>NC_063449.1:1047945-1366557 GCF_020379485.1 Brassica napus | reverse complement strand
AAAAGAAGAAAAAAATCAATAAAAACACAGAGAAACTTTTGAGCCAAAGGATCGTTTACGTTTTCACCTGCGGAATCGATGAGAAATTTACGGGGGGCTCTCTTCGAGATCCGCAACAAGAATGACACGAAGCAGAGACCAAAGCGGAGATATCTCAGAAATTGTATGCCTTCTTTTTTTAATCGACTTGCTTTTAGATTCCACAGACGCGGGCCCACAATAATACTCCTCTACGGACGGTTTGTATTACGGTGGAGATTTATTTGCATCCTCCTTAGTTTCTTCCTAACCGTTGGATCATTTACCAGTATTAATTTTGCTGGGAAAAAAAAAAACAAGAAGGCGATTGTTAAGATTTGAGAGAAGATTTGTGAAAATGTGTTATATATTTCTTATTGCTTACACCACTATATATAGTGGTTCATACAAGGTGGAGTCAAAGGGAGAATTGATTATAAAGATACTCTACATAATGACATGGTCAAACTCATAAAGACTACGGTTGAATGGGTCTTCCGTGTGGCTGGATGTAAATCCCCAATGGACTCTAGTCTTGAACTTGTATGGTCTAGGTTATGGATCATCCACTTCATGATTCATAACACTCCCCCTTTGATGCCATAACCATATAAAGTTTGTAACATGCTAATGTTGCCTCATTAAAACCTCTCCCGGAAAACCCAAAACCCAATGTGGTAAAAAGGGAAACCAGAGAAAGGAAAAAGAGTACAACACACATTACTCCCCCTGATTTGGACATCACTGAAGGTCATTGAGTCTACGCGTGCCAATCTTGTTGCGTGAACTTCCTGAATGTGCAAGAGGGCAATGATTTGGTGAAGAGGTCGGCTGAGTTTTCACTAGACCGGATCTGAAGGACGTTGACCTCTCCAGCTTTCTGCAACTCATGGGTAAAAAAGAACTTGGGTAGAATATGTTTGGTTCGGTCACCTTTGATATACCCGTCTTTGAGTTGAGAAATGCAAGCAGCATTATCTTCATATATGATGGTCGGACCCGTTGGGTCGCATATGGACGCATAATGTGGTCCTATACCTTTTGTTCAAAGATGAACTTCGATCTTATAGCTTATCTTTATGATAGCTTATTCATTCATACCACAGCTTGGTTGGTTCATGCTGAGAATTCGACCAACCATAAGTATTACCAAAATTTGGCTAATTTGTGGTGATGGTCTATAACCTTTTCTAAGGTTTAATGAATAACCATTTAACATATCTTAGGCTGGTTAGTATAAAACACAAGGAATTTAAAATTCCTCTATGGACTGATTTGAATTGTTCTTATAGAACTCTTCACTTGCTTACATGTAGTAATTTAATTCAGTCCATGAACAGCTTTAGGAAAATGCTGTTCAAGAGAATTTTTTTTCTCATCTTTTGATTCTGAGCTCAATACCGTTTGGTAAACCTTTTGGTACCAATAATATTATCATCATCATCCAGTGAGTAATATATAACATACTACATCTTTTGAATTTCTTCCAGACATCATATGTAGTGAAATATGTAATAGTATCCACCACATTGGATTATATAGACCTTTCCCGGTCTGTCTCACGATTTATCCTTCTTTCAGGATTTATATATTCACTGGGCATCATATGACGTTTACATATTCATGGCCAATACAATACGCCTTTTATATATCACTTTAAACCCCACGTTTCTTTCATTATTCATTATGAGTATTCTTGTGTGGGTTTATGATCCTCAATACATATCTTTGTATTCATGTGCTACATACTTGCACATTTTCTATGAATGTATGTGTCGACACACTTATATATATATATATATAGTTCATTTTAGTTCCAGACATGGTATAAATCAATTTGAAATTTCATTATCTAGGACCTTAATAACCTTATAACTTGGCGTCCCAAGCTATATGGTATGGTACCTAGTTGTTCAGCTGGCCAGCCTTATATCTCAATGTCTGGAATGATTTCCTTTAATAAAACTCGGATTTTATCTCATGCACCTTTTTTTCTTTCCGAGGTTCCTTAGAATTTATGGAACTTTATTTGGAACATTTATTTGGTCTATCTTATATAGACTTTGTAGCAACTTGGTTGTGTCTTTAAGACATCAAAACCGTGTGGTGCTAAGCTGGGATGACATAGTCATTCTTTCTCTCGGGTCAATGTGTCTGGCATTTTATTTTTGCTATCATTGTAGCATATGGACGTCTATAAATTATTTTCTAGTCCGAGGATCTTTGCCAAGACATTGATGGTTGATACCAGATGGTAGATACCATTCTTTATCATTGTTTATACCAGCTTATTACTTTTCTCCTTTCATTGTTGGATATTCGGATTCATAAACCTTATGTAATCCTTGTTCCTTGGTCTATAATTAGATCACCCATTTTGGCTCAAGGTTTCTTTTAAACTTATGGAGAAAGTATATTCATAATATATATCCAACATATATTCCCAATCCTCTTTATGAGATTCTAAGATCACATTATCTTAGATGGCTTCATAATATCTTAAGATGATATATGTCTGGACTCATGATCCGTATCAGTCTGAGGTGGGAATATCTATGATCATTTATATGGCCTGATATAATTACTATGGCCTGATGCAGGTTCATTCTTTTATAACTCATGGTGTCCCCAAGCATATGGACTTTTAGAATTTGAACCTTATAGGTAATGGTCTTTATATCAAATTCAACCAATATGTAATATGGTTGTGGACCATGTTTCACGGATTTTAGTATGGTCATGTATCATGGGATTTGTCCTCACTCCCCCTCATGAACATACTCAAATTCGTGTTGCTTGGGACAATAAATTCCCTTGTGCATAGATATATTGTACACACGTGAGATCTTATGGGATAACATTTGTGCCCTTTTAAATATTTGCATCATAATCCGAATGGCTAAGTATGGTAATGCCGTCTAAGTGATAAATTTCGTGGGTTAATCAAACATGATTGCCCTGGCTATTTGTCTAATATCATATTGATCACTAGATCAATAGAGAATGTAGTCTCGACCACTTAGGCGATTTTAATTTAGGTACTCTTATTCCCTTTTGTCCATTGTTGGAAAGCATTTTTTCTTCTTAATTCAATGGACCTTATAGGGTGAATATAATGTCATTTAGGCAAAGCCTTGGTCGAGCTTCTTTTCCTTTCTTTCAAGGAATGTCCAGTTGAGTTCAAGAGTATTTTATAACTGAGCCTGGATGGCAGAGCATGTCGTGCCATTTGTCAAAGGCTTCTTTGAACTCTTTGGAAAAGTGAGTTGGAATATTAATCCTCAATCATATTTATCTTGGCACAATAAATGCATATAAATATAGTTTCTTATCAAACAACAGTTTGAATAAGATAATGATCATGAACTCAAAGCAATTCATTTTATTAATGAAGTCGTGTATAAAGCAAAGTATCAAAGCAATTCATGAAACATAAACTCAGGAAACATGAAAATGAGAATGTCAAAAGACAATTATATATTATGGCCTTCACAATGCATGTGTTGCCATATGGCGCTCAACTTTAGCTTCATCAGCTATAAGAGGCCTCATCTCATTATTCTTTAGCTCAATGTATCTTTTCTGAAGCTTGTCAAATCTGTTGATGGTATCTTTGATTTTCTGCTTTCTTTGTTCAGAAGCCAAAAGATATGACAAAAGGTCATTATAAGTGGTGAACTTCTTAGTCGTGTGTAACAACAGCACATCCTTTGGATGGAATGTGGAGTAGGTCTTGTATAGTAAAGAATAATGTGTTATCATTTCACCACATAGTTCAAGACTATAAGCAATATCCATCAGAGATGAATTATATTTGTCCACAGATTCAAAATCCTGGAATCTGAGGATCTCCCATTCATGGTTGGCCTTTTGCCACGATACCGGTTTGAACCTTTTCCTTAACTGTAACCAAAGATCACAAGGATCCTCAACATGGAGATACAGGTCTCTTAGTTCCTCAGTGAGATGATAACGAATAATCGTTATAGCTCTATGTCTTTCACTGTCAATGATATCATTGTACTCATTGATGCATTGTCCGAGTCCTCTGGATCTCAGGGCAACAAGAGTATTCTTTACCCATTCTAGGTAATTATCTCCAGAGAGATTTAGGGCAGAGTAATCTGAGGATTCAAATCTCGACATCTGAATATTTAACGAGTAATTCAAGCAATCAGAATTCTATGTAAGCAATAGAATAAATCAATGTATATGATTTCAATAAGGCTTTCCTTCAAATCATATAATCTATTTGCTTAAGCAATCTTAGTATGAGAATGATCAATTGATCATTGCATCTAGTAATCCTTTTAATTGTAATTAAAATTGGATTGATTATATATATAGGGTATTAAGACCCTTTAGAATTTGAATAAGGATCAATCATCATTTTATTAAATGAGATCAAGCAAGATGGATGAAATCAAGCAAATGCATGGATCAAGAAATAGCTGAATGCATGTTCAGAACTAAGCATTGGACTTAAACAATCTATATGTGATTCCTAATGCATGAGGATATTTGGTTTTCAAAGATCATAAAGCAAAAACCGATTCCTTCCCCCTTTTACAGGGTAAACCAAGACAAGAAAATTTTATAATTTTCAGGATATGTCTAGAACAAATTCAATTAGATTTTCAATCAATCGGTTTTAAAGCTAGTCTATGTTTTCAATTAAACAAACATGCTTAACTTTAAAAATAACCGATTTAATCTAATTAGATGCAAACAATATGAACCAATTTAGATTTTATTTTAAATGCCCCATGATTAGAATGATCTATTATATGTATGCATGCTCAGTTTTAATAAAACTATATGACAAGCGGATGCATGGAAATGATAAGTTCATAATATGTGTATGATCTAACAATTTGCTAATCCATGTTTGATCTAATAGATGCTATCAGGTATGTATATATGATCAGTATATAATTCAATCATCACAAAAGCAGTTTTCAAGGTTGGTTTTTAGATCAAGATAAATTTATATCATTTGTTCAAACTATAATGAACCGATTTCAAGGCCGGTTTAGATTTAGATAAATTTTGACAAACAACTATGTGATCAAATGATTTCAACGTAGTATTTATTTTAGCCTATGTAATAACTATTTAAATCAAGACTATAGGTTATAATATTTTGATAAATACTACCGAGTCAAAGATATGCATTTAAAACAATCATAAAAGTTTTAAATTTTGATCAGTTACAATATTAAACATCAATGGTCAAAGATATGCATTGATTAGGATTTAAGTTTTGATATCTTTGGGTTTGACAGAAAGATTATGGCTGAAAAGATTGTGGCCGGAAAAAGTCATGGCCGGAAAAAAAATCATGGCCGGATTTGGATTTAGGGGTTCAGCCAATTATTGCTTAGAGTTTAGGGGATTGATAAAAATCAAGAAAAAAAGATTTAGGGAATTGATATGTATAATGGCCATCAAGATATATATCCGGTTATAAAACAAACAAGGGGATTTAGGATTTTGATGTGGATAAGGGCCGATTTGGATCGGTAAGCACATCAAATGGGATTAAGATCTTGATGGCCAACTTATTCATCCGGCTATACAGCCGGTAATACGGCCAAACAAAGATTATGGGTTTCAATCCTTTAGTCAATCCGGATTGAAGGCCGGATCAAAATAGGAGAAAGGGGAACCGATTTTAAGGCTTGCTAGCTGAAAGGGGTTTATGATTTTCCCTAATATCTTTTATAATTTCAAATAGTTCTTAGAAACAAGATTCGTATAGATCTTAGATTATTAATAAGTTTTATAAGTTTTTAGAGATTCTTAGATCTTTAGAGATTCAAATAATTTTAGAATCAAGATTCATATAGATCTTAGATTCAAGATTAATATTTGTGATAATTTTAGATCTATAGATTTTTATAAGTTTTATGATTCAAATAGATCTAATAATCAGGATTCAGATATGTGGTGTTCTTAGGTTTTATGGATAGATTAGTTTACCTTTTAGAAAACACCAAATTGATCTGAATGGACCACCGTGAGAGAGAGCTGATCCGCGGATGAGCTGGTTGAAAGAGAGGTGGAGGAGCTGGCCGGAAAACCGTGAGAGGGATAGACTTGGCCGGCGGAGCAAGGCTGAGGGCCGGAAGAGATGGCCGGAAAAGAGATGATCGCCGGCGGATGGGATTGCTCAGGTGGAGAGAGTCTCGTGCTGATAACGTGTTAAGATTTGAGAGAAGATTTGTGAGAATGTGTTGTATATTTCTTATTGCTTACACCACTATATATAGTGGTTCATACAAGGTGGAGTCAAAGGGAGAATTGATTATAAAGATACTCTACATAATGACATGGTCAAACTCATAAAGACTAAGGTTGAATGGGTCTTCCATGTGGCTGGATGTAAACCCCTAATGGACTCTAGTCTTGAACTTGTATGGTCTAGGTTATGGACCATCCACTTCATGATTCATAACATCGATTAAGATCTAATAACGACCAGCTTTCATGTGAATGTTAAAGCGATGGTCTCGAAGATTGGAGTCTAGTCTCCAAAAGTTTGAAGTGGGGTTTTTTTTGGAGAAAAGCTTAGTGTATATCATGTTTGTCGTAAAATAAAAATCAGATTTGAAAGTTTTCAAGTGTAAAATATCTGTTCGGGAGATTCTGCATGTGGTGATTGAAGCTCGAAGGAGTTAAATTTCTTTTTGATGGTGACTGAAATTTTTGTTGTCAGAAATAAGTGTGATCTCAGTAGATTCTGCCTAATTCTAGAGCTTCCAATGGTGCAAATCAAACTTATCATTCAGATCAAATGGAACGAATACAGATCAATCAAGTTATGCAGGAGAGATGCAGCTCAACTTATACAGTTTTGAATAGTATAATCTGCTCAAATAAATAGATTATATATTTAACTAATAAAAAGTATAAGAAAAATCCGAAACACAAAAGATATAAAGACAATACATGTATAAATTACAAATTTTTATTTTTATCATATTATGTGTTTACATACACATATCTATATTATTAAAAGTAAAGTACATTTTGGTAATGTTTGGAAACATGGATAGTAGAATAAATGAAAATTGTTTGGAAACATGGATAGCAGATTAAATATTTTCTTTTATTTACACATTTAACCATTGCATTTACAATAAATTAACTACTTTCTTTTATATTTTTTTTTATTTACAGATTCTACCACTACATTTAAAATAAATTTAAATTAATTAATTATAATGATTGTTGTTTCTTTGTGGTGAAATTAAAAACACAAACTAATATATATAGTATATATTATATAAAACAACTTTTAAATACAGTATTACCTTATTTAATTTAGTCAAATATAAAAATTTAGAGAGTTCAAATTTTCAAGAAAACAAAATATCATAAAATTAATAATAATTCATAGAAAACTAATGCAAACAATTATTATTTTTAGTATGTTGTTTCATTTTAAAGTAAATTAACAAAAACAACAACAGATAAATAGTATAATTACATCAAACTGCATCAATTTATAAAAAAATTAATATAGTATTATGTACAAAATAAAAATATATTATTAAAAAATTATATTATAAAATAATATATTCTACTATATATGTAAATTACAAAACATAAAAAAATATATATGGATATTTTTAATAAAACCAACGATTTATGAGTTTACGTTGAAGACAAATTAAATCAAACACCCGCACGGGGGTGCGGGTCAAGTTCTAGTTATAATTAAAAAACTACATGATGATAGAAGGAAAGAAAAGTAGACAATGAAAATTTATCTAATAATTAATTTAAGTAAAATAAATAAAAATAGATTTCATAGAAGAAAATTAATTTATTTTAGAATTCACTATTTTTAATAAAAATATTTATTGGTTAAAACGGGTAAAAAGGGTTCAAGTTTAATTTAAAATTATTTATAAAGATTTAAACTATTATTTATTCTTTCATAATTAAACTTGATTATTTTAAAAATTAGTTATTGTATCGAGTAAAATATTTTAAAATTAAATTAAATATATTATATCAAACTGTATATAATTTTCAAATATTGTACATATACTTATATATATATATATAAATTATTTAATTTGATTGAAGTGTATAAAAGTTAGAAATAAAAGTCAAATACAATAAATTGATACTAAATACTATCAATCTAAATACTATAACATATTAAAATGGAAAATATAATTATCGGATAGCAAATTGGGTGTAATAACTGTGGTGTCTTAAAAAGCTACATTAATTTTAACAAATATAAATTACTTATTAGGGCTTTTTGCAAAATTGACTCAAAACTTGGAGTCAAACAGAAAACTAACCTTTTCTTTTGACTCCTTTTTTTTTTGAGATTTTAACCCCACACCTGCATTTTATCTACGAAAATGCCATTAACATTTTTTTTTTTTTTCGAAAATGGCTTCTTTACTGTCTCAACCTCATCTTCTTCAAGTATTTACAATATTGCCACTGCAATGAATAGTGACAACAACCTTGTACGAACTGTTTGGAGCTTTTAATGCCCTTTAATGCACGTAAATCTCTTTACACTCTCTCTGTTTCAATTGTTATGAACTAAAAACAACATTTCTTTCACTTTCTCTCTATATTCATCCAAAAAACTCAAGCTTTTGATTCAAAATATGGGCTATGGTTGACAGAGCCATATTTCTTTCGTTTTGACTTACGGTTGCTTTCGTTTGAGGTTCTGGGTGGTTGGAGAAGACCCTGTGTGCAAACGAAGTCATCTCACCTAGTTTAAGGTACGAATTTGAATTTTTTTTCAAGATCTGTTCGCGTAGAAGACTTACTAGTAAGTCATCTGTATGTAGAAGACTTACTGATGAGTCTTCTGGTCAAACGGACGACTTAAATTAAGTCGTCCAGCTTTGTTTGTTAAAAAAAAACACTCCAGACGACTTATATATACGTCGTCTACGAGAAACGGGCTAGTTTTGCATTTGACCGAATCGTGTCAGATCTTTGACTATTTCTGGACGACTTATAATTCAGTCGTCTCTGGGAAAGTTAAAATTTCAATATTTTATGAAAACTTGACGACTTACGTGTAAGTCGTCCTAGGTTAGTTTTGTAATTGAAAAATAAAACTTCATAATTTAACTTTAACCAGACGACTTTATATTAAGTCGTCCCTCCAGAAGACTTAATTTAAAGTCGTCCGGGGAAAGCAAAGTCGTCCAGAATTTTTCCCAATTTTCTGGTCAAACCTTGCTTATCCCGGACGACCTTAAATTAAGTCGTTTAGCTGGACGACTTTATATTAAGTCTTCTGGAGAAAGTTAAATTTCAAGTTTTATTTTTCAATTACAAAACTAACCTAGGACGACTTACACGTAAGTCGTCAAGTTTTCATAAAATATTGAAATTTTAACTTTCCCAGAGACGACTGAATTATAAGTCGTCCAGAAATAGTCAAAGATCTGACACGATTCGGTCAAATGCAAAACTAGCCCGTTTCTCGTAGACGACTTATATATAAGTCGTCTGAATTTTTTTTTTAACAAACAAAGCCGGACGACTTAGAATTAAGTCGTCCCTTTTAATTTTCAATTGCAAAAGTGACCTCTTTAGATGACTTACCTTTAAGTCTTCTGGACGACTTAATGCTAAGTCGTCTGCGGCAATGTTTATTGAACTTCTTCATTTTCTCTATGTTTACTAATGTGTTTTATTTTGAATATTTGCAGATGATTTTTCAGTTACATGCAGTGTTGGGATTTTGTGGTTGATGATCTCAAAGGAGCAAGATTGTTTTTATTGAATGAAGATTCAACACATGCTGAACTTGTTGCAATGGCTCAAGAAGATTATAACCTGGACATGAGAACAGTGAGTGTGGAGATTAGCTACTCATTACCAGCAGAAATGATGATGGCTCCAGGCAGTCTTCCCATTCATGTTACAAGTGATAGACAAGTTCGAAACTTGCTGGAGATACTCAAAACCCATAGAGTATGTCTTTGTGTATCAAGCCGCAGCAAGGTCGAAACGGTTTCAGAGAAAAGGGATATTGATGAAGCTGGTGAATGGGAAGAAGATGTTGGTGATGATGATGAAGCTGGTGAATGGGAAGAAGATGTTGGTGATGATGATGAAGCTGGTGAATGGGAAGAAGATGTTGGTGATGATGATGAAGCTGATGAATGTTTTGAAGATGTTGGTGATAATGAGTTTGTTGAAGATGAAAATCAAGATGGGGAGGAGGAAAATGGAGAAATCCAAAAGACATATGCTAAGACAAATGCTATTGAAGGAGGAAAATCGAATGGTACCAGTATCTATGTCAACCAGAGTTTTGTTTACCCGTCCAGACGACTAAAGTTTTAGTCGTCCAGTGTATTTTATTTTTAGACGACCTTCTACTAAGTCGTCCAGTGTATTTTATTTTTAGACGACCTTCTACTATCCCTTAGTGTATTTTATTTTTAGACTACCTTCTACTATCCCTTCAAGTCGTCCAAACCTTCTAGACGACTTATTTGTAAGTCGTCCAGTTGGAAAACCTTCCAGACGACTTATAATAAGTCGTCCAAACCTTCTAGACGACTTATTTGTAAGTCGTCCAGTTGGAAAACCTTCCAGACGACTTATTTCTTCCACATTTTCTTTCAGATGCTGATCAACAAGCTCCAAACCTTCCAGACAACTTATATATTTACAAATCTATACAAAGACAAGCTGAAATACAAATACTTCGCTTGTTAAAAAATCATGTTCACATACAAAGACAAGTTCAAACACACCACAAGAAAACACTCCTAATTCCGACGGATCTTCCGACGGACACCAAGGTCGTCGGACATTTGCGACGGAATACTGACAAATTTCCGACCAAATCCAAAAAAATGAAGTCGTCGGAATTCCGTCGGCCATTTCCGACGGAATTCCGACGACATACGGTTCGTCGGAATTTTCCGACGACTTTTCGACGACATTCCGATAAAAAATATAACCGTTGTAGTCGTCAGAAGTTCGTCGGTATATTCCGACGAAATTCCGACGACATTCCGATTAACAGCAAAGTCGTCGGAATTCCATCGGTATTTTCCGACGGAATTCCGACGAACCATGTGACCGTTGCCGACAAATACATATGACCGTTGTATAGCCGTTTGGGATTGGACAATTCCGACGGAATTCCGACGGACTTCTTTACATCCGTCGGAATTTCGTCGGAAAGTCGTCGGAGGTCCGTAAGCAATTTCCTATAAATACAACCCCTCCTCATTCAACTCATTCACACTTCATTCTCTCTTCATTCTCTTTAGTCATAACAATTCCGTGAAAATCATGTCTTCAGAAGTTTATTATCGTTCGTGGATGGATAAACCTCATTTGGATCCGAACACCAATTTGCTTACGGAAGAATACGTTCAAGGGATTGGAGAATTCATGAGGCTTGTTCAACAGCAACCGGATGCAAAAAGTGGTATGTTAAGATGTCCCTGCTCTTCTTGCAATAATAATAAGGTTATAAAAGAATTTGATGTTTGGACTCATTTGTATATGAAAGGGTTTTCACGTAATTATAAAGTTTGGTACCTTCATGGGGAAACTGGTTATGAATATGGTAGTACTAGCGAACCTCAGCCTGTTAGTGAACCTCAGCCTGATATTAGGTTAGAAGAATCTAGAACGGATATAGATTATGGTGTAGGTACTGAGCAGATGGTACATGATCATTATAGAGGGGAAGAACCAAACCCCGAGTCTAGGAGATTTTTTGACATGTTGGATGCAGGAAAACAACCTTTGTATCAAAATTGTAGAGATGGTCATTCAGTCTTATCATCTGCAACTAGATTAATGGGTATTAAGACAGACTATAATTTGGCTGAAGAATGTATGGATGCGATTACTGATTTTGTCAAAGGTATTCTACCTGAGGATAACCTTGCACCGGGTTCATACTACGAGGTTCAGAAACTTGTTGCAGGTCTTCAACTACCGTATGAAGTGATAGATGTATGTATTGACAACTGCATGATCTACTGGAGAGCGGATGAGACACGGAATGTATGCAAATTTTGTGGGAAACCTCGTTATCAGGAGACGAGGGGAAGAGTTCCGATCCCATTCAAAAGAATGTGGTATTTGCCTTTGACGGAAAGATTGAAGAGGTTGTATCAGTGTGAGCGCACAGCAAAAGCAATGAGATGGCATGCAGAGCATTCCACAAATGGTGAGATTAGACATCCTTCAGATGCAAAGGCTTGGAAACATTTCCAGTCAACATATCCAGAATTTGCGGAAGAGAGAAGAAATGTTTATCTTGGATTATCTACTGATGGTTTCAGCCCATTTGGAAAGCATGGAAGGCAGTATTCTCTATGGCCAGTTATTGTGACACCGTACAACTTACGGCCGAGCTTGTGCATGCGACGAGAGTTTTTGTTTCTCTCAATTCTAGTCCCCGGGCCAGATCATCCTAAAAGATCACTAGATGTGTTTCTTCAACCACTAATATATGAGTTGCAACAACTATGGGCGCATGGTTTTGAGACATACGATGTTTCGCGCAAAGAAAACTTTCAGATGCGGGCAGTACTTATGTGGACAATAAGTGACTTTCCAGCATATGGTATGTTATCTGGATGGACAACACATGGGAAGCTATCATGTCCATATTGTCAAGATGACACAGATGCTTTCCAACTAAAGAACGGAAGGAAAACGTGTTGGTTTGACTGTCACAGACGATTTCTACCACCTGATCATCCATACCGCAGGAGTAAGACTTCGTTTACGAAGAACAAGCAGGTGTTTGATGGTCCACCTGAGGAAGTTAGTGGGAAAGATTTGTTGAAGCAGTTTAGGTATTTTGATGCAGAAAGGACGCCAGATGTAGGTGGACATGAAAACATTCGAGTCAATGCGGTTGGAGAGCTACATAACTGGCACAAAAAGAGTATTTTCTGGGATCTACCATATTGGGAGAGTCATCTATTGCGGCATAATTTAGATGTCATGCATATTGAGAAGAACTTCTTCGATAATCTGATGAACACAGTCCTTAACATCCAAGGTAAAACGAAGGATAATTTGAAGTCAAGGTTGGATTTAGTCGATATTTGTGATCGTTCTGAACTTCACGTTGATGAGAACGGTACGGCCCCTTTTCCCATTTATCGGCTAGATGGTGCTAGAAAAGAAGAGTTCTTTGATTGGATTACAGAGAAAGTGAAATTTCCTGACGGATATGCATCAAATTTGGGGAACTGCGTTGATAGAAGCGAAGGAAAGTTTACTGGCTTGAAGAGTCATGATTGTCATGTAATTATGCAGCGCCTCCTTCCGTTTGCCTTTTCAGCATTATTGCCACGTAATGTTCATGAAGCAATTGCAGGGATTAGTGTTTTTTTCCGTGACTTATGCAGCAGAGTATTGACTGAAGAGGGTATTAATAATTTGAAGACAAACGCACCAGTCAGCATGTGCAACCTTGAGAAGATATTTCCTCCATCATTCTTTGATGTAATGGAACATCTTGCTATTCATCTCGCAAGAGAATTGGAACTTGGTGGTCCTGTGCAGTACAGATGGATGTATATTTTTGAGCGTTATATGCATCATCTGAAGAAGATGGTCAAAAATCAAAGCAGGGTGGAAGGATCTATAGTGGCACAGGTGATCAATGAAGAAACTGCAATCTTTGCTGAAAATTATTTTCCACCAGAAGTGCAAACAAAACACCGAAGACCTGCTCGGCACGATGATAGAGGGGAGAGAGCAACATATCATGTTACTGTCCCAAGCATGTTCAAGGAAATAGGACGACTTAGTGGAAAATTCACGAAGCGGAGACTTACGGACACTGAGAACGCTCATTTGCAAACATATTTGCTCACCAACTGTGAAGATGTTCTACAATATGAGAGGTAAAAATATTTATTCATTTATTGTTAGATTAATATTCAATAAATTTATTTCATATTGATATATTTTTGTATATAGTGTATATATGGCGGAGTTGCGTATGACTCACATGCATGCAACAGAAGATGAGCTTCGACAACTTAGAGATAACGGATTTGCTGCGTGGCTTCGTAGTTATGTGAGTCATATATCCTATTACCCTATGCAAATGATTAGTTTAAATTTAATATATATAAACTAATTAATTTTGCAATCATATATGTTTTTTTTATAGGTGAATGATGGTTTGGCCAGAGGTCTTGTGTTCGATGATTGGGTACGCGAATTTGTGCAGGGACCAAACTATGTGGTCAAATCATATCCTAAATTTTGTACGCGAGGATATGCATTCACAAGGAAAGGTCATTCTAAGACAACATATGATGCTGGTGTTTCATCTTCTTCTGGTGACGATGTCTACTACGGCAACATAAAAGAAATATTGGAAATCCAATTTCCTGGAATGGTTGGATTGCGTTGTGTAGTATTCTATTGTGATTGGTATGACACCACCCCAGATAGAGGAGTGAAGATTGATGCGTTTGGTGTTACATCAGTTCATTCGCGGCGGAAACTTCAATATTATGATCCCTTCATTCTTGGTTCGCAAGCTGATCAGGTATGTCAATATATTCATAATTTTTTACCAATATAATTAATTAATGTTATATATTGAACTAATACTTTGTATAATTGATATGTATAGGTGTGCTACATCAGTTACCCTCGGGTGACGTACAGAGACGATCCATGGGTTACTGTAACGCAAATCAACCCAAGAGGACGAGTGGATGGAACTTCTGATGATGATGAACCATTGCAACCAGAGTCTACCAGCAACGCCCAGGCAGTTGAAGATTTGGAAAATGTTCAACTCGTTGAGAATTTGACTGTGTTTGGACATGATGCTGTCGTACATTCAGAGCCGGAAGCCGAGGTTGGGGAGTTTGATGAAGATTCAGAAGATTCTGATTAGTTTTTTTTTTTTTTTTTTTTTTAATGGTCCGTCGGAAATCCCTCGCAATATACCGACGACATAGCGACGACAACGGGTTTCATTGAAAATTGGAAAGGTCGTCGGTATTTCGTCGGAAAATACCGACGACATGTTTTTCTATAAAGTTTCAATCATAAAAATCTATAAATTTAGATGCCAAAACTATGAAAATAACACATAATAAGTGTTTAGTATAGTATTAGATCGCAACCGTTCAAATATAACAACTCATTAAAATATTTATGTATGCATATCATTGTTTTCATAACATCTCATCTTAACATTATGTACTTATACAATCATATTTATATAAGCTTACACTACAAAAAATATTGTTGTGTAAAATCGTGTTATAAAACATTTTTATTGTTAAATCTTTATGCAAATACTATATATATTATCAAAGGTTTGGATTTTGCATTTAGAAACTTGAAAAGAACACCCTAAACACTAAGTCGTCGGAATTCCGTCGGAAAATACCGACGGAATGTGTCCGTCGGAAAATACTGACGGACACGTTCCGTCGGAATTTCAATTAGCCCGGGAGAACCAAACCGCTTGAAAATTTTCGCGAATCGGCATTTGGTATATTTTAAATATACCGACGGAATACCGACGAACCCGTGTCCGTCGGAATCCACGGAAATAAAAATCCTTCTCCTTTCTTCTTCGTTATCTCCGCGGCCTCTCTCTCTCTCAAAACTCTCCGGCGATTTCGGCGATTTCGGCGACTCTCCGGCGATTCCGGCCTCTCTTCACCGGCGAATCCTCTCCTCACCCTCCTATCTCTTCCCCAAACCCCAAATCATGTAAGAATCATCCCAAACCTTTTTTTTTTCAATTGTTTAGGGTTTTGGAAGTTGATCTCGGATTTTAGGTTGTTTGATTGAACATTTTAGGATTGAATGGATAGTTTAGGATATATAAGTTAGGATTGTTGTTTTAGTTTTTTTTGGAACATTTTTTGATTTTTAAAAACGTTTTTTGATTTTTTAAAACGTTTTTTTTATTTTTAAAAACGTTTTTTGATTTTTAAAACGTTTTTTGATTTTTAAAAACGTTTTTTGATTTTTAAAAACGTTTTTTGATTTTTAAAAACGTTTTTTGATTTTAAAAACGTTTTTTTTGAAAAAAATATAAATATTTAACAACATTTTTCTTCATTTATAAATTTTAACAACATTTTTCTATATTTATAAATTTTTTATAATTTTGTATACATATATATATATGTAAATCATGTATAGTAAAAATTTTAAAATTTTAAAATTTTAAAATTTTTTATATTTTTTTTTAAGTTTCCACTAATAAATATTTAACAACATTTTTTTTTTTAAAATATAAATATTTAACAACATTTTTCTTCATTTATAAATTTTTAACAACATTTTTATATTATAAATTTTTTATAATTTTGTTTAATAGTTTTTTTTAAAACGTTTATAAAACCTTTTGTAAATATATAAATGAAAATATGTTTGATGGGTTAATTTTTTTTTTTTAGGGCCGAGGATGAAGCCCGCCCCGCAGCCCGTCTTCGACGTAGTTCGGTGAGCGGTTCCCGTGCATCGGTATCGTCTCATGACTCGGTTCCCGCATATATTCCCGCTCCAGCTCCCTCTGCCCCTCACGCTGCCCCTCACGCTGCTGCTCAACAGGATCCGGGGGTCATGCCGGTTCATCTATTGGTTCAACAACCAGGTCGAGAGCATCTCCCGTTTCTCCAACTCAACCCACGACGAGGCCATAGCACTTGGTTAGTATTTTTTTTTATTTGTACCGTTATATTTTTTGCTTTAATTAACTTGCTAACTTGTATTTTTTTTTAAAGGTTCACCAAGTCGAAAAATGGCATTAGCCGGAGCATCAACCAGATGATGTACTCCATGCTCCGTTTTGGATATCCAAAGTGGAGTGTGATCCCTTCCGACGAACGAGAGTTGTGGTTTCGTCAGTTTGCGGTATAGTAACCCTTCATTTTTTTAAGTTTTTACATTTTTTTACATATATTTACTTATTAAATTGTGTTTGTTTTGTAGCAAGAGTTCAACTGGCACTCCGATCTTACGGAAACAGTCCGTAAGAAATTCAACGAAAAGGCCATGGACTCTTACACAAAGCAGATAAACGCGTGGAAGACAGTTTGGCAGAAGAACAAGAAGCCACGGTTCATCAACGGGGGGGTGTGGGAGCAGTTGATAGCTCATTGGGAGAGGGAAGACACTGCAGAGACGTCTTCTAGGAACTCCAGGAACCGGAAGAGCGATCGTGGCGGGAAAGGTATGTATGTGCACAACCTCGGCGCTTGCTCCATGTCTACTAAGGAGGATGAACTTGTAAGTTTTTTATTATTATTTATCTTTATATTTTTTAAATAAATATTTTATATATTTTTTGGCTAATAATGGCGGTTTTTTTAGATCGAAGCAAATGACGGTAATCCCGTTGATCGTCTCCAACTCATTAAGGTGGCTCACACTAACAAGACGACGGGTCAAATTCAGGACCCCGTGATCAGAGGTGTAGTTGATTTGGTGGAAGCTGAGATAGTTTCTCAATCTCAGCCTCTCTCTGATGACGGCGACTCCACGGGAGCTTCAACCAACCTGTCTCTATTGCAAATAAATGAGATGGTTGAAAAGGTAATTTTTTTTATTAATATATTTTTTTTATAATGTCGATTACTTACTTGTCCATATTTACTTACTTTAAATATTTTTGTAGGCGGTTCCTAAAAGGAAAGGAGGCCGTTTAGTTGGGTTGGCCCGTCGTGCTTCTTCGTATCCGGCATCTTCTTCGCAAGCTCCGTATGCCGATCCCATGATTCTCGAGGAGCTACATGACAAAGATGAACGGATTGGGGCATTGGAGGAGCAGAACACCACTATCCTTTCGGAGAATGCCACTATCCGTTCGGAGAATGCCACTATCCTTGCTGAGTTGGCATCCCAGAAGAAGTTCAACACCGAGATTATGCAGAAGCTAGATCGTTTGATGTCTTCGAGTTCTTCTTAGTTTATTTCGGCTTTATAAAACTTTCGGAATGTTTTTTTTTTCTATTTCGGTTTGTATGAATTTTAAACTTTATGAATGTTTTTTTCCTATTTCGGTTTTTATGAATTTAAATTTTATAATATTATTAGTTTTAAATTTCCAATTTTTTAAATTTATTAATATCAAAAAATATATAAAAATGCAAAATTAATTTGTAAAAAAAAAGGGTATATACCGACGGACAACGGTCGTCGGAATATACCGACGGACATATATCCGTCGGAATTTACCGACAAACTCATTTCCGTCGGAATATACCGACGAACGTGGTTCGTCGGTATATTCCGACGACCGATGTCCGTCGGTAAATTCCGACGCCTACAGTTCGTCGGAATAAACCGAGGAACCACGTTCGTCGGAATTGTAGTTTTCCGATGAACTCTGGTCTCGTGTAGCCGCATCGTAATATCGTCGGAAGTTCGTCAGAATGACGTTTCTTGGTATTCGTCAGAAAGTCGTCGGAATTTCTGACGAAATTCCGACGAATTTTTTTTTTCCGACGAAACGATACCGACGGACGGGTTCGTCGGAAATTCGTCGGAATAGACCGATTCCGACGAATTACCGACGATTTCGGCCATCAGAATCCCCCTGTTTTCTTGTAGTGACACAAACACAAATCTAATCATACATGCCCACGAACTTATCACCATCCACATTTTCTTTCAGATGCTGATCAACAAGCTCCTTCCATATATCCACCGCCATATTATCCCTCATTTTCTTCGCGTTGCACCTAGCAAAGTCTTTAGGGTCAAAGGAGACCCCAAGAGCATGACATTCAATGTACTTTACAGCGTACACGCCACAATCACCATTGTTGGCCGTGGGTACACCTTTCAGCGGTCTCTCATATGTGTATGGCTCCAACCCGTATTTGACCCGTATTTCGTCGGTGGCTGCGCACTCAACAAGCAGATAAGGGACCATCTGGAGAAAAGGCTCCATTATCGCATCCCATGCGTCTGGTACACTAGATGAAGGTATGCTGTCCCAGACGACTATGTGCCTCTTAGGGATCGATATCCAAATAGCAACCCAATGCTTGTCGTCCAAGTTCACTGGCGCATAGATATCATCAATGTCCTCCCCCCACTTCTTGTTTGATTGGCAAAATGAAGGTATTGATCCGTCATAAAAATTCGACGCCCCACCAGGTAGAACTCTTCCTAAACCTTTGTGATCAGGTTCCAATGTTTTGAAGAGCTGATACTGCTCTCTCCAAGACTGGGAAAAGTTGTGATCCAGGAAGCACATTCGCTCGCTCCTGAAAGCTTGTGGGTTCTCCTGATACCTCTGCCTTAGCACATTAATCCAAGCATCTATATGCTGCATATTAAATATAACAAGTTAGAAGTTACCAGACGACTTAAATATAAGTCGTCTACGTGGTCGTCCAAGTAGACGACTTTGTAGACGACTTAAATCGTGTGCAGAAGACTTACGCAGTCTTCCAGCCATCCTCTGGCTGTCCGGAGGAAGTGGTACCACCTTGTTGGTGATGTACGTGGTTTGTCCTCGGTCTTAGTTAAATAATGACTGCAAACAAAAAAGCAATCAGTTTTGGACGACTAAATCAAGCTATTATGGGTAAAGCAATCACTTACGGATCGGTTTTCAACCAATCAGCGAGTTCCTTCAACTTATCTTTGTTTACTGGCGGAAATGGATTATAGGCTGCCACTTTATCTTTTTTTTTCTCTGCCGTATAAGGAGATCTCGCAGTGGGAGCAGGTTTCTTCGCTCGTTTACTCTTTGCACGCTTGTCCAATACAACCAGGCTCGGTTCTGAAACTGGATCGCTTGGCTCGGTGGAAGCGAGGCTCCGTTGTTGATCGGTGGAAGCGAGGCTCGGTTGGTGATCGGTGGAAGTGACAGCAACAATCTCTTTGGAGGTGACACCATCTGCTTTATCCTCCGGCAAGATCTTATTTACCGAGTTCGCCTCGGTTGCTGTATCCTCCGGCAACCATCTCTGCAATAAAAGTTGCACACAAGTTAACTCTGGACGACTTAAATAAAAGTTGTCTGGACGACTAGTTGACCCTAGACGACTTAAAATTAAGTCTTCCGTGGTCAACTAGTCGTCCAGACAACTTACGTTTAAGTCGTCCAGGGTCAACTAGTCGTCCAGACAACTTTTACAGTCGTCTGGACAAACCCTGGATTTGATACTAACCTCTTTGATTTGAGGAGGCTGTTTCTTTTGAGGAGGAGGCTGTTTCTTTTGAGGAGGAGGAGGCTGCTGCTGTTTCTTTTGAGGAGGAGGAGGCTGCTGTTTGGTTTGATGAGGAGGAGGCTGTTTCTTTTGAGGAGGAGGAGGCTGCTGCTGTTTCTTTTGAGGAGGAGGAGGCTGCTGTTTGGTTTGATGAGGAGGAGGCTGGTTACTAACCACGGTTTCATTGGCATGAGGGGTAGCCTGTTTGTTTCTACCCCCGGTTTCTTTGGCAAGAGGGGTAGGCTGTTTATCTTGAGGGGTAGCCTGATTGGTTAGAGGTGGAGGGGTAGCCTGATTGGTGACACCAACCTTCTTCTCCACAGCTTCCAATCTATCGGACAACTTCCTAAACTCCCTCATGCACTTATTAAACCCTTTTTTCATGCAGTCAGCTACGCCCTTGAACATAATTTCCAACTCCTCTCTGGTCACCCCTCTAGCCTCTTCTCTAGCCTCTTCACTAGCCACTTTAGGAGCCTCTTTACGAGCTTTCTTCCGAGGTCTTGGATTGTCTTCCTCCTCCTCCTCCTCCTCCTCCTCCAACACAACCATCTCTTTGGCCTTCTTCGATGGAGTCACAACCTTAGGTTTTGTATTGACCTTAGTACCAGTGACTTCCCAGCAATCCATGGTCCACTTCCACGGTCTCCGCTCATACATGACTTTAATGATGTTCTCCGCGGGCAGGTCCTCAACCTCAGAGTCCCATTTTGGCCACATTTCACTAATGTCCTTCTCAACAAAGTTGATCACGCGGGTCTGCAGTAAATAGAAGAATCGAGTTAGATATTTGAAAAAAAATACTAAATAGACGACTTAATTATAAGTCGTCTACTAAGTCGTCCAGTTGGAAGACCTTCCAGACGACTTATAATAAGTCGTCTAATAAGTCGTCCAGATGGAAGACTTTCCAGACGACTTAATTAAGTCGTCCGATAAGTCGTCCAGCTGGGAAGACTTTCCAGACGACTTATTATAAGTCGTCCGATAAGTCGTCCAGCTGGACGACCTTCCAGACGACTTATAATAAGTCGTCTGCGCAGTCTTTTGGATTGAAGTAAATACCTGACTCAAGATAGCAGCTTTCATTGATCTGCGGCCTCTGCTGCCCTCGTAAGCCAGTATCGGTGGAGACGGACTGTCTGCTCTGGGACCACCAATACTAGCACCCAATTCCGGCATAGCTGTGTACGTCCAGACCTGAAGAACTTGTATAAACCCATCCACGGTGTAACAGCCAGCAATTTCTTTGTTCCACAAAGAGTCCATCAGCACCTTAAACGCGACTCTCCCCCATGGATAATTCTCAAACCGTTCTAAATCCATCACTAGCCTTGCCAGAGTAGATCGTGTAGCGGTTGAAAACTTTCTCCCTTCAATGAATCCAGTGAAGATGGAGAGGTACGCGAGCCGCTTGCGATCTTCCCTGGACCAATCCCCGCATCTCTTCAGTGCTGCTATTATCTGATCAGTAGTTGGCCCAGCTTCCAGATGAACTCCCAGCATCCCCCAGAAAGAAACCATCTCTGGGGTAACGTCACATTTTGGTGTCTCAAGATCCTCGATGTACTCGCAGTTTAGACCAGTGAGGTTTTCAAACTCTAACAGTGAAAACCTCAAAGGTTCTGGACCAACGAGAGACCACATCTCATACTTCTTCTTAATGTCCAGCTTGAAACTGAGCATGTAGTGAACCAGCCTTGAAGCCCAACCAAATCCCTGCTCCTTGAACTTGATGAAAACTCCCAAACTCGACTCCTTGAGCTCTTCAAATTCGTCATCAGTAAGAGCTTTCCTAAGAGCAGTATGCAACTTGCTGTTATCCGTATGATACGAAATGCTATTGTGGGCTTCTGGCTCTTCCCCTGATGTGTATAACCTACGGGGGAGTTCTGGAATATCCATCATTTTTGTCTGCAAAATAATCAAAGACAACAATATAAGTCCAGACGACTTAGTAGACGACTTATAATTAAGTCGTCTGGAAAGTCTTCCAAATGGACGACTTATATTTAAGTCATCTACTAAGTCGTCCAGTTGGAAGACTTTCCAGACGACTTAAATTACTTACAAGTCTTCCAGTCGCAGAAGGAGTTGGAGTACTCGTCATTGCGGTTATAGATCTGAAAAATAAGCGTGAAACGGTGAGAATGAGTAAATTGATAGAGACAACGTTTTATGTTCATCTTTTCCTCGAGATTGATGACTTAGCGGCGTTAGGGTTTACAGAGAAACGGCGCTAAGGTTTACAGAGAAGAAGCGGCGGCGCTAGTGTTTAGAAGAAGCGGCGGCGCTAGTGTTTAGAGGAAGCGGCGGTGAGAACGTTGGTGACCACGGTGGCGAGGGCGACGGTTTGTTCGGAAATAGTGGAAGCGGCGGCGCTAGGGTTTAGAGGAATCGGCGGCGCTAGGGTTTAGAGGAATCGGCGGCGCTAGGGTTAGAAGAAGCTGCGGCGACAACGGTGAGAATGAAGTGAGATAGATAGCCGACGTTGAGAACGATGGTTTGTTCGGAAATCGTGGGAATTCGAAATCGCCTTTGAGAGAGAACTGTTAGGGTTCCTGAATTTCGCGAAAAATGAAACAAAAAAAATAAAAATCACCTTATATATTGGGTAAATAATCCGGTTAGCTTTAAAAGTACATTGGTAAACTTTAAGGTTTGGTCCGGTTTAGACGACTTATTCTGGCTGATAATGTACAACAGACGACTTAATATTTAGTCGTCTGTTTTCAGACGACAAAATATTAAGTCGTCCTAGACCCTAAAATGAACCCCTAAACTAAAATGACTAGATTAACTAACTAACCACGTTATAAAATCAAATTATACTTAAATAGTGTTTACTATACACAGAAATGAACACGCATAAGTAATTTTAAAAATTTTCAAAAACGGTTTTAATGCTTTCCAAAATCTAACCCTAAGAACACATACAATACTACAACATATGTTGATGAAACATAAACTTAAGAATATCATGACTCACTACTTTCACTCGTCTATGCTGAAAACAATTGAAATTTGTTATATCTTAATTTATACCTCCTAAGACATATGTTAATTACATAATTCCCATTTTTCACTTATCAAAATATTTTTTACAAAATTTTTAAATTATGTTAAAGACTAACTGTCCAGACGACTTTCAGTTAAGTCGTCTGGACGACTTATTTTAAAGTCGTCTAAACAGACGACTTGCGAGGGGTAGAAACGTAAAAAAAATTCTGTTTTCTTGTTTGGTCACAAGGGGATAGTTGTAATTTCAATAGCCTTTTAGGTTACTTTTGCCTTTGACCCAAGTTGGGGTATTGTTTTGGGTTTGACTCCAAGTTTTGAGTCACACTTGGCAATTCTCCCTACTTATTATTATGCTAAAATAGTTTAAAAAAAGGTAGGAGATCGGCTTAAAACACATCAAATTCTTGGTGATAGTATTGTACAGTGTAGACAGATTCTCCTTGTATATTTTAACTGCTAACAAATATATTTTAACTGCTAACAAATATATTTTATTATTTTCTGAAATGAACTTCTTTTTAGTTATAACTGCGATAAAAAGGCAGTTCACCTACTTAAGTGGACGTCATGTGTTTTTCCCGCCATTCCATTCATAACCTAGATATGTCTCGTAAAGGACAAAAACAAAACAATGTAGAAATTGCTCTTCAAAAGAAAGGTTCCAATTTATATTTAATAAAGAACGTGATCTTATGGAGGTTTTAGAGAAAGGAGTTCACTCGTATAATAAATGGTCTTTAGCTTTGGAAAGATGGTCAGAATCACCTTCTGCCAATTCTCTTATGGCCATTCCTATTTGGGTTATAATACATAACATTCCGATAAACTACTACATAGAGAAAGCGATTTAGCTTCTTGATGATCTAGTAGGCCAGTAACAGAAATTGCATTTGATCCTAATAAAGTCCCAGAGTGAAGATTTTGTTTGATGCGTCCAAACCATTGAAAAAGGAAGAGTCATCAATTTACCAAAGAAAGGATCTATAACAATATATTTTTACTATGAACATATTCAGAAGCATTGTTTTTCCTGCCAAAGGATTGCTCATGATAAGTCAGTGTGTCCTATCTTCTTGTTTTGTTTTTCAACCAGTGTGTCCTATCTTTGTTCTTAAAAGACAAGCATTGGCTGAAGCCAGAAGATCTGCTAATGCTATTCTAAAATCACAGCCCATGCTTTTCCTGAAGCAATCTGATCCTTTTTGGTGTTAGATGAAAGTCAGATTGGAATAAATCCTAGTTTTGGAAGACCAAGAATTGCAGCTGAAGTTCTGGAAAGTATGAGGCAGTACCTACTTTCTATAGATCGTGAAGAAAGAAAGAAAGAAAGATAAGAGAAGATATGGTGAATAAATCAGTAAGAGAAGCCTAGAAAGATGTGTACTTGCAAAAATCTTCCTTGAGCTTAGAGCCTATTCCATCTATTACAAATGACCTAAATAAAAGTAAAAGGACAGTGTTTGGGTATGACAAATATAATTCATCTTCTCAATCGGATGGAGTGAGACCTCAAGTTCTAAAGTTACTGCGTCTACGATTGCTGCTGGATTTTTAATTGACCGTTCCATTAAACCGGTATGGGAGAGGCTAGGTAATGTGGCTAGTAATTATACCTTCAATTATGGATCTTCTCAATATGATCCGATGGGTTATATGATTGGTGTTTTTGATGCCAGTACTTCCGGAATCAATCATAAGAAGAAAGCTTCAAAGAATAGATTTGGTAAGAGTAAATGAAAAACTGAAGAAAGTTGACTCAAGTATTGACAAAGATTCAGTTATCAGGAAAGTAGGAGCTGAAGTAGGATCAATGGGAAAAAGAAAGATGTAAGATGAACTAGAGGAAACTTCCAAAGCCGCCAGGAAAACGATTATAGAGACAGTCCCGAGGGACTTGACTATCCGTGCATCAAGGAGATACTTAACCCATAAATACTTTTTCTTATGGAAACAATGTACAATATAAATGTTTTATTTGATATTCAAGTATATTTGGGGTATGAGAGAGTGTATACGGTTGAGCCTAAGGGTAAGTTTGGAGGTTTGGCGGTTTTTTGGAAAAGCTCAATGGCAGTAGAGATTTTGCCAATTAAAATCTGGTTGACTTGGAGATTCAAATTGGAGTGATTTTTTTTTGCATCGTGCGTTTATAGAGATCCAATGAAAAGTAAAAAGGAGCTAGTGTGGGAAAGAATCCATAGGATCGGTGTAAATAGAAGAAATGCGTCGTGTTTATTTGGGGATTTTAACACTATCCTGAATAATTGAGAAAAAAGGAAGTCCCAGAAGAGGTGATGTTGTTTTTGCGGATTTTAATGACATGTTGAAATTATGTAAAATGGAGGAGTTATCTGGAAGTGGTGATCCTTTTACGTGGGGAGGAACTAGAGGCAAGCATTGGATTCAGTATAAGTTGGATCGATGCTTTGCAAACACTCAATGGCTTATGTTATTTCCTACTGCTAATCAGATTTTCTTGGATAAAAGAGTTTCAGACACATACCATTTTAATCAACTTGTTTAACTCTTCAGGAAAATTCAAAGGTAATTTCAGGTTTGATAAATCTTTGTTAAATTTGCCTAATGTAAAGGATACTTTTTTGACAGCTTGGTTTAGTCAGAATCGGTCTTTAGCCTGTGAAGACTATATGCTTTGTGAACTTCTGTTGTTCAACTTTATGGGATTCTAGGTTTACCTAGTTATTTTGCTCAATCACTTTTCGCATTATGTTCACAATTGTGAAGACTATATGCTTTCTGATTTGCATAATTTTGTCTTGCCCGACAAACAAGTCATATCTCTCTTAGCCTTTGCTTATGAGAAATAGTTTTTCTGGATTTTTTTTTCAGTTTAACTATAGACCTAGTATGCAAATAAATTGTCATACATGCAGTCTTTATCTCATACATGAAGAATCACAACTCTTTGACTAGATAGTTTGTCATTGCAAACTTC
This sequence comes from Brassica napus, assembly GCF_020379485.1. Lineage (NCBI taxonomy): Eukaryota > Viridiplantae > Streptophyta > Magnoliopsida > Brassicales > Brassicaceae > Brassica > Brassica napus. The sequence goes on along the minus strand of NC_063449.1, from coordinate 1,340,358 downwards.
TTTGAGCTTGTGTTCTTAGCCCTTATTTCTCCATATCGAAACTCAAAGTTTCATGGAAGTATTCAACTCACTATCGATTTATATAGTGGTCTTACTAGGCATAGACAAAATGATCCAAGTGGATGACCATTCCCAAATAGGTTATCGTCTCACTGGTCATATTTGTATAAAACATTTCATGATCATTTGAATGCAATCTTCAATCTTTAGATTGTGATCTATTCAAAAAGAAATATTTTATTTGGACACAATCTTTAAGATTTATCCATAATTTCATAGTTCAGTTCTATTGAACTTGTTGGGCTCAAGTTCGCTTATTTTGCTTAGTACAATCGAAACTTGTTTAGTTTGCGATCTAAGTGGTAGACCATTCCCGGTATGGGTTGTTTCCTCACTTTTTGAACTACCATTCTCCCCATGGACATAAGCCTTTGTTGAATTTGTTCACAATTCGAACATGCAATTTTAAATTGCAAATATTCGTTCTCAGAATCGCTTAGAGCGTTTTTGAACTTTAATAGTCATTTTTCGGATTTCGCCAAAAAGCTATCCTAAACGCTATTTTTCCTTTAGAAAAATGAGATAGTGAACCTTTCAATGAATGTCACGTGAATCATTTTCTAAAGGTGATTCGTCTTTTTACCAAAACGTTCTAAAGAAAAGCTAAAGAGCATTCTCAGAACTGTTTCAGACAATTTAAACGTTTTATAAAAACCGTTTATAAAATCGTTTAGAAATATTGTTCGCAATATTCAATCCGATTCAAGCGATAAGTATGAAGCAGATTTTATTGAGTTAAGTATGTTAGGACGCGAGAGTTCAGATTGAAAATTACGAAACAAAGAGTGATGATAACGATAATATAAAGCGGTAAAATCATTTGAAATCGATATGGAAAAGACGAATACTCATTTGATCACTTTACTTAACTCAATAAATCGCCCATAGGTGAGACAATTTCTGTACGATTTTGAGTCCCATGATAAAACCACGTGAGACTGTTTTACTTCACCCAAAACAGAATCTGCAAACCAACTACCACGCTATATTCTCGAGACTTACTTTGAAAGACTAGAGGTATTGCTGGAACTTTTGTATGTGGAAGTTTATGTATGAATTTGTGAGTTCTCAAGAGTACGAGAGTATATCTTTAATGGAGAGGTAAGATGTCTATTTATAGGAGAGGTTCATAAAGCTTAGTCATAAAGCAACTTGACATGTGTCGTTGAGTTTGCTTAAGCTTTTGACATATGTTACTAAATCATCAAGGTTAGACACCAAGTGAGCTTTAGTAGTTGCCATTTGTCACTAAGTTGCATAGCTTGGTCACTAAGTTAGATTAGTCACCAAGCTTACTTAGCTTAAGCCATTTATCACCAAATAGACTTAGCTTAGTCATCAACTTAGTAAAAAACTTTTTCATCATTTTACTCAGCCTATGGGCTTGCAACATTGATTGACTTTCTCCATATAAAGTACAACATTTACTTCACATTAGATTAGATTTTTTACTCAGCCCAATAGGCTTGTAAGATTCTATTCACATATACTTAATTTTTACTCAGCCCAAATGGCTTGTAAAAATAGTTCCAACAATAGATTGTCAATTACATTAAATAAAAATATTGACATAAAAAATTACGCATTATTATTAGCCTTTTTGACTATAAAACTTTAATTTTCTGATTCATTTGAGCAAACTTACCAAAACTATAATTATGATTGCTAAGTCTAAGTATGTCATTATTTATATACCATATTTGCTTTCTTAAAATATATCTGGAATAAAGACGGTATTAATTATATGCATTATGTCTTATATATTGAGGATATATTCTTTATTTTTCTAATATTGAGTATAGATTCCTATAGAAACATTTTCAAAAATAACATTATAAATATTTTATAATTAAATTCATATTTTTATATATAAAGTTGGGTTTGATTCTCTCCTAGGCTGTCCACATAGGCGGACACATCACTAATTAGAGTCTTGAGAAGCCGACACGTGTCCCACCATTTTATAACGTCACGTTCATTAAGTCTAGGTGGGCTTCAGTTCATATGGGCTTTGTTCTTGGATAGCCCAGTCTCCAGCATCTCTAATGCACTTCGATCCATTTTAGGGTTCTTCCCACGTGACCATCGTCACATCCACCATCCAGCTCCGTTTTTCTCAAATCCCACCACCGTCAAGCTTTTCTTCTTCCTCCACACCTTTAATCTTGAATTCTGAAACAGGAAAAAACAAACAAATCTGAGTATAAACAAACAAACAAAATTCTCTGAAACTGAAAAAAAAATGATTTGAAAATACAAATAAGAAGATTACAGAGAGGTGATGAACTAGAGTGGTGAGAACGAGTACGGCACACGACAAGCTTTAACAGAGACAAAGAAGAAGATGAGATAGAAAGAATATAAGATTCATTAAATAAAACATAGAAAAAATAAACAAATCAGTAGATAGAGAAAAAATGTAGAGAAGAGAAAGAAGAAAGAAAAACGTGTAATGAAAAGATAGAGATCTGAATCTGAGAAAAGTGTGAAGAAAACAAGTTTATGGATCGTTTCTTAGTGCACAGAAAAGGACAAAAGAGAGAGGTTGAAATTGATTCTCCACCGTTAGATTAAAATTTAATCAATGACTATTATTAAATCTGACACAGTCCTTGCCATTTGTTATCAACCATTTCAATATAAAGTCTAAGGTTAAAATTTTATAATTTATACATTTAATTATAAAAGTATTTTCATGGAGAATAAAGTTTATGGTTAAGATTATAGTTTAAAGATTAAGAGTTTGTTTAAAATTAAGGGTATAAAGTTTTAAATTTGCGTTAAGAATTGTGTATAATAGATATAAATTAGGATACTTAATAGAAATGTTCAGAGATTTTTACTTTTTATTATGCAAATGTAATACATGCATTAATATGTATGTGAAGATTTTAATTTTCCAAAGTTACTTTCAGATTCTTGAGCGTACTATATATTTGAGATTTCAATTATTAGAAGCGAAACATTTTTTTAGTATTTTTTCCGATGTTCCAATTTGTATAGTCAACTCACTTTTGCTTAGATGTTGTTTTGTTTTCTTAACTCATTTTTTTTGTTTATATAGTTCATATAATGTTATTAATGCTTTTATTTAAGATATATAATCTAATTTCCAGACATAAAGAACATAGTAAAATTTTTAATCTTCTATTCTTAATATTTTAAAAAATTAAACATAAAGAACATAATCAATCTTCTCATATAAAAACTTTGGGATCAGTAGCTAAATCTATTTGGTCAAATATGTCACCTCAGTAAGCAAAATTCTCAACACCCAATTTTTTCCTCTATAACTTTGGAGATCTCCCATCAAAATCACTTAAAATAGTGCATATGTTCAAGGCATAATAAAGTTATAAGCAAAAAGAACTTGTGAATATACACACTTTCTACAATTTTAATTTAAGAAGATAGACTAAAAAAGTTCATATGAACCCCACTCAACAAGTTCTTATATTTAATCGTCTCTCTATTAGCCAGTCCGTTTACGTTTTTAAATAGTACTTAAATTATTCATCTACACAAAAATATACATTGCATTTCTCAATAAATAATATTTTCTCACATGCATTATAGAATTTCTAATGGTAACTAAATATGTGACACTCAAAAGTGTTGCAACTGTTCTAATAATAACTTCCTCATTTTAAACAAATCACAACATCATCAAACGACTAAATACAAAATAACCACACCATTGAAAAACTATTACAAATATAATTATCTTAAATCATAACTCTAAGTACTATTTTTGGGTCAAAACACTAAGTGTTAACTTAAAATTAGTTTTTAAATAAAAAGATAAACACTATTCAACGTTATAAAATAGTTTTTATTATAACTTCCCGACCCTAGTTTTTCATATTCTCTACAAACCATAAGTCAAGATCACATGAGTATTTTAAAACTCATATATAATTTACCAACTCATATATATTTTTACCAGTGGTCTTGCATTTGTCCACAGTTATTAACAAAATCTTAAGTAGTTTATCATGATCATGCATTATTAAATAGATAACACCTTTAGGTTGTGCGTTCCAAATAGAAATTACATATTTCCATCAGTTTACTTTGGTATGTTATATGATATAAGGCAGTGGCGGACCCACTTGAGAGGATAGGGTTGCACATGACACACGTTAAATTTGGATAAATTTATGTTTTGTATGGATTAAGATTAAAATACCAATAACTCTGTTGGTCAAATTCCCTTTGTGACACTCCTAAAGGTCTAAACCCAGTTTCGAATCCTACAATTGACACTTTTGTTTTTTTTTTACATGGTTTGACCCAGGTAAAATTTAGTCCTCGATCCGCCACTGATATAAGGAACAATGAAAACATCCAACAAAGAATATTATAATAACGTTTAGAAGATCATGTCTTGAAATTTAGTAATTTACTGCAACATTATGAACACTTTCAAGGTAAAAATACGATTTATATTGATCACTTTCAAGATAAACATACATTTTATTACACCCACGATCTATTTCATAAAACTGCGGTTTATAATGATCACTAATATTTGACCCCAAAAAAAAAGATCACTAATATATATAATTACCAAATCCTGATGAAAAAAATATATATATATATATATGAAAAAATATATATATATATATATATATATATTTTTTTTTTTTTAACACTGTTGAATTTATTTCAAATAATAATCAAGGAACATCAGAGTATTGACCGATGGTCGAGGTAAAAACCAAATATGAAATGCAACAAAGGCAAATATAAACGCCACAGCAAAGAGAGCGCATGATCCGATGTCAGAAGACACCACTAAAGAGAAAGGATAAATAGAGAGAGATGACATCCATCCCTCAGGTGGCAGCTTCACTTTCAATCCTCTGCAACAGCCATGTTGGTCCACCACAGTGGTGAAAGCTCCAGTCTTGTAAAGCCCTAAGATGAAGATGAATGTCCGTTCTGAGGTGTCTCCACTCAGCAGACTCAGCAGACTCAACAGAAGCTGTGAGAACATCTCTTGCCAGCACACATGAAGATTCAAAAATAATCTTCTATTGACGAGTGTACACCATATCACAGACAGCCCACTGTATAGCCATAAGCTCAGCTTCTTTTTGTGACCCCACATTCGAGAAGGCTAGCCTGCTATGAAGAATAGTAGTACCTTTATCATCACGCAAAATCCAACCCACTCCACACATATCATGATTATTAACCCAGGACACTCCTATATTGCATTTCAGGTAACCCGGCGGAGGTCTCGTCCAAAGAGAGAGAGCACTGTAGCGTCGTCGAAGAGGTTTGGTGTAACGACCCAGATTCATAAATCAAAATAGTTCTGGTTGTTTTAATTATTTGTTTAACCAAAACCGGTTTGGTTTGGTTTAATTATAATTATTATAACTAAAACCCTCACTTCCATTTTGGTCAAAGCGTGCAATATAAATATTGTATACATCTCCACTTTCGTTGAAAAAGACCAGCGCCGTCAACCTCCTGATACCATCTTCTTGTTCTTCATGAAACCTAGCGGCAACCAAGACAACACCATCACCTTCATACCGTCATTATTTTGTGAACCCGAGGGAAGGTATCCCATCGAAAGAGAAGGAGATGTCACGCCTCATCACCACTATGTAGCGTTCACCGTTTGGGGCACCTTGTGTCACCGGAGATGTAACACGGTGCTGGAGACACGCCTTGCCGTCAGATATCCATCGCCTGTCTCTTATGGTCGTGCAGCGGATCTGAGAGGCTTTGATGTGGAGAAGAGACGCACGTACACGGAGCCATCACGTAGAGCACTTCCGGTGCCGATCATCACGTCATCATCTCATCGGAGGAGGGTCTGAGATCATTGCCGTGCCGGAGCCTTTATCAACTCTCGACATGGCCGTGATCATAACCGAGAGATGCGGAGGAGGCACGATCTAAATTGGAGTTGCGGCGTTTAACACCAACCAATACCATCGTTAACCATGAGTCATAGGAGGGGCAAGCCATGTCACCGGAGAGTCGTTCATGATCACGTTTGAGCCAGCCACCATCATCAACCGTAGTCCAAGCCGTATAGCAGCTACGTGTTATCTTCTTGTTACTTATGTTACAAGCAACATATTTAGCTTAAGCTAAATGTTTCATGCGTAGGAAACATGCAACTTTGGATGTTATTATTCTAAAACCTAAGCGAGATTTGAAGGGCGAGGCGTTTTCCCATTATCTCCGACCTTGGCTAAGGTGAGGGTCTATTCCGTAAATCCCGTACCAGTGTAGAATTCTCTCTATGTTAGTTTAGATTTCGAATCATGATCCGTCTGTTTGAATTGAGTCTGTCTGAGTCTTGATTGTTAGTTAGTTCATTCATTGTAAACTGGAACTAGGGGTCTAGAGGATTCAACCGTTGATTTGATTGTGTGATGTTAAGATATGCGATATATATATGTAAGTATACATAGTTATGAGTAGGGACTATGTGAGTGGGCGGGGGTTCAGAGATGTCTGGACTAGCGACGCAGCTTTGGTGAGCGGGGGCTCAGAGACGTCTGGGCTAGCGACGCAGATTGTGTGGGGCGTGGGTGCAGAGACGTTTGCATTCGACGCAGCTTTGGAGGGCGGGGGTACAGAGACAGACTGTACTAGCGACGCAGCGTATGTATATATATATCCGTATGAGGAGATGCGGGGTGTATGGACTAGCTATATGCTATCATCGCATTGTTTGTGTTGTGTTTGTGTGATGCTTTAGGCGTCTTGTTTGTTCATGTTAGAGCTAAACTTCCATAGTGGGAGTTCTATTACTCAAGTCAGTGGTTTGCGTGTTTAGCATCCCATACCTCACGGAGTAACTCCCATGTTACTCACCCCTCCTTTCCTTCCCCTTTCAGATGAGACTGACGAGCAGGAGTGATTGCTATCGGGCTGGTGCTTTGGGAGTTTTATTTCTGTCTTTTTCAGACTTGCGAATTTTATGTTGTTATCGATATTTTCGGGATTTATTATGTTATTTTGATTTATGGCTATTTATTGGATTTACGACTTTGAAGTTGACTTTTGAGAAGTAATAAATGGAGATTTCAGACTTTTTATTTATTTAAGTTATTTCGGAAAATACGGGTGTTACAATTTGGTATCAGAGCGGGGTTCCGTCTCGGCTCTGACCCGGGATGGCGATTTGTTGGGACGTGGTTTCGACTCGGTTTTGACTCAGTTTTTATTCGGTTTAACCGATTTTAAAAGATTTTTGAATCAGGGGATTTGAGAGTTTTAAAAGAAGAAAAATACAGCACATTTCCGTTCAGTGACTTTTAATCCAATTGTCTTTTTATTGACGATGAGTAAAACTCATCGTCATCCGCTCTCTAGCTAACAGGGTTTCAGCCAGATGTTCGAGAGATGGATGATGTCACAGTTTGATAGATTGCTCAGGTGTGTATCAGTTTTGTCTGTCGCGTTCGGAGATTGTCCGCATGTAGATATGTGATGTTGTTGCCACCACCCAAACTTCAAGCTATCACTCCACAAGTTTTTTTTTTTTTTTTTTTTTTTTTTTTTGTTATTGGAGATGATGTGGTATGAGATGTGAACCATGAGTTGGCATATGTTATTCGTGTGTATGAGTATATTTACTGCCTTGGAGGCATGGTTATTTTGTAAACTCGTGGGGATCACTTTTGGATTGGGGTGCGACAGCTTGCGTTGTGTGACATTGGAGTTACGCTTGGTATGTTTTCCAGTTTTTGGCAGTGTTGATCATTTCAGAGATGTGTCAGTTCGGACAGCTGACATAGAACGTTGGGAGCTATTTATATTGATTGCGGTGTACCAGTTATGCTTGGAGGGCCGATTGGTTCAGAGACTCGTTAGAGATGGAGTTGTGGTTTGCGATATCATTCTTGGGATGAACTTGTTATCACGACATCGGGTACTGTTGGATTGCCTGAGAGCAAGAGTTCACATTTCTGGAGAAGAGCATATTTTATTTGCATGCATTCTACATGCAGAGGAGTAATTGGATATGGGGAGTAAATGAATTTTGGTGATCATTTCGATGGTCAACATGAGTTGCAAGATCTTCTAGTTATCTCAGAGTATGGAGATGTATTTGAGGCCTTGGAAGGGCTGTCACCAGCCTGAGGAGATGTTCTTAAGATCGAGTTGGAGTCAGGGACAGCACCGGTTTCACGAGCTCTATACCGATTAGCGCCAGGAGAGATGGCTGAAAGAACATATGGAAGATTCATCAGACAAGAGATTTATCAGGCCAAGTAATTCGCCGTGGGGAGCACCAGTGTTGCTTGTAAAGATAAAATGATGGGAGTTTCAGGCTTTGTATCGACTACATAGACTTGAACATGGTCACCATCATATTGATGAGCTGTTGAATTAGCTGCATGGAGCTTCATGGTTCTCGAAGGTTGTCTGGGCATCAGGACATCATCAGATTGCTATAGTTGAGGAGTATGTACGGAATGTGGGTTTCCGTATACGTTATGGATATTATGAGTTTTGGTGATATCATTTTGGATCGACGAATGCACCAATAGCATTTGAGAAGCTTATGAATGATCTTTCGCGAACACTTGGACAAGTGCGCGATAGTACTCATCGATGACCCCATTGAGTTATTCTTGGAGTAGAGGGAGCATGATAAGCGTTTGCGGATTGTGTATTGATACATGGGGATCAGGTCATTCCATATACATTGCATCAGTTGAGACCTCACGAGACCTCACGAGACCCACTACCCTATTCATGATTCGTAGTGGCTGCAGTGGTATTTGCGTTATAGTTTTGGAGATAGTAATTGTACAGGAAGGAAGTTCAGATTCTCTGGGATCATTGGAGGCTGAAATCTATCTTCATTCATTAAAACTTATACTTGGACAGTGCAGTTGGATTGAGTTGGTAGCAGGCTACAGTTTGGATATTGCATACCATCTGGTAAAGACAACCAGGTGACAAATGCCTTGGGTAGGCACATGAGTGATGAATCAGGAACCAAAGAGGTTCATGAGTTTACTGGGATATATGCTAGTCTTAGATTGTGTGCCATTACTGTCGATGGAGAGACAGATGGCCTTGGGACTTTGGAGCAGGCAGTTTTGCTATGGAGGATACACCAAGCGCATGTTAGCGTTATGTCTTTGGTTAAGAAGATTGAGATCGAGAGTATTGGATATCATAAGTGTTGAGCGGGATAGTTTTGAACGGGATGTACCTGTACCGAAACCGAGTTGTGTGTTGGACGATAAGTTGTTAAGAAAAGGGATCTTACAGCAAATACATCACTTGTGTTTCTCTACCCATCGGGAACACCAAGGGGTACAAATATATGAAGTGTTAACTATAATTGGTCTAGTATGAAGAGAGCTGTAGCTTCATTGCGTCACAGTGTCAGACATGTCAGATGGCTATGACAGATGATCATTTATCTATCATGTTATTTTTGAGTTTGCTTTTGCCGGAGTGGAAATGAGGCATGGTGATTATGGACATTGTTATTGGATTTTAAATCACCCTATGTGGAAAGCATGCCACATGGGTAGTCATGAATAGACTTACCAAGTCAGCCCATTTCCTAAGTAACTAAGAAGACAGTCGGAGCTAATCAGTTGGAGCAGACCTACATTATTGAGTTTGGGAGATTTTATGGATGTCAACATTGTATCAGATTGGGATTCGAAGTTCACGTCTACATTTTTGGAGTCATTCCGAAGGAACTTGTGACAAAGTTCCACAGGAATACAACTTATTATCAGCATACAGATGGTTAGTCAAAAAAGACTATTCAGACTTAGAGGACATGCTCAGGGATTGCGTCTTATAGTGGGATGGAAGATCGGAAAGTATTTACCTCTTTGTCTACAACATCTATCTTTCGAGTATTGAGATTGCACCGTATGAGGCGCTTTATGGTAGGTTTTGTCGTACACCACTTTGTTGGACATAAGTGGGGGAGAGGCGAGACTTAGAACCATCAATGGTTCAAGAGAGGTTAGAGCAGGCGGAGGTACTCAAGATTCGATTTAAGGAAGTCCATGACCTTCAGAAGAGTTATGCAGATAAGCGCCATAGAGATTTGAAGATTCAGGAGGAAAACTTATTATATCTGAAAATGAAGAAATTTCAGGGAGGATCTAAAACTCAGAACCTAAAGAAGCCTAAGTCGAGTATATGGGACCATACCTCATTGTGGAGCAGATTGGGCAGTGGCTTATAGATTGCAGTTCTCAGCAGAGTTGACAGACTTTCAAGACGTAATCCATGTGTCAATTTTGATGAAATTCAGGAGAGAGACAAAGTTCATTTTGTAGCAGCCGCCAAGTGTTCATGACAAAAAAAAATTTGTATGCACCTTGCCAGCCAGTAGATATTATTTATCGGCATATGTAAGAGGTTCAGAGAATGATTACCATGTTCGTCAAAATTGTTGAGAGAGACAAGATCCAAGAGGACACCTGAGAAACTGAGACTCAGATGAGAATTGATTATCTAGAGTTTTTTTTAAGGATGGTATTGGAAAGCCAACTCAGGATTTGAATTCGAAGACGAATTCCGGTTAAGTAGAGGAGAATTGTAACGACCCAGATTCATAAATCAAAATAGTTCTGGTTGTTTTAATTATTTGTTTAACCAAAACCGGTTTGGTTTGGTTTAATTATAATTATTATAACTAAAACCCTCACTTCCATTTTGGTCAAAGCGTGCAATATAAATATTGTATACATCTCCACTTTCGTTGAAAAAGACCAGCGCCGTCAACCTTATGATACCATCTTCTTGTTCTTCATGAAACCTAGCGGCAACCAAGACAACACCATCACCTTCATACCGTCATTATTTTGTGAACCCGAGGGAAGGTATCCCATCGAAAGAGAAGGAGATGTCACGCCTCATCACCACTATGTAGCGTTCACCGTTTGGGGCACCTTGTGTCACCGGAGATGTAACACGGTGCTGGAGACAAGCCTTGCCGTCAGATATCCATCGCCTGTCTCTTATGGTCGTGCAGCGGATCCGAGAGGCTTTGATGTGGAGAAGAGACGCACGTACACGGAGCCATCACGTAGAGCACTTCCGGTGCCGATCATCACGTCATCATCTCATCGGAGGAGGGTCTGAGATCATTGCCGTGCCGGAGCCTTTATCAACTCTCGACATGGCCGTGATCATAACCGAGAGATGCGGAGGAGGCACGATCTAAATTGGAGTTGCGGCGTTTAACACCAACCAATACCATCGTTAACCATGAGTCATAGGAGGGGCAAGCCATGTCACCGGAGAGTTGTTCATGATCACCGAGTTTGAGCCAGCCACCATCATCAACCGTAGTCCAAGCCGTATAGCAGCTACGTGTTATCTTCTTGTTACTTATGTTACAAGCAACATATTTAGCTTAAGCTAAATGTTTCATGCGTAGGAAACATGCAACTTTGGATGTTATTATTCTAAAACCTAAGCGAGATTTGTTGGGCGAGGCGTTTTCCCATTATCTCCGACCTTGGCTAAGGTGAGGGTCTATTCCGTAAATCCCGTACCAGTGTAGAATTCTCTCTATGTTAGTTTAGATTTCGAATCATGATCCGTCTGTTTGAATTGAGTCTGTCTGAGTCTTGATTGTTAGTTAGTTCATTCATTGTAAACTGGAACTAGGGGTCTAGAGGATTCAACCGTTGATTTGATTGTGTGATGTTAAGATATGCGATATATATATGTAAGTATACATAGTTATGAGTAGGGACTATGTGAGTGGGCGGGGGTTCAGAGATGTCTGGACTAGCGACGCAGCTTTGGTGGGCGGGGGCTCAGAGACGTCTGGGCTAGCGACGCATATTGTGTGGGGCATGGGTGCAGAGACGTTTGCATTCGACGCAGCTTTGGAGGGCGGGGATACAGAGACAGACTGTACTAGCGACGTAGCGTATGTATATATATATTTGTATGAGGAGATGCGGGGTGTATGGACTAGCTATATGCTATCATCGCATTGTTTGTGTTGTGTTTGTGTGATGCTTTAGGCGTCTTGTTTGTTCATGTTAGAGCTAAACTTCCATAGTGGGAGTTCTATTACTCAAGTCAGTGGTTTGCGTGTTTAGCATCCCATACCTCACGGAGTAACTCCCCTGTTACTCACCCCTCCTTTCCTTCCCCTTTCAGATGAGACTGACGAGCAGGAGTGATTGCTATCGGGCTGGTGCTTTGGGAGTTTTATTTCTGTCTTTTTCAGACTTGCGGATTTTATGTTGTTATCGATATTTTCGGGATTTATTATGTTATTTTGATTTATGGCTATTTATTGGATTTACGCTTTTGAAGTTGACTTTTGAGAAGTAATAAATGGAGATTTCAGACTTTTTATTTAATTAAGTTATTTCGGAAAATACGGGTGTTACATTTGGATTCCTTCAAATCCAGGCGCACTGAGCTCAAACCACACGTTCGCTTCTTCTTTCGCTTTCGATAAGACTGAGACTGAGGAATAATGAAAAACTAGTTTATTTTGCAGGTTATATAGGGGAAGATCGGATTTAGTGATCATGGCAGGGACCACTTGTAATAATATAAGATCGAAAGACTCATGTTCATGATATATTAAATATATAATAGTACCTATAGTGTATCCACAACATACATAACCATGACTATAGTCATGAAAATGCAACCACAGCTCACATATCCACAACCATACTAAATCAACCAAATATCTAGTTACAACGACCGCTTAATTACACCAGAACATGATACAATTATGCATTACCATACAACTACCAAGTCTGCGGCAATAGCCAATCAACAACGACACCTACAATCCACAAGTTTGTCTGCATAAACCCGAACAAGTTACAACCAAAAATCATTCACTCAAGAAAATGAACAAATTCGTCAAACAAAATACAATGTAGCAACCATTATTTTGGTCTAAAACATCTTCCACCATCCAAAACCAAAAGCAATCCAACTCTACGAACCCCAACAATTTGTGTTCTACAACTTAACATGTCCATGTCCACATTTATGTTGTGTATCCACAACATACATAACCATGACCACAGTCACGAAAAACTGCTTTTTCATTTACCACAAATCAACGTCAATTTTTTTAAAAAATTACTAATTTTAATCTTAACCATTAGATCAAAATATAGCTATTCTAATATGACGGCTCACATTAAAGTCCACAAATCTATAAACCTAACAAATATAATTAGAACATTACGCGGTTAACTACAAGTGATCCAACAAGTAGTTAGTTCGAGGGGTCTTTTTGTCCACGAAATATCAAGTCTCAGCCCAAAATACATCTCAAGTGTAAATAACACAGTGTGTGAAAGGACAATTTCAAAGTAGCTAAAATTGTAAACAACTCATAGTAAAGATGGTTAACTCAATTAGTGCTTAAAATTAGAAGGGTGTTTAGTAAATTAACCATTTAGAAGTATGTTATGTTTGGAAAGTAAACAATAGAAAAGTAGGTTTTAGTGTAAATTTCGCGTATATTTTTTTGTTTCTCTCACCTTTAGCCACGAGAAAACGTTTATTGAACAATTAGCCGAACACGAAAGCGCCTTTTGCCGGCGAGCAAGAGGGAAAAAAACGGGTCGGTTTCCAGAAACTTACGAGAGAGAGAGAGGACATAGATGAAGTGTTGCAGTCACACATACTGTTTATTCAAACTTGTCCAAAGGAATTCTTGCCAAATCAAAAGACTTGATCAAGTCCTTTGGATCTGATGATCACACCAAGATATGCTTGGACAAAGGTGAGCTTCAAGTTGCTGGAAAAGAGAGGGAATCACAGTTCTCAAGCCAGTTTCGGGATATTGCTACCATTGTAATGCAGAAAACCCTAAACCCTGAAACCCAACGCCGTTATACCATTAGCATGGTAGAGCGTCTTATGCATGAAATCCATTTTGCTGTTGATCCTCATAGCAATTCCAAGAAACAGGTGAGTGGTATTTATTTAGCGATTTGTAGAGCTTCATTTTTTATTATTATTATTATTATTATTGAACTTGTGCAGGCTCTTGATGTTATCCGTGAGCTGCAGAAGCACTTCCCTATAAAGCCTTTGTAGAAGTCGGATAACCAGACTGAGATAAACGATATAACAAAATAACATTTAAGGAAATTGACGATTTGTAAAGCGAATACAAGAACGATAAGAAATCGTATTCGCAAATATACATGGAGTCGAGATATAATCTCTTTCCTTAACTCTAAATATTCGCTCCGTTAGTGAGACGGTACTATACGAATATCGAGTCCCAGGATACAACCATGGCAGACGATCACGATTCACTCATGAATCACCCTATCGAACTATAAACTCTACGAAACACTCTCGTATTTAAGACTTACGCTAAGGGATTTTCGCTGTTGGTTTGATGTGTAAAAAACGTTCGAGAAATGAGAAGAGAGACGAGTTGTATTTAAAGAGATGGACGAGGAGCGACTTCCCGTAACTGTTGCATAACGTGCGCTCGTTAGTGGGGATTTGGCAAAGATCTCGGGAGGTTCAAATTACGAACTTATTCCCCAAGACTCGCTATCTCTCTCTTTCTTATCTCGTTTAAATATCTCGAGAGGATAAACATCATGACGTTTTTATTTTGTAGACAAACTGCTTGTCGTTTCAAAATAAAATGCATGTTGTTTTTGAGATTTTAAATGGCAAAATGTTGAGCTTAACTTGGTCCAAAAAGAATATTCTTATCGGGCCGGAGGCCCTCCACCAAGACCCAAGACCCAAGACCCAAGACCCAAGACCCAAGACCCAAGACCCAAGACCCAAGACCCAAGACCCAAGCCCAAGCCCAAGCCGAGCCGAGCCGAGCCTAGCCGAGCCGAGCCGGCCGGACGGCGGCGGCGGCGCGCGCGTGGGGAGCCTTCCTCTCTCTCCAAGCTGTTTAACACATGATATCAAGTGACCATATATAAACAGCTCATTTTTTCTTGTTCCCACCGATGTGGGATGTTTCATTTTCTCTTCATACTTACCTTTTATTATTTTAGCCAATTGGGCTTTAGTAATTTAGGTCCAACAATCCCCCACATGAATAGAAATGACTCTAAACATATGCAGACTCTAAAAAAAAAAAAAAAAACTATACATATTCTAATCATGACTAGACTAGACAGACTTATCGAGAGTGTTTGCGAAAAATTCACTGTGTTTGAGTTGGTGGCGTTTTTAAGCCTTGAACCACTCATAGTTAATATCTGTCGGGTTTACTTTACCAGTTACCAGAAGGTGAACATGATGTCATGAACCAACCGGTGTTTTATGTAGACCGAGACAACAGGCATAACGCAGTTTCATTTTCTCGTAGAACTTAGTTCTCTATTGTATTCATTGTGGCCCTGAACTATTCCTGGTTTTCATGAGTGAACTTAGAGAATATAGCCTTGCATTCATTCTCCTAGAAACGGCCCCATTTCACACTCATTAGGTGATTGACCATGAAAAGTATTGAGTAATACTCCGCTTAGAAGCTATGGAATCATTAAAAGCTTATGCTTATCCTTTACACATTTGTTAGCACTTTTCTCATCTTAGGAGTTGGGAAGAGACTACTTTGTCTCAAGTGCTTTGGTTAGATTCTGCTTGATTTTGTTTTCCATTTGAACCTACGTCTTGGGATCTCCAGTCATGATAGGTAGGGTTGCAATCAAGCATCCTCATTCGTTATAGGCTTTAAACCCATTCCTTTTGATGATTTAGCAACAACATCTCGTGGCAAACCTTTAGTAAACGGATCCGCTAGGTTGTCAGCCGATTTGATGTAGTCTATTGTGATTACACCAGTTGAGATGAGTTGTCTAATGGTTTTATGCCGTCTTCTGATGTGACGAGATTTACCATTGTAGAGATTATTCTGAGCCCGAGCTATTGCTGATTGACTATTACAATGTATGCGTATAGCTGGCACAGGTTTTTCCCACATCGGAATATCTTCCAAAAAATTTCTAAGCCATTCGGCTTCTTCTGCTGCTTTGTCTAAGGCTATGAACTCAGATTCCATGGTAGATCTGGCTAACACTGTTTGTTTGGTAGATTTCCATGATATTGCTGCTCCTCCTAGTGTAAAGACATATCCACTCGTGGATTTTGAGTTTTTAGAATCTGATATCCAGTTAGCATCACTATATCCTTCTAAAACTGCTGGTTCTTTACCATAGTGAAGCCCAAAATCTTTGGTGTAACGCAAGTAATTGAGTACCCTCGTTATAGCTTTCCAGTGTGTATGACCTGGATTACTTGTATATCGACTAAGTACGTTTACTGCATGCGCCAGATCCGGTCTAGTACAATTGGTCAAGTACATGAGACTTCCGATCACACGTGCATACTCGTTTTGTGAAACCGCTTCACCTGAATTCTTTGTCAAGTGCATTTGGGGATCTAACGGAGTTTTCGCCGTACTATTAGAGTAATTTTTAAATCTCTCTAATATTGTTTGAGCATAATGAGATTGGGTTAAGATAATTCCGTTTGAATTTCTTGTGACTTTAACCCCGAGAATTACATCTACTAATCCCAAGTCTTTCATCTCAAATGTCCTTTGAGCATGTTCTTTGTTTGATTGATAATGTCTTTATTGCTTCCAATAATGAGCATATCATCTACATATAGACATAGCAAAACATACGCATTTTTGGTAGTTTTGTAGTATATGCATTTGTCACATTCATTTATTTTGAAACCATTTGACATCATTGTATTGTCAAATTTTTCGTGCCATTGTTTAGGAGCTTGTTTAAGCCCATAAAGTGACTTTACAAGTCGACATACTTTGTCTTCCTGTCCGGGAATGACAAAACCTTCAGGTTGTTTCATGTAAATTTCCTCTTCTAAATCACCATTTAGAAAAGCAGTTTTTACATCCATTTGATGGATTTCTAGGTCTCTTAAGGCTGCGATTGCTATCATCAGTCTTATTGATGTTATTCTCGTCACTGGAGAATATGTATCAAAATAGTCAAGGCCTTCCTTTTGTCGGAATCCTTGAACTACAAGCCTAGACTTGTATTTTCCACCAGGTTTTCGTGTCATTATCCATTTATTCCCTAATGCTTTGCAGCCAGGTGGTAAATCCGTTATGTAATAAGTATAATTTTGCATAATCGAATCAAATTCACTTCTGACCGCTTCGTTCCAGAATAGAGCTTCTGGTGAAGCCATGGCTTCTGCCAAAGTTTTTGGAACATTTTCTACTAAAAATGCCATTAGGAAATTTTCTCCAAAAGATTTTTCTTTTCGAGCTCTTTTGCTCCTTCGAGGTTCATCTTTTTCTTCATTTTCTGAAATATCATTTATAGAAATCTCGACGTTTGTCTCAGTTTCTGAGTTTTTGTCATTGTCTCTTTCTTCTCGAGTTCGTTTTGAACCTTGTTTTTCCTTATATGGAAAAATATTTTCGAAGAAAGATGCATTTCTTGATTCCATGACTGTATTTTCATGAATGTCTGAAACTTCAGATTTATGTACCAGAAATCGATAAGCATTACTGTTATGTGCATATCTGATGAAGATGCAATCCACTGTTTTAGGTCCAATAGTGACCTTCTTTGGTGGCGGTACTGCAAATTTTGCTAGGCACCCCCACACTTTGAGGTATTTATACGAAGGTAAATTACCTTTCCAAAATTCATATGGAGTTTTGCCAGTTACTTTGTGTGGAATTTTGTTGAGGATATAATTAGTGGTAAGCAATGCTTCCCTCCACATGTTCTGGGGTAACCCAGATTCCTGCAACATTGCATTCATCATCTCTTTTAGAGTTCGATTTTTGTGTTCAGCAACTCCGTTAGATTCTGGTGAGTAAGGAGCTGTAGTTTGATGGATTATTCCATGTTCTTTACAGAATGCATTGAATGGAATACCGTTGTTATAGCTTTCCAGTGTGTATGACCTGGATTACTTGTATATCGACTAAGTACGTTTACTGCATGCTCCAGATCCGGTCTAGTACAATTGGTCAAGTACATGAGACTTCCGATCACACGTGCATACTCGTTTTGTGAAACCGCTTCACCTGAATTCTCTGTCAAGTGCATTTGGGGATCTAACGGAGTTTTCGCCGTACTATTAGAGTAATTTTTAAATCTCTCTAATATTGTTTGAGTATAATGAGATTGGGTTAAGATAATTCCGTTTGAATTTCTTGTGACTTTAACCCCGAGAATTACATCTACTAATCCCAAGTCTTTCATCTCAAATGTCCCTTTGAGCATGTTCTTTGTTTGATTGATAATGTCTTTATTGCTTCCAATAATGAGCATATCATCTACATATAGACATAGCAAAACATACGCATTTTTGGTAGTTTTGTAGTACATGCATTTGTCACATTCATTTATTTTGAAACCATTTGACATCATTGTATTGTCAAATTTTTCGTGCCATTGTTTAGGAGCTTGTTTAAGCCCATAAAGTGACTTTACAAGTCGACATACTTTGTCTTCCTGTCCGGGAATGACAAAACCTTCAGGTTGTTTCATGTAAATTTCCTCTTCTAAATCACCATTTAGAAAAGCAGTTTTTACATCCATTTGATGGATTTCTAGGTCTCTTAAGGCTGCGATTGCTATCATCAGTCTTATTGATGTTATTCTCGTCACTGGAGAATATGTATCAAAATAGTCAAGGCCTTCCTTTTGTCGGAATCCTTGAACTACAAGCCTAGACTTGTATTTTCCACCAGGTTTTCGTGTCATTATCCATTTATTCCCTAATGCTTTGCAGCCAGGTGGTAAATCCGTTATGTAATAAGTATAATTTTCCATAATCGAATCAAATTCACTCCTGACCGCTTCGTTCCAGAATGGAGCTTCTGGTGAAGCCATGGCTTCTGCCAAAGTTTTTGGAACATTTTCTACTAAAAATGCCATTAGGAAATCTTCTCAAAAAGATTTTTCTTTTCGAGCTCTTTTGCTCCTTCGAGGTTCATCTTTTTCTTCATTTTCTGAAATATCATTTATAGAAATCTCGACGTTTGTCTCAGTTTCTGAGTTTTTGTCATTGTCTTTTTCTTCTCGAGTTCGTTTTGAACCTTGTTTTTCCTTATATGGAAAAATATTTTCGAAGAAAGATGCATTTCTTGATTCCATGACTATATTTTCATGAATGTCTGATATTTCAGATTTATGTACCAGAAATCGATAAGCATTACTGTTATGTGCATATCCGATGAAGATGCAATCCACTGTTTTAGATCCAATAGTGACCTTCTTTGGTGGCGGTACTGCAACTTTTGCTAGGCACCCCCACACTTTGAGGTATTTATACGAAGGTAAATTACCTTTCCAAAATTCATATGGAGTTTTGCCAGTTACTTTGTGTGGAATTTTGTTGAGGATATAATTAGTGGTAAGCAATGCTTCCCACCACATGTTCTGGGGTAACCTAGTTTCCTGCAACATTGCATTCATCATCTCTTTTAGAGTTCGATTTTTGCATTCAGCAACTCCGTTAGATTATGGTGAGTAAAGAGCTGTAGTTTGATGGATTATTCCATGTTCTTTACAGAATGCATTCAATGGACCATCATACTCGCCTCCTCTGTCGCTTCTAACTACTTTAATAGTTGTTTTAAGCTGATTTTCGACCTCGAGTTTAGATTCTTTAAATTTTTCTAAAGTTTCATCTTTGCTATGTAATAAATATACATAACAATATTTTGTGCAGTCATCTATGAAGGTCACAAAGTACTTTTTACCACCTCTAGTTTGTAACTATTTTAAATTACATAAATCTGTGTGAATTAAATCTAGAGGTTTATTAGTTCTCTCAACACGAGGTGATGGCGTTTTCGTGAGCTTAGCCTGTACGCATAATTCACATTTTTGTTTACTTGTTTTGCATTTAGGAATTAGATTTAAATTCATTAATCTTTGTATAGATTTGTAGTTTACATGGCCTAATCTTTCATGCCATATATTAAAAGACTCAACCAAATAAGCAACTGGCTCTTTCTTATTCATTGAAACTTTTGAAGCTACAACTTTCGGAGGGACTGTCATTACATTCAACTTGACAAGTCCACCCTTAACATACCCTCTTCCCAAATACATCCCATTTTTCCTAATCACGAGTTTGTCCGCCTCAAAATTTGTGGCGAATCCATTCTTGCTGAGCAAGGTTCCCGAGACCAGGTTCTTCCTCATGTCAGGCACATGCTTCACATTCGTCAGAGTGACCTCATGTCCAGATGTCATCTTCAAAATCACATTGCCGCGTCCTTCAATCTTGGAGACTGCAGTGTTTCCCATCTTGAGCTTCTCCTCAGTCATGCTTTTCTGATAGGTGCTGAACATCGCCCTATCGGTGCAAATGTGGGTGGTTGCACCAGTGTCATACCACCATTCCTTGGGGTTGTTTCTTTCAACCATGTTGGCTTCAGTCACCACAGCAACGAGATCCTCCTCTGTGAGATTTGCCTGAGCCTTCTCATCCTTGATCTTTTTGCGACACTCAACAGTCTTGTGCCCCACTTTGTGGCAGTAGTGACATTTCCCCCTGAACTTCTCCACATTCGCATTCGCATTGATTTCAATGCCTTTGTTCTTGAAGTTTTTTCCAGAAGCCTTCAGGGCTGCATCAGTTTTGGAAGGCTTGGCAGGAGAATGGGCGTGGGCCTTTCCTTTGCCTTTGTGCTCAGCCATGTTGACACTGTGCTCCTTAGCAGTGACCTTGTCAGCGTTTCGGTTTCTGGATTCCATCTGAAGCCTCATGATGAGCTCCTCGAGCCCCATCTTCTTCTTCTTGTGCTTCAAGTAGTTCTTGAAATCCGCATAGCTTGGAGGAAGCTTTTCAATGAAGCTGAGAGTTGTGAATGTCTCGCAGATGGACATTCCTTCAGCAGCGATTTCATGGCAAATGAGCTGAAGCGCTTCCACCTGATCCATGATGGGTTTTGAATCCACCATTTTGAAGTCGTGGAACTTTGAGACCACATACTTCTGGCAGCCAGCGTCCTCACCTCTGTACTTCTTGTGCAATGATCTCCATAGCTCTTTCGCCGTGGGGATCTCACAGTAGACACGGTACAATGGGTCAATGAGACGACCCAAAATGTAACCTTTGCAGATAAAGTCGGAATGCACCCATATGTCAACAGTTGCAAGACTGTGAACATCATCAATCCCGTACGGAATCAGGGGCTTGTCCTCCTGGATGAACTTGTCCAGTTTCATCGTTGTCAGGAAGAACATCATCTTCTTCTGCCACGTTTTGAAGCCTTTGCCATCAAACTTGTCTGGCATCAGTCCTTCAGTGAACAAGCTAGGTACAGCCGGAGGAGTTTGAACTGCCACCGGACCACTTGCAGTTGCTGATACTGAACCCGTCTGATAAAGACCAGCACCGAATAGGCTACGGCGTGTGGTTTCATCAGCAGCATTTCCCACAGGGAGGATAGTGCTCGTTGTTGCTGCAGCGGTTGTCACGCCAGTTGCATCAGTTGCTGCAGCGTTGAGTGGAGTCTGAATGACATCCGTGGTGTCAGTGGGGGTGTTCTTATCGTTTGTCATTTTTCTGTAGAGAAAACATGAAGACGGATTAGTACTCCAATCAACAAATAACATTTTATTTTTAAGCAAAAAATAATAGTCTAAAATCGATTTTCATTTTTGGTGTTTGAACCAAATCATATCGATATAAGTCTTGAGAAAAAACGTTTTGCAGACTCGCTTAAAAGCGTTCGCAGAAATCGTTTTGTATAGACTTAGAATGTTTCAAAAACTCGCTTAAGAAAGCGGTTATTGAAACGATTCATGTAAATAACATTTTGATAATGTATCAAAAACGTTTCGCGATAATGCTAGAAAGCAATCCGCAAAGCGTTATGAAACAAAATAAGAAACGTTTCGCGGAAGGGCTATAAAGCAAATCGCAAACTCGTTTTCAAAAAAGAACATAGAAACGTTTCGCGGATAAGCATATAGCAAATCGCAAACATCGTTTATGAAATAGGTAAGAAACGTTTCGCGGAAATGGTACAGAGCAAATCGCGAACAGCGTTCTAAAAACTGTTAACAAATCTTTGTTGAACCGTTTTTCAATCCGATTAAACGCTTTAAATAGAAAGCGAAATTAGAGTTAAGATTGTATTAGTCGGATAACCAGACTGAGATAAACGATATAACAAAATAACATGTTAAGGAAATTGACGATTTGTAAAGCGAATACAAGAACGATAAGAAATCGTATTCGCAAATATACATGGAGTCGAGATATAATCTCTTTCCTTAACTCTAAATATTCGCTCCGTTAGTGAGACGGTACTGTACGAATATCGAGTCCCAGGATACAACCATGGCAGACGATCACGCTTCACTCATGAATCGCCCTATCGAACTATAAACTCTACGAAACACTCTCGTATTTAAGACTTACGCTAAGGGATTTTTGCTGTTGGTTTGATGTGTAAAAAACGTTCGAGAAATGAGAAGAGAGACGAGTTGTATTTAAAGAGATGGACGAGGAGCGACTTCCCGTAACTGTTGCATAACGTGCGCTCGTTAGTGGGGATTTGGCAAAGATCTCGGGAGGTTCAAATTACGAACTTATTCCCCAAGACTCGCTATCTCTCTCTTTCTTATTTCGTTTAAATATCTCGAGAGGATAAACATCATGACGTTTTTATTTTGTAGACAAACTGCTTGTCGTTTCAAAATAAAATGCATGTTGTTTTTGAGATTTTAAATGGCAAAATGTTGAGCTTAACTTGATCCAAAAAGAATATTCTTATCGGACCGGAGGCCCTCCACCAATCCCAAGAGAAGGAGAGTCACGCCTCATCACCACATGTAGCGTTCACCGTTGGGGCACCTTGTGTCACCGGAGATGTAACACGGTGCTGGAGACAAGCCTTGCCGTCAGATATCCATCGCCTGTCTCTTATGGTCGTGCAGCGGATCCGAGAGGCTTTGATGTGGAGAAGAGACGCACGTACACGGAGCCATCACGTAGAGCACTTCCGGTGCCGATCATCACGTCATCATCTCATCGGAGGAGGGTCTGAGATCATTGCCGTGCCGAAGCCTTTATCAACTCTCGACATGGCCGTGATCATAACCGAGAGATGCGGAGGAGGCACGATCTAAATTGGAGTTGCGGCGTTTAACACCAACCAATACCATCGTTAACCATGAGTCATAGGAGGGGCAAGCCATGTCACCGGAGAGTCGTTCATGATCACCGAGTTTGAGCCAGCCACCATCATCAACCGTAGTCCAAGCCGTATAGCAGCTACGTGTTATCTTCTTGTTACTTATGTTACAAGCAACATATTTAGCTTAAGCTAAATGTTTCATGCGTAGGAAATCTGCAACTTTGGATGTTATTATTCTAAAACCTAAGCGAGATTTGTTGGGCGAGGCGTTTTCCCATTATCTCCGACCTTGGCTAAGGTGAGGGTCTATTCCGTAAATCCCGTACCAGTGTAGAATTCTCTCTATGTTAGTTTAGATTTCGAATCATAATCCGTCTGTTTGAATTGAGTCTGTCTGAGTCTTGATTGTTAGTTAGTTCATTCATTGTAAACTGGAACTAGGGGTCTAGAGGATTCAACCGTTGATTTGATTGTGTGATGTTAAGATATGCGATATATATATGTAAGTATACATAGTTATGAGTAGGGACTATGTAAGTGAGCGGGGGTTCAGAGATGTCTGGACTAGCGACGCAGCTTTGGTGGGCGGGGGCTCAGACACGTCTGGGCTAGCGACGCATATTGTGTGGAGCATGGGTGCAGAGACGTTTGCATTCGACGCAGCTTTGGAGGGCGGGGGTACAGAGACAGACTGTACTAGCGACGCAGCGTATGTATATATATATCTGTATGAG
Source organism: Brassica napus (assembly GCF_020379485.1). Taxonomy (NCBI): domain Eukaryota; kingdom Viridiplantae; phylum Streptophyta; class Magnoliopsida; order Brassicales; family Brassicaceae; genus Brassica; species Brassica napus. Next base: position 1,316,463 of record NC_063449.1, on the reverse strand, counting down.
GAGATGCGGGGTGTATGGACTAGCTATATGCTATCATCGCATTGTTTGTGTTGTGTTTGTGTGATGCTTTAGGCGTCTTGTTTGTTCATGTTAGAGCTAAACTTCCATAGTGGGAGTTCTATTATTCAAGTCAGTGGTTTGCGTGTTTAGCATCCCATACCTCACGGAGTAACTCCCCTGTTACTCACCCCTCCTTTCCTTCTCCTTTCAGATGAGACTGACGAGCAGAAGTGATTGCTATCGGGCTGGTGCTTTGGGAGTTTTATTTCTGTCTTTTTCAGACTTGCGGATTTTATGTTGTTATCGATATTTTCAGGATTTATTATGTTATTTTGATTTATGGCTATTTATTGGATTTACGACTTTGAAGTTGACTTTTGAGAAGTAATAAATGGAGATTTCAGACTTTTTATTTAATTAAGTTATTTCGGAAAATACGGGTGTTACATTTGGATTCCTTCAAATCCAGGCGCACTGAGCTCAAACCACACGTTCGCTTCTTCTTTCGCTTTCGATAAGACTGAGACTGAGGAATAATGAAAAACTAGTTTATTTTGCAGGTTATATAGGGGAAGATCGGATTTAGTGATCATGGCAGGGACCACTTGTAATAATATAAGATCGAAAGACTCATGTTCATGATATATTAAATATATAATAGTACCTATAGTGTATCCACAACATACATAACCATGACTATACTCATGAAAATGCAACCACAGCTCACATATCCACAACCATACTAAATCAACCAAATATCTAGTTACAACGACCACTTAATTACACCAGAACATGATACAATTATGCATTACCATACAACTACCAAGTCTGCGGCAATAGCCAATCAACAACGACACCTACAATCCACAAGTTTGTCTGCATAAACCCGAACAAGTTACAACCAAAAATCATTCACTCAAGAAAATGAACAAATTCGTCAAACAAAATACAATGTAGCAACCATTATTTTGGTCTAAAACATCTTCCACCATCCAAAACCAAAAGCAATCCAACTCTACGAACCCCAACAATTTGTGTTCTACAACTTAACATGTCCATGTCCACATTTATGTTGTGTATCCACAACGTACATAACCATGACCACAGTCACGAAAAACTGCTTTTTCATTTACCACAAATCAACGTCAATTTTTTAAAAAAATTACTAATTTTAATCTTAACCATTAGATCAAAATATAGCTATTCTAATATGACGGTTCACATTAAAGTCCACAAATCTATAAACCTAACAAATATAATTAGAACATTACGCGGTTAACTACAAGTGATCCAACAAGTAGTTAGTTCGAGGGGTCTTTTTGTCCACGAAATATCAAGTCTCAGCCCAAAATACATCTCAAGTGTAAATAACACAGTGTGTGAAAGGACAATTTCAAAGTAGCTAAAATTGTAAACAACTCATAGTAAAGATGGTTAACTCAATTAGTGCTTAAAATTAGAAGGGTGTTTAGTAAATTAACCATTTAGAAGTATGTTATGTTTGGAAAGTAAACAATAGAAAAGTAGGTTTTAGTGTAAATTTCGCGTATATTTTTTGTTTCTCTCACCTTTAGCCACGAGAAAACGTTTATTGAACAATTAGCCGAACACGAAAGCGCCTTTTGCCGGCGAGCAAGAGGGAAAAAAACGGGTCGGTTTCCAGAAACTTACGAGAGAGAGAGAGGACATAGATGAAGTGTTGCAGTCACACATACTGTTTATTCAAACTTGTCCAAAGGAATTCTTGCCAAATCAAAAGACTTGATCAAGTCCTTTGGATCTGATGATCACACCAAGATATGCTTGGACAAAGGTGAGCTTCAAGTTGCTGGAAAAGAGAGGGAATCACAGTTCTCAAGCCAGTTTCGGGATATTTCTACCATTGTAATGCAGAAAACCCTAAACCCTGAAACCCAACGCCGTTATACCATTAGCATGGTAGAGCGTCTTATGCATGAAATCCATTTTGCTGTTGATCCTCATAGCAATTCCAAGAAACAGGTGAGTGGTATTTATTTAGCGATTTGTAAAGCTTCATTTTTTATTATTATTATTCTTATTATTGAACTTGTGCAGGCTCTTGATGTTATCCGTGAGCTGCAGAAGCACTTCCCTATAAAGCCTTTGTAGAAGTCGGATAACCAGACTGAGATAAACGATATAACAAAATAACATTTAAGGAAATTGACGATTTGTAAAGCGAATACAAGAACGATAAGAAATCGTATTCGCAAATATACATGGAGTCGAGATATAATCTCTTTCCTTAACTCTAAATATTCGCTCCGTTAGTGAGACGGTAACTATACGAATATCGAGTCCCAGGATACAACCATGGCAGACGATCACGATTCACTCATGAATCACCCTATCGAACTATAAACTCTACGAAACACTCTCGTATTTAAGACTTACGCTAAGGGATTTTCGCTGTTGGTTTGATGTGTAAAAAACGTTCAAGAAATGAGAAGAGAGACGAGTTGTATTTAAAGAGATGGACGAGGAGCGACTTCCCGTAACTGTTGCATAACGTGCGCTCGTTAGTGGGGATTTGGCAAAGATCTCGGGAGGTTCAAATTACGAACTTATTCCCCAAGACTCGCTATCTCTCTCTTTCTTATCTCGTTTAAATATCTCGAGAGGATAAACATCATGACGTTTTTATTTTGTAGACAAACTGCTTGTCGTTTCAAAATAAAATGCATGTTGTTTTTGAGATTTTAAATGGCAAAATGTTGAGCTTAACTTGGTCCAAAAAGAATATTCTTATCGGGCCGGAGGCCCTCCACCAAGACCCAAGACCTAAGACCCAAGACCCAAGACCCAAGACCCAAGCCCAAGCCCAAGCCCAAGCCCACGCCGAGCTGAGACGAGCCGAGCCGAGCCGAGCCGGCCGGACGGCGGCGGCGGCCCGCGCGTGGGGAGCCTTCCTCTCTCTCCAAGCTGTTTAACACATGATATCAAGTGACCATATATAAACAGCTCATTTTTTCTTGTTCCCACCGATGTGGGATGTTTCATTTTCTCTTCACACTTACATTTTATTATTTTAGCCAATTGAGCTTTAGTAATTTAGGTCCAACAATCCCCCATATGAATAGAAATGACTCTAAACATATGCAGACTAAATGCAGACTCTAAAAAAAAAAAAAAAACTATACATATTCTAATCATGACTAGACTAGACAGACTTATCGAGAGTGTTTGCGAAAAATTCACTGTGTTTGAGTTGGTGGCGTTTTTAAGCCTTGAACCACTCATAGTTAATATCTGTCGGGTTTACTTTACCAGAAGGTGAACATGATGTCTTGAACAAACCGGTGTTTTATGTAGACCGAGACAACATGCATAACGCAGTTTCATTTTCTCGTAGAACTTAGTTCTCTATTGTGTTCATTGTGGCCCTGAACTATTCCTGGTTTGCATGAGTGAACTTAGAGAATATAGCCTTGCATTCATTCTCCTAGAAACGGCCCCATTTCACACTCATTAGGTGATTGACCATGAAAAGTATTGAGTAATACTCCGCTTAGAAGCTATGGAATCATTAAAAGCTTATGCTTATCCTTTACACATTTGTTAGCACTTTTCTCATCTTAGGAGTTGGGAAGAGACTACTTTGTCTCAAGTGCTTTGGTTAGATTCTGCTTGATTTTGTTTTCCCTTTGAACCTACGTCTTGGGATCTCCAGTCATGATAGGTAGGGTTGCAATCAAGCATCCTCATTCGTTATAGGCTTTAAACCCATTCCTTTTGATGATTTAGCAACAACATCTCGTGGCAAACCTTTAGTAAACGGATCCGCTAGGTTGTCAGCCGATTTGATGTAGTCTATTGTGATTACACCAGTTGAGATAAGTTGTCTAATGGTTTTATGCCGTCTTCTGATGTGACGAGATTTACCATTGTAGAGATTATTCTGAGCCCGAGCTATTGCTGATTGACTATTACAATGTATGCGTATAGCTGGCACAGGTTTCTCCCACATCGGAATATCTTCCAAAAAATTTCTAAGCCATTCGGCTTCTTCTGCTGCTTTGTCTAAGGCTATGAACTCAGATTCCATGGTAGATCTGGCTAACACTGTTTGTTTGGTAGATTTCCATGATATTGCTGCTCCTCCTAGTGTAAAGACATATCCACTCGTGGATTTTGAGTTTTTAGAATCTGATATCCAGTTAGCATCACTGTATCCTTCTAAAACTGCTGGTTCTTTACCATAGTGAAGCCCAAAATCTTTGGTGTAACGCAAGTAATTGAGTACCCTCGTTATAGCTTTCCAGTGTGTATGACCTGGATTACTTGTATATCGACTAAGTACGTTTACTGCATGCGCCAGATCCGGTCTAGTACAATTGGTCAAGTACATGAGACTTCCGATCACACGTGCATACTCGTTTTGTGAAACCGCTTCACCTGAATTCTTTGTCAAGTGCATTTGGGGATCTAACGGAGTTTTCGCCGTACTATTAGAGTAATTTTTAAATCTCTCTAATATTGTTTGAGCATAATGAGATTGGGTTAAGATAATTCCGTTTGAATTTCTTGTGACTTTAACCCCGAGAATTACATCTACTAATCCCAAGTCTTTCATCTCAAATGTCCCTTTGAGCATGTTCTTTGTTTGATTGATAATGTCTTTATTGCTTCCAATAATGAGCATATCATCTACATATAGACATAGCAAAACATACGCATTTTTGGTAGTTTTGTAGTATATGCATTTGTCACATTCATTTATTTTGAAACCATTTGACATCATTGTATTGTCAAATTTTTCGTGCCATTGTTTAGGAGCTTGTTTAAGCCCATAAAGTGACTTTACAAGTCGACATACTTTGTCTTCCTGTCCGGGAATGACAAAACCTTCAGGTTGTTTCATGTAAATTTTCTCTTCTAAATCACCATTTAGAAAAGCAGTTTTTACATCCATTTGATGGATTTCTAGGTCTCTTAAGGCTGCGATTGCTATCATCAGTCTTATTGATGTTATTCTCGTCACTGGAGAATATGTATCAAAATAGTCAAGGCCTTCCTTTTGTCGGAATCCTTGAACTACAAGCCTAGACTTGTATTTTCCACCAGGTTTCCGTGTCATTATCCATTTATTCCCTAATGCTTTGCAGCCAGGTGGTAAATCTGTTATGTAATAAGTATAATTTTGCCTAATCGAATCAAATTCACTTCTGATCGCTTCGTTCCAGAATGGAGCTTCTGGTGAAGCCATGGCTTCTGCCAAAGTTTTTGGAACATTTTCTACTAAAAATGCCATTAGGAAATTTTCTCCAAAATATTTTTCTTTTCGAGCTCTTTTGCTCCTTCGAGGTTCATCTTTTTCTTCATTTTCTGAAATATCATTTATAGAAATCTCGACGTTTGTCTCAGTTTCTGAGTTTTTGTCATTGTCTCTTTCTTCTCGAGTTCGTTTTGAACCTTGTTTTTCCTTATATGGAAAAATATTTTCGAAGAAAGATGCATTTCTTGATTCCATGACTGTATTTTCATGAATGTCTGATACTTCAGATTTATGTACCAGAAATCGATAAGCATTATTGTTATGTGCATATCTGATGAAGATGCAATCCACTGTTTTAGGTCCAATAGTGACCTTCTTTGGTGGCGGTACTGCAAATTTTGCTAGGCACCCCCACACTTTGAGGTATTTATACGAAGGTAAATTACCTTTCCAAAATTCATATGGAGTTTTGCCAGTTACTTTGTGTGGAATTTTGTTGAGGATATAATTAGTGGTAAGCAATGCTTCCCTCCACATGTTCTGGGGTAACCCAGATTCCTGCAACATTGCATTCATCATCTCTTTTAGAGTTCGATTTTTGTGTTCAGCAACTCCGTTAGATTCTGGTGAGTAAGGAGCTGTAGTTTGATGGATTATTCCATGTTCTTTACAGAATGCATTGAATGGAATACCCTTGTTATAGCTTTCCAGTGTGTATGACCTGGATTATTTGTATATCGACTAAGTACGTTTACTGCATGCCCCAGATCCGGTCTAGTACAATTGGTCAAGTACATGAGACTTCCGATCACACGTGCATACTCGTTTTGTGAAACCGCTTCACCTGAATTCTTTGTCAAGTGCATTTGGGGATCTAACGGAGTTTTCGCCGTACTATTAGAGTAATTTTTAAATCTCTCTAATATTGTTTGAGCATAATGAGATTGGGTTAAGATAATTCCGTTTGAATTTCTTGTGACTTTAACCCCGAGAATTACATCTACTAATCCCAAGTCTTTCATCTCAAATGTCCCTTTGAGCATGTTCTTTGTTTGATTGATAATGTCTTTATTGCTTCCAATAATGAGCATATCATCTACATATAGACATAGCAAAACATACGCATTTTTGGTAGTTTTGTAGTATATGCATTTGTCACATTCATTTATTTTGAAACCATTTGACATCATTGTATTGTCAAATTTTTCGTGCCATTGTTTAGGAGCTTGTTTAAGCCCATAAAGTGACTTTACAAGTCGACATACTTTGTCTTCCTGTCCGGGAATGACAAAACCTTCAGGTTGTTTCATGTAAATTTCCTCTTCTAAATCACCATTTAGAAAAACAGTTTTTACATCCATTTGATGGATTTCTAGGTCTCTTAAGGCTGTGATTGCTATCATCAGTCTTATTGATGTTATTCTCGTCACTGGAGAATATGTATCAAAATAGTCAAGGCCTTCCTTTTGTCGGAATCCTTGAACTACAAGCCTAGACTTGTATTTTCCACCAGGTTTTCGTGTCATTATCCATTTATTCCCTAATGCTTTGCAGCAAGGTGGTAAATCCGTTATGTAATAAGTATAATTTTGCATAATCGAATCAAATTCACTCCTGACCGCTTCGTTCCAGAATGGAGCTTCTGGTGAAGCCATGGCTTCTGCCAAAGTTTTTGGAACATTTTCTACTAAAAATGCCATTAGGAAATCTTCTCCAAAAGATTTTTTTTTCGAGCTCTTTTGCTCCTTCGAGGTTCATCTTTTTCTTCATTTTCTGAAATATCATTTATAGAAATCTCGACGTTTGTCTCAGTTTCTGAGTTTTTGTCATTGTCTCTTCCTTCTCGAGTTCGTTTTGAACCTTGTTTTTCCTTATATGGAAAAATATTTTCGAAGAAAGATGCATTTCTAGATTCCATGACTGTATTTTCATGAATGTCTGATATTTCAGATTTATGTACCAGAAATCGATAAGCATTACTGTTATGTGCATATCCGATGAAGATGCAATCCACTGTTTTAGGTCCAATAGTGACCTTCTTTGGTGGCGGTACTGCAACTTTTGCTAGGCACCCCCACACTTTGAGATATTTATACGAAGGTAAATTACCTTTCCAAAATTCATATGGAGTTTTGCCAGTTACTTTGTGTGGAATTTTGTTGAGGATATAATTAGTGGTAAGCAATGCTTCCCCCCACATGTTCTGGGGTAACCCAGATTCCTGCAACATTGCATTCATCATCTCTTTTAGAGTTCGATTTTTGCGTTCAGCAACTCCGTTAGATTCTGGTGAGTAAGGAGCTGTAGTTTGATGGATTATTCCATGTTCTTTACAGAATGCATTGAATGGACCATCATACTCGCCTCCTCTGTCGCTTCTAACTACTTTAATAGTTGTTTTAAGCTGATTTTCGACCTCGAGTTTAAATTCTTTAAATTTTTCTAAGGTTTCGTCTTTGCTATGTAATAAATATACATAACAATATTTTGTGCAGTCATCTATGAAGGTCACAAAGTACTTTTTACCACCTCTAGTTTGTAAGTATTTTAAATCACATAAATCTGTGTGAATTAAATCTAGAGGTTTATTAGTTCTCTCAACACGAGGTGATGGCGTTTTCGTGAGCTTAGCCTGTACGCATACTTCACATTTTTGTTTACTTGTTTTGCATTTAGGAATTAGATTTAAATTCATTAATCTTTGTATAGATTTGTAGTTTACATGGCCTAATCTTTCATGCCATATATTAAAAGACTCAACCAAATAAGCAACTGGCTCTTTCTTATTCATTGAAACTTTTGAAGCTACAACTTTCGGAGGGACTGTCATTACATTCAACTTGACAAGTCCACCCTTAACATACCCTCTTCCCAAATACATCCCATTTTTCCTAATCACGAGTTTGTCCGCCTCAAAATTTGTGGCGAATCCATTCTTGCTGAGCAAGGTTCCCGAGACCAGGTTCTTCCTCATGTCAGGCACATGCTTCACATTCGTCAGAGTGACCTCATGTCCAGATGTCATCTTCAAAATCACATTGCCGCGTCCTTCAATCTTGGAGACTGCAGTGTTTCCCATCTTGAGCTTCTCCTCAGTCATGCTTTTCTGATAGGTGCTGAACATCGCCCTATCGGTGCAAATGTGGGTGGTTGCACCAGTGTCATACCACCATTCCTTGGGGTTGTTTCTTTCAACCATGTTGGCTTCAGTCACCACAGCAACGAGATCCTCCTCTGTGAGATTTGCCTGAGCCTTCTCATCCTTGATCTTTTTGCGACACTCAACAGTCTTGTGCCCCACTTTGTGGCAGTAGTGACATTTCCCCCTGAACTTCTCCACATTCGCATTCGCATTGATTTCAATGCCTTTGTTCTTGAAGTTTTTTCCAGAAGCCTTCAGGGCTGCATCAGTTTTGGAAGGCTTGGCAGGAGAATGGGCGTGGGCCTTTCCTTTGCCTTTGTGCTCAGCCATGTTGACACTGTGCTCCTTAGCAGTGACCTTGTCAGCGATTCGGTTTCTGGATTCCATCTGAAGCCTCATGATGAGCTCCTCGAGCCCCATCTTCTTTTTCTTGTGCTTCAAGTAGTTCTTGAAATCCGCATAGCTTGGAGGAAGCTTTTCAATGAAGCTGAGAGTTGTGAATGTCTCGCAGATGGACATTCCTTCAGCAGCGATTTCATGGCAAATGAGCTGAAGCGCTTCCACCTGATCCATGATGGGTTTTGAATCCACCATTTTGAAGTCGTGGAACTTTGAGACCACATACTTCTGGCAGCCAGCGTCCTCACCTCTGTACTTCTTGTGCAATGATCTCCATAGCTCTTTCGCCGTGGGGATCTCACAGTAGACACGGTACAATGGGTCAATGAGACGACCCAAAATGTAACCTTTGCAGATAAAGTCGGAATGCACCCATATGTCAACAGTTGCAAGACTGTGAACATCATCAATCCCGTACGGAATCAGGGGCTTGTCCTCCTGGATGAACTTGTCCAGTTTCATCGTTGTCAGGAAGAACATCATCTTCTTCTGCCACGTTTTGAAGCCTTTGCCATCAAACTTGTCTGGCATCAGTCCTTCAGTGAACAAGCTAGGTACAGCCGGAGGAGTTTGAACTGCCACCGGACCACTTGCAGTTGCTGATACTGAACCCGTCTGATAAAGACCAGCACCGAATAGGCTACGGCGTGTGGTTTCATCAGCAGCATTTCCCACAGGGAGGATAGTGCTCGTTGTTGCTGCAGCGGTTTTCACGCCAGTTGCATCAGTTGCTGCAGCGTTGAGTGGAGTCTGAATGACATCCGTGGTGTCAGTGGGGGTGTTCTTATCGTTTGTCATTTTTCTGTAGAGAAAACATGAAGACGGATTAGTACTCCAATCAACAAATAACATTTTATTTTTAAGCAAAAAATAATAGTCTAAAATCGATTTTCATTTTTGGTGTTTGAACCAAATCATATCGATATAAGTCTTGAGAAAAAACGTTTTGCAGACTCGCTTAAAAGCGTTCGCAGAAATCGTTTTGTATAGACTTAGAATGTTTCAAAAACTCGCTTAAGAAAGCGGTTATTGAAACGATTCATGTAAATAACATTTTGATAATGTATCAAAAACGTTTCGCGATAATGCTAGAAAGCAATCCGCAAAGCGTTATGAAACAAAATAAGAAACGTTTCGCGGAAGGGCTATAAAGCAAATCGCAAACTCGTTTTCAAAAAAGAACATAAAAACGTTTCACGGATAAGCATATAGCAAATCGCAAACATCGTTTATGAAATAGGTAAGAAACGTTTCGCGGAAATGGTACAGAGCAAATCGCGAACAGCGTTCTAAAAACTGTTAACAAATCTTTGTTGAACCGTTTTTCAATCCGATTAAACGCTTTAAATAGAAAGCGAAATTAGAGTTAAGATTGTAGAAGTCGGATAACCAGACTGAGATAAACGATATAACAAAATAACATGTTAAGGAAATTGACGATTTGTAAAGCGAATACAAGAACGATAAGAAATCGTATTCGCAAATATACATGGAGTCGAGATATAATCTCTTTCCTTAACTCTAAATATTCGCTCCGTTAGTGAGACGGTACTGTACGAATATCGAGTCCCAGGATACAACCATGGCAGACGATCACGCTTCACTCATGAATCGCCCTATCGAACTATAAACTCTACGAAACACTCTCGTATTTAAGACTTACGCTAAGGGATTTTTGCTGTTGGTTTGATGTGTAAAAAACGTTCGAGAAATGAGAAGAGAGACGAGTTGTATTTAAAGAGATGGACGAGGAGCGACTTCCCGTAACTGTTGCATAACGTGCGCTCGTTAGTGGGGATTTGGCAAAGATCTCGGGAGGTTCAAATTACGAACTTATTCCCCAAGACTCGCTATCTCTCTCTTTCTTATTTCGTTTAAATATCTCGAGAGGATAAACATCATGACGTTTTTATTTTGTAGACAAACTGCTTGTCGTTTCAAAATAAAATGCATGTTGTTTTTGAGATTTTAAATGGCAAAATGTTGAGCTTAACTTGATCCAAAAAGAATATTCTTATCGGACCGGAGGCCCTCCACCAAGACCCAAGACCAAGCCCAAGCCGAGCCGAGCCGGCCGGACGGCGGCGGCGGCGCGCGTGGGGAGCCTTCCTCTCTCTCCAAGCTGGTTAACACATGATATCAAGTGACCCTATATAAACAGCTCATTTTTTCTTGTTCCCACCGACGTGGGATGTTTCATTTTCTCTTCACACTTACCTTTTATTATTTTAGCCAATTGGGCTTTAGTAATTTAGGTCCAACAGCCTTCTCCAATGAGGCTGCGTCTCACCGTTCCTGTTCAAAACTTCACCTCGCTTCTGGATAAAGCTAAAAGAATGGGGGACATTTGGATTGTCTCCTAAGACGAATCGGGAACCCAAATGTCCACTGTAATGATTCTGCAACTTGTTGTAGATTTCTCTCTCTAATTCTTCTCTGATCGTGTCGATACATTCTTGTGCAGGTCTGTGAGATGGAACCGGGACTATTCCGAGAATGTGATTCCCTTGTGAGGAATATGCAGGGGAGATTAGAGATACTCGCTGTATCAGTTCATGCTGAAGGTGACACAAGCATGAATCATTACGATGATTATGATGATATGGCATTGCAGACGAACAAGCCCTTGAACTTAGCAAGAAAATGGAGAAGCAAGAGATGGGGGTACAAAGAAAGAAGAAGGAACCAAGTGCAGCACTTGCAACACCTTCGTTGGGGAAGCTAAGCAATACAGAGAGCATTGTAAGAGTGATTGGCACAAACACAACTTGAAGCGTAAGACGACGCGTAAACTGCCTCCTCTTACTGCGCATGGCTGAGATTGATATGGACGACTCCAAAGCAGATTTGAAAGACTTAACTCTTTCTGATTTTAAATGCAGTGCCTTCTTTGTTGATGTTAAATGCAATATCTTGTGGAGCTGATCAATGAGTTTTTCCCCATAATGCATGTAATGAATTTTGCTAACTGCTGCAGTTAACAGGAGTTATGCATTGTTTGGATCGAGAGAAAGGCTACTAGGCTAGTCAGAATTTAGGAAAGTTTCGTCAACACATCGAGATAAACTGAAGGATACACAGCACATGATCCATTGCCTCCATGATGATGCAACACCCATAGAAAGATGTACACTATAACTATAAAAGCATTAAGAAAACAAACTCCCCAAGATTGAGAAGAACAAAAAAAAAAAGAAGAAGAAGAAGAAACAGCAACTCAAGATGGTATCTGTAGTTGTGGACCTAGAAACGAGTTGTTGTAGGAAGATTTTTAACTCTTCCTTTTCTTAAGCACAGCATAGCTTATCCTGAGTTTGTGATGAGCTTTGAAAGCAGAGAACATTACCCGTATTAAGAGTCTCTCACAAGTCATCTTCATCATACATTCCAATCACACTGAAAATTGTTGAAAGCATTGACTGCACCCCCTAAGCGTTGGTTTCCAACATCCTGTTGCACGTTTGGATCTCTCACCATCATCCCAGCTCTTCCATTCATAAGACCATTGTTCCCGTTAATATTAGTCATTCCAAACCCTCCAATACTTGTGTTCACTTGACCGTTGTTCATCATCAGAACACCAGAGCTACTCACATTGCGACCTCCCTTTCCGTCATTCCCAAAAGACTCATGCCCTCCTCCTCCTGAGGTATTATGAGTTTGGTTGTTGTTCATCAGGATCTCATTAAGAATCTTCTGCACCGAGCTAGACTCATTTGCTTCATCAGCCGCAGCCTGTTGAATGGCTGGTAAGTTTGTGGAACCCATGTGATTATTAATAGATGTTATCCCGTTTTGAGATGGATAGTTGTTGTTAGACGAGGAAGTTGGAGACTGAAACGATGGCAGGTTGTGTTGTTGCTGGGATGATGGCGCCATGGTACCCGAGTTGCTTGGTGACTGCATCTGAATTGAGATTCCACCATATGGACTGCTTGGAGTTTTGTAAGCAGCATTCTGATTTCTTTGCTTCATCGAATTTTGGTGGATGCTGCCTGTGGAGGTGGATGCCGAAGCTGCATTGAAGGCATAATTTAATGAGCTTTGCCCACAACTCTGATCCTTGTTTGCAATCTGGGCAACTGATTGATGCTGCTGCTGCCTTGGCTGTTCATTGGGCTGCTGAGCAGAAGGACCAGGCAGTGCAGATGATGGACCTGTTCTCCGTGGAAACTTGGCTAAACTCTCTGTACCAAACATTAAAAAAATTTGACACGAGATATCAAATCAATCAGTCGCAGGTTATAAAAAAAAATAGATTCAGATTCTGCTTGGAAGGAGGCAGATTTACTAACCGATTGGTCCTGTTCTTGTTTCTCTGCTATAATCTATCAAGTCCTTCATACTATTTACAACCTCCGAGATCTGAAACATTGCAGAAGATCAAATGTTGGATTTAATTAATCTCATTATATTATTTTCAAAGATGAACAACATCTGCATAAATAGTTGAAATGGCACTTAATTTCACATTGACATATACCTGCAAACACCGAACATATCTCTTTGTGTATCCCAAATCATTGACGAGTGGTACTTCTAGGGCCTTTGCCAACTGTCTGGCAGATGCAACAAACCTGCATAACAGTGGAAGCACGTCAGTCAGAGAGATCACCACTAGAGAGAAAGAGAGAGAGAGAGAGAGATGACGTCTACATGTTGCAATTGTTTTGCAGCTCCGGAAGAGCAGAATCTGTTGTTGCATTTTGAGCCGCTTGTTGATATTTCTGCGCTGCTGACCCAAGCTGACTAACCTGTACATGATAATACAAAGGCAATAACTTCCTAGCATAACATATTATCAAAAAGATAAACCCAAGTTTCAATTACGACAACATAAAGAACAATTCTGGAAGTTACCTGCGGTATCAAAAGCCTGCGTGGAATAAGCTCTTCATGCCGCCGAGCACAGAATTCCCAAGAGAATATCTGACAAGGAAAATACAATAAAGGGTTCTAGTTTGGCAAGACAGAGAGAGAGAGAGAATAATTTGAATATAACCAACCTTAAGATCTGGTGAGAAAACTATTCGAAGTTGGCCATCACGAACAACTCGAAGCTGCTCAAACACACTCTCTTGTGTTGCTTTTGCATACTCCAAGACAATTTGACCAGATGAATTCTGAGACTCCCTCGGCATATCCACATACAAAAGTTCTTCCAAAGTGCCACTTTCATACTTTATCTTAAATAGCCGCGGGAGGACTTCCGCGGTTGCCTCTAAAACAATGAACGCAAAACAAAGGACTAATCAGTAAGGAATGACAACGAGAAAATGTTATAATTCTAAATGTAAATATTCTCAGCAGTACAAGAAGCACTGATCCTCCAAATAACATACCAAAACCACGCCCAGGCTTTCGGTTACATATCTCACAGTGCCACACATCCTGCAATGTATGTGAATTAAAAAAATACCCATGTAAGCTAGCAAGTATTTACACAGTTTCTTGAAAAAACACACGAGATCAAAAAAAAAAAAAAAAAAAAAAATTAGAGCAGTAAACCTGAGGGAAAACGCCAGTTGTTTGCCGGCCACTACCATACATAGAAACGCACCATCTCTTCTTGGCATTAGGAGCAAAGTACTCTGATACAAATTTTCTCCAGAACTCGATGTTATTGTCCTGCATTTAGTATCAACACAACGGTAAGTCGTGAAGCAAAAAAAAAAAAAAAAGAGTAGACGCTTGAGAAGAAAAAGTCATCATTTAGGCTATACTTGAGGCCTATGTTGTTGCCGGTACATATACTGTGTAAGACGCTGAGCACCCATGCCAGGTTCATAGACTGGTTTCATAGGCGGCCTCTGCTGCTGTGGTAATTGAGGACGCTGTTGAGGCATTGATTTCAGGAGGAGGAGTTGCTGCTGATGCTGATGCTGATGTTGAAGTTGCATAAGTCTCTGCTGGTGAAGTATATTATTCATTTGAGTCTGTGGAGATTGCCCCGGCATTTGAAGAAACTGCCTCTGCTGCTGCTGGAGAAACAATGACTGCTCTGAATGCTGGGGTTCCATTTTCACTTGTGCTAAGTTTCTCATGGCCTGAAGTTGCTGCGGTTCCAACTTAACGGATCCCAAGCTTGTCAACATTTTCTGGTCGTTGGTAACCTGACCACCACCAGGTTCCAACTTGACACCAGCTAACCCTCCTCCACGCTGCTGCTGCTGCTGCTCCATTTTCGTAGTACTACTCCGTTGTTGCTGGTTAGCTGAAACGTTGGAGAAGTGCTGACCTGACGAGGACAAACCACTAAACCCGATGTCTGAAGCAAAAGAGTGGTTGTTGTTGAGGAGTGAAGATGTGTTTGGCATACTCATGTTGTTACTGAACTGAGTCAGTGGAGAAGGAAATGGTGGTTGAACATTATTATCGCCACTGCCTACTGGATTTGGCGCCTCTGATGGTACCATACTCCCTCCCTTCCCAACAAGAGAGATAACCTCAGGCTTTGTGTTGGACTTGGACTACCAAAGATGTGGTCAATGCACGGTTAAGTCGAACAGTGTTGTTTCCGATCCGGATTGAGCAAATCTACTCCATTCGAACTCAGCAGGCACCTTGAACCCAAAAAAACAAAACAAACCCTAATTGAGGAGAGACACAATATGAGAACGATACTTACAAGCCGCTGGCGAAGAAGAATCTGTCTCCAATAAGCCTCAAATCAACCCAGAATCTGTCTTCATCTTTTAGGATAACCCAAAAAGAAACAAAAAACAATTCTCTGCCGCCTACAAACTGTCTTTTTTTTAAACTATACCTTATGGTGTTTAGCTCAAGAGTATTGTGTCCTGTTCTTCGCTGTATCAGAGAGAGAAGTTGATGAAGAGAGAGAATAGTGTCCCTTGCGGACGTCAAAATTGTATTCGATCTGATTTATTTCATTCCCTTTCTTTTTGCTCTCTCTCTCTCTCTCTCTCTCTCTCTTCTCCTTGAGATGAAGTCAATGACATTACCCTACTAGATATGTCTCTCTTATCATTTTTTATTCTTCCTTTGGTTTTTTTTTTTGTCCGCTTGTTCCTTCGGTTTTAATGTTGAAGTGTTTCTCCCATTTTTCTTATTTCTACGAACAATTTCCAAAAAAATAGAATGTACATAGTATTATCAAATTTATAGATTTTTTTTTAATATGAAAATATTGCCCACATTCAATCAATACTATAAAAATTAAGTTAGTGTTATAAATTATATTGTGGATGTCCATAACCGGTCCAATGCTAGAGAAAGACGACTGTGAGGAGAGAGAAAGAGAATCAGCATCTTGCATTTTCCTTATTAGATTATGATTTGTACTGTTTCCATATTTGTATTTCTTTTCTTTAGTCTTTCCATTATTCTATGACGGTGTAATTCCTTATATATAAAGGGCTCCTTATGTTTATGAATTATACATAAACATACAGATCCTATTCTCTAGTTTCACAACACTTTATCAGCACGATTACGCTTTAAACCCTAAGCTAAAGTCCGAACCCTAAAACCCTAATCTCATCCCGGCGATAAACCCTAAACCCGACGACGAACCATAATCTGATCGAGAACCTAAAACCCCATACTCAAGGCGTTCCCGATCTCTGCACGCGACCTCAGTCTGTTCCTCAGCTCGCGACTTCAGCCTGTTCGCGAGACACGATCTCAGCCTGCTCGACGCGACCCGATACCGTTCGATAGCCAGCACGTTCACGACCCGATAGCTGCTTGCTCCCGTTCGCGACTCGTCTCAGCTTCAATCCGTTCGCGACAGACAGCAACCCGTTCGCGACCCGACAACAACGATCAGCTCGCGTTCTTCTCTATTCGGTGGTCCATTTAACCCGCCTTGAGATTTAGGTAAAACTAAAACCTAAGAACCAAACCCTAAGGCAATAGATCCAATCCCTAATAACCTAAATTGAATCTTATTGCTTGATTAAAATCGAAACCCGAATTCCCTAAAGCATAGCCGCATGCATACCATGCAAACCCTAATCGAAATTTGATTTGATTGTTTATGTGATTGAATGTTTTGAATCTGATTATCATTACATAGAACCGATTGCTAGGATTGATTAATCTCATACTTGAATTTGGTTTATTGAATTGATGAACTAATTGAATGTTATCTTGCGATAGAAATCGCCTAAGTTGATTAGTTCTCATCTTGTTTAAAACTTGAAACCGACCGGCTTGTTCATATTGAAACCCTAATTGCATTAATCTCATTGAATATGATCGTTAGGTTGATAGTAACTAAACCCCTTGATGCATTGCTTGATTGTTTTATTGAGGTTTCATGATCACTTAGAATCGTTCTTGCTAATGTGAATAACCGATTGCATTAAGATCATATAGAAACCGATTGCTAAGATTGTTCATACCCTTGCCCGTGCGGCTTGTCTTGCATTATGCATGTTCGGATTGTTTGGCCGTTCGGCTTGTTAGCATATCATGCATGCATAATCGTATGAACTAAATGTATCATATCCGTTTGGTTGTGTGACCAATTTGCATTATATATTTGATTGTCTTGTATGCATTATAAGAACATTATAAATCCTAAGAATGAAATATATGATTTCAGATGTCGAAAATCAACAACTTGGATTTTGCTGCCCTAAATCTCTCTGGAGATAATTACTTGCAATGGGCACTTGATGCTAAGATCATCCTAAAATCCAAGGGACTCGGTGAATGTATCACTGAGGGCAATAATGCAAGTGAGAAAGATAGATATGGAGCTATATTAATTATACGCCATCATCTTATTGAGAGTCTCAAAGATCAGTATTTGACTATTGAGAATCCTCTAGACCTTTGGACAGAGTTGAAAATGAGATATGATCACCAGAGAACGGTGTTATTACCAAAGGCTATGTATGATTGGAAGAATCTCAGAATCCAGGACTTCATGTCCGTGGACGAGTATAACTCGACCATGTTTAAGATAGTTTCTAAATTGAAACAATGTGGTGAGGATATAACGGATAAGGATATGCTTGAGAAAACCTTTTCCACCTTCCACACAAGCAATGTGTTGTTACAACAACAGTACCGTGAGAAGGGCTTCACAACTTATGCTAATCTGATCTCTTGTCTCTTGCTCGCTGAGCAGAACAATGAACTGTTGATGAGAAACAGTGAATTGAGACCTCCTGGAACAAACCCATTACCTGAGGCACATGCGACCGTAGAGGCTAAGAAAGAGTCGAACCATGTCCAGAGTGATAGCCAACACAACCGTGGTCGTGGAAAATGGCATGGACGTGGTGGTCGAGACCGAAACTCGTTTGGTCAAGGCCAAGGCAACTCATATGGCCATGGCTCCTATGGAGGCCGTGGAGCCGTGGACATGGCTGAGACCGTGGTACATCTTTCAAGCCACAAAACTCGACCAAATCCGTATGCCATAGATGTGGTATGGATAATCATTGGGCTAATACATGTAGGACTCTCAAACATCTCGTTGACCTCTACCAAGAGAGTTTGAAAGGGAAGAATCCTGAAGCTCATATGACTTATCAAGATGGTGAAGATGATTTCAACCATGAAAAAGACGATCTCATGGAGAATGAAACGTCTGATTGTTTAAAAGAATGAAGTTGAATTCGACATCTATGTTTTTGTGTTCTTTGCTTTGTGTTTTCTATGTTTGATTGCTTTGAACTTATTTTATTAATGAACGAAAGTTTTTGATATAAAAGTTGTCTCTAAAGTCTCATAGAGGGCTACGACCAGGCTAATATCATGTTTCCTAAGGGTACGCATCTAGAGATATCTGATGCATTGTATTCACCCAGCTCTAAGAGAAGCCTATTGAGCTTTAAAGCCATTCATTCGAATGGCTTTCATATTGAGACTAAGGGCGAAGGAAACAAATAGTTCCTTCAGATCATAGAGATCGGCCAAGGCTATAAGAAAGTCCTAGAGTCTATACATGCTCTCTCTACTGGCCTTTTACTATGCTAAGGTCGAAATGATAGAGACCAATGCTGGTGAGTTCACGTCCCAAGCGTTTAATGATTACTGTATGTCCATGGGGGTAAGTGTGGAACACTCCATGGCACATATACATACACAGAATGGCTTGGCCGAATCATTCATAAAACGAATTCAGCTAATAGCTAGACCATTGCTTATGATGTCTAAGCTTCCGGCCACAGCTTAGGGACACGCGGTCTTGCACGCGGCCGGACTGATTCGTATCAGACCGTCTAGTGAACATAAATATTATCCATCACAATTGCTTACGGGTCATGAGCCAGACATATCCCATCTTAAGACATTTGGCTGTGCAGTCTATGTGCCAATTGCACCACCACAGAGAACAAAGATGGGACCTCAAAGGAGGATGGAGATATATGTTGGATATGATTCTCTCACGATTATAAAATACCTTGAGCCAACTACAGGTGATTTATTTAAGGCCAAGTATGCAGATTGTCACTTTGATGAATACGAACATCAAACATTAGGGGGAGATAGCAGTAAACTGGTAAAAGAAATTACATGGAATCAAACATCCTTATCTTGGCAAGATCCTCAGACTCAAAGAGTGTGATTTAGAAGTCCAAAAGATTATACATTTACAAAAGCTAGCTAATCAATTGCCAGATTCCTTTGCTGACCCGAAAAGAGTGACTAAGTCATATATACCAGCTGCTAATGCACCAATAAGAATTGATGTTCAAGAGGGACACAATCAAGTTGCTACAGAGTCTAGACAACGTTTGAAACATGGTAGACCAATAGGTTCCAAAGATAAGAACCCTCGGAAAACTAAGAAAGGTGCAGATAATGAAACTGAGGTTGTTAAAACCCTAGACACGACCGCGGCCGTTCCTAAATCCCGGGACTTAGCCGCAGCCGATCCCAAAGCCCTAATAGCGATCGCGGCCGATCATGAATGCTTAGATGCGGCCGGCCCTGATGTATCTAATATTGATTCTTGGGACGCCAAGATTCAAGGTACTGAAGGTCCTGATAATAATGAGATCTCAATAAACTATGTCTTGTCTGGGATACAATGGAACAGAAAGAATGTCGACATTAATGATATATTTGCATGCAATGTACCACTTGAAATCATGGATGATAATGGGGATCATGAACCCACGTCTATTTATGAGTGCACTCAACGATCAGATTGGATCAAATGGAAAGAAACTATAAACGTGGAGTTAAACTCTTTAAAGAAGAGAGATGTCTTTGGACCAATAGTCCGGACACCTTATGATGTTAAACCAGTCGGCCATAAGTGGGTCTTTGTGAGAAAGAGAAATGAACATGGTAATGTCGTTAGATATAAAGCACGGCTTGTTGCACAAGGATTCTCACAAAGACCAGGAATATATTATGAGGAGACGTACTCCCTTGTGGTGGATGCTACTACTTTTAGATTCCTGATAAGTCTGGCTATAAGAGAAAAAAATAGACTTGCGGTTAATGGATGTTGTAACTGCATACTTATATGGGTCACTGGATAATGAGATTTATATGAAAGTACCAGAGGGTATAGAGTTGAAAAACAAATCGAGTACTCGAGAACAACACTGTATAAAGTTGAATATGTCACTTTATGGATTGAAACAATCAGGCCGAATGTGGTACAATAGACTAAGTGAATACTTAGTGAAAGAAGGATATAAGAATGATCCGATCAGCCCTTGTATCTTTATAAGGAAATTCGGCCAGGGCTTTGTGATCATAGCAGTGTATTTTGATGATTTAAATATCCTAAGAACCTCTGGAGAAATCTCCCAAATAGTTGAATATCTTAAGAAAGAATTCGAGATGAAAGATCTTGGAAAAATAAAGTTTTGTTTGGGATTACAGCTTGAGTACATAAGAGATGGAATCCTTGTGCATCAAATGGCATATACAGAAAAAGTACTCAAGAGATTCAACATGGCCGAGTCTCACCCCTTATCTAGCCCCATGGTCGTGAGGTCTCTCGGCCTGGACATTGATCTATTACATCCTAAGATGGACGATGAAGATGTCTTTGGTCCCGAAGTGCCATATCTCAGTGCCATAGGAGCTTTGATGTATCTGGCAAGTCACACACGACCAAATATATGTTTTGCCATGAATCTATTGTCTAGATTTAGCTCTTGTCTAACCCAAAGGCACTGGGACGAGATTAAACATATTCTTCATTACCTGCAGGGAACGAAAGATTTGGGTTTATTTTATACTAACCAAAACAAAGAAGGTTTAGTTGATTTTGCTGATGCAGGTTATCTTTCGGATCCACACAATGCTCGATCACAGACAGGATATGTTTTCACACATGGTGGAACAGCCATATCATGGGGTTCCATGAAGCAGACGATCGCGGCCACATCTTCAAACCATTCAGAGATCTTGGCTGTTCATGAGGCCAGCCGCGAGTTGTTCAGAACAGGGGGAGTAATACATGTTGTACTCTTTTTCCTTCACCATGGTTTTGTCCCATTGGGTTTTCCTGGTAAGGTTTTAACGAGGCAACATCTAAAGCGTATTACAATCCCTGTATGGTTATGACATCCAAGGGGAGTGTTATAAATCATATTGTGGATGTCCATAACCTGTCCGGTTCATAACTGGCCCAATGCTAGAGAGAGAGAGAGAGAGTCGACCGTGAGGAGAGAGAGAGAGAGAGAATCGACATCTTGCCTTTTCCTTATTAGATTATGATTTGTACTCTTTCCTTTTTGTATTTCCCTTCTTTAGTCTTTCCATTATTCTATGACGGTGTAATTCCCTATATATAAAGGGCTCCTTATGTTTATGAAATATACATAAACATACAGATTCTATTCTCTTGTTTTACAACAGTTAGCCATTTTGTCTGAAAATTCGTTATTGTAAATGTGAAACCACATATTTTGAAATAAAATAACACTACAAGAAAACACAAGTTTAGCGAGGAAATTTAACGAGTAAAAGTAATCCTCGTAAGTTTACGTCGACTTTGCTAGGAACTTACGAGGAAATATAAAATCAGCGTTATTTCCTCGTAAAATAACGATGAAATGATTTCGTCGTAAAGTCGATGTAATGTCACGTGGCTTTTACGAGGAAATACGCTTTCCTCGTAAACTCGACGTAAATGTAGCGTGTGCTTTACGAGGAAATATTTTACGTCTACTTAGCGAAGAAATTTTGAATCCACCAACTTTGTAGTTGTAACATGTTTTTTTCGGCCACCCAACTAAATTTCGTCGTAAATTCCTTGGAAAATTACAATTACCAGATTTGAAAATTTCCTATAAATATGGACATTTTAACATCATTTTAAACACACCAACGAGAAAAAAAAAACGTTAATATTTTTGAGTTGCGGAGGTGGATGTATATGCATAGAGATGCTAACGGGAGAGTGACGAAAGAATACCTTGCGGGGCTGGGGACATTTATGCATCAAGCAGATTCCACACCGCTCGCCCAAGAAAGTGGTAAGATGTTCTGTCCTTGTCAGAAATGCAACAATTCGAAATTGGCAAATCGTGAAAATGGTTGGAAGCATTTAATAAATAGAGGTTTCACGTCAAATTACTATATCTGGTTTCTACATGGAGAATGTTATAATTATGATCAGATTGAAGCTAGTAGTAGTAATAGCAATTTTCAGGAAGAACCGTGTTGTGGTCGAAAACGGTTACGACGAAGTTAACGTCCAAATCCCCGAAGAAGAAAAATTCTTCGACAAATACTTTTTCGAAATAGATTCTTCTTTACGAAAAGCTTTGCGGAAGAAACACGAATCATCGGACAAGAGCTCGAGAAGGATCGCTACGCAGTGACCAAACACGTGCTCCGCTCGGTCGCTACGTAGCGACCAAGTTCGATCCAAAGCTCAATGGCTACATAGCGACCAAACGTCCATTCCGCTTGGTCGCTACGTAGCGACCGAGCTCGAACCAACGTTCGGTCGCTACGTAGCGATCGAGCGCTCGGTCGCTACGTAGAGACCGAGCTCTTCCGAAACGTCGATACGACATCAGTCCATGCATTCTCGTCTACGCTTCGATGCTATCTCCCGAATACTGTAGCGAACCCATCTCACGTACCCCGCCATTTCTAAGATTATCAATCCAACTATACCGTAAAAACCGCGGAAATTTCATTATTTATCGAAAGAAGCCGTAATAAACACTTCGAGTCGAAAGACGGCCCAAAGGGACCTAAGACATGACTCGAGGCCCAACTTACGATTTCTTAACCAACAGCCCGTAAACCGCTTGTCGGTTTACGCTTGGTTCGCAAGGGAAGATAAATGTCAAGTTTCCGCGGATAAATACGAAATTTTGAAGATAATTACGAAGATCGGAAAAAATGGAATATCTCCATTTTTATGCTATGGCAGCTTGAGGGCAGAAGAGGAAAAACGTAAACAGACCTTGGAGCCAGTATATAAGGGGTCCTAGGCGAGAGGCATGAGGAGGAACTTTTGGAGAGAAAACTTAGCACTTAGAGTAATTAGGAAAACTTTCCGTTTTTGTTATTTCGAGCTGCGACTCAATTAGGTTTAGTCGTCCTAGGGTTGCTAGAACTAGGAATCTCGCCGACAGCTCTCGAGCCCAGGCTTAAACCTTGTTGTAAACGATCATACGCAAATTCTGAATAAGACTTCTCCTTGCTCTCTTCTTACGATTTTTATACTTCTTCGTTGTCATTATTGTGTTTTGATTTGCTTGGCGTGTGGTATTAGCAGATATCCGGGACCTCTGAGAAATTAGAGTTTTCCTAGTTTCCTTATTTAAACGGAAATCGACAGTGCGAATTTCGGTTCCCACAGTTTGGCGCTAGAAGGAGGGGGGTACGGATCAATCTAACCCGCAAAAACCACTCAACGATCAGGAACGATATGCAAGACTCAACGTGGGCGAACGTCATCTGGTTCAAGGGGGGAGCAATGGTCGATCGAGCCAAACCTCGAAACGATCTCCTTGTTATCGAACTGACGATCCGAGATATCGACGTCGCAAGGGTGTTAATCGACACCGGAAGTTCAGCTGATATCATCTTCAAAGATACTCTCAAGATAATGGGCATTGATCAATCCGAAATCGTGAAATACCCTAGCCCACTACTGGGACTTTCAGGAGAAACGACCATGGCCTACGGATCGATTAATCTTGCAGTCAAAATCAGAACCGTGACAAGAGTCACAAAGTTTCTAGTTGTTGACCGTCTTGCATCTTACAACGTTATCATGGGAACACCATGGTTGAACGCCATGCGTGCCATCCCATCCATGTACCATCTTTGCCTCAAGTTTCCAACCCCTAACGGAATCGAGGTAATATGGGGAAACCCAAGAGTATCACAAGTGTGTTACGCCGCAGAACAAAAACGAAAAAGACCAGACCTCGAGACTGTTCCTAGAAAAACAGAGAAAAAGGTCTCCGACCAAGGTTCGCGAAGTCAAGATTCGGCTGAACTCTACTGGCAGTCTCGTAACATCGCGGCCCTAGAGGAAAAACGCGAACCAACTTGCGAGCCTGTGGTCACAGTCTGTCTCGACGAAGCATCTCCGGAACGATGCGTCGAAATCGGAGCCAATCTCCGCTAGCCTTTGAGGACAGAGCTCGTAACCTGTCTAAAAAAGAACCTCAATACTTTCGCATGGGCCGCAGAAGATATGCCAGGGATTGACATTGACATAACGTGTCACGAATTATATATCGATCCGACTTTCAAGCCC
Organism: Brassica napus; assembly: GCF_020379485.1. Classification (NCBI taxonomy): domain Eukaryota; kingdom Viridiplantae; phylum Streptophyta; class Magnoliopsida; order Brassicales; family Brassicaceae; genus Brassica; species Brassica napus. Next base: position 1,292,010 of record NC_063449.1, on the reverse strand, counting down.
GTCAAACAAAAAAAGCGGAAGCTAGGACCTGAACGAGCTTCCGCGGTCAACGACGAGGTCGAAAAATTGCTAAAAGTCGGGTCAATAACAGAAGTGAGGTATCCAGACTGGCTCGCCAACCCCGTAGTAGTCAAAAAGAAAAACGAAAAATGGCGAGTTTGCGTGGATTTTACCGACCTAAACAAGGCCTGTCCAAAAGATAGTTTCCCCCTGCCACACATCGATCGATTGGTAGAAGCAACGGCAGGAAACGAACTTTTGTCTTTCATGGACGCCTTCTCAGGTTACAACCAAATTATGATGAACCCTGACGATCGCGAAAAGACTGCGTTCATTACCGATCGCGGAACCTATTGCTACAGGGTAATGCCCTTCGGCCTCAAAAATGCTGGCGCAACTTACCAACGACTCGTGAACCGTATGTTCTCTCAACAACTCGGTAAAACGATGGATGTTTATATCGACGACATGCTCGTCAAATCCCCCCAAGCAAAGGATCACGTATCACATCTCGAGGAATGTTTCGTGCAGTTAAATTCCCATAACATGAAGTTCAACCCGACAAAATGCAAATTCACCGTGGCATCAGGGGAATTCCTCGGCTACCTAGTCACACTCCGTGGCATCGAGGCTAATCGAAAATAGATCAACGCACTGATCGAGATGGCTTCGCCGAAGAATAAGCGGGAAGTCCAGAGGTTGACCGGTAGAGTCGCGGCACTTAACCGTTTTATTTCGCGATCAACAGACAAGTGCCTGCCTTTCTATGATATCTTACAGGTAAATAAAAAATTTGAATGGTCGGAAGAATGCGAAAACGCTTTCCAACAGCTGAAGCGGTATTTGGCTTCCCCCCCAGTCCTCGCAAAACCAGTGGAGGGGGAACCATTGTTCTTGTGGATGCCGAATCTAGATACCTGCTAATGGAAAAATTAGCATGCGCGGTCGTAACATCGGCCCGAAAACTAAGACCATATTTCCAATCCCACACGATCGTCGTCCTCACGACTTTTCCCCTACGAACGATCCTGCATAGCCCGAGTCAATCGGGCCGATTAGCCAAATGGGCGGTATAACTGAGAGAATACAATATCGAGTACCGACCGAGAACAAGCGCAAAGTCACAAGTGCTTGTGGACTTCTTGGTCGAATTACCGACAGAGACCATAACCAACGAGGAACCAAATTCCACTTGGCTCCTTCACGTCGATGGATCCTCGTCCAAGCAGGGATCAGGAGTCGGAATTCGCCTCACTTCTCCAACGAACGAGATCTTAGAGCAATCATTTAGGCTGGAATTCCACGCCTCAAACAACGAAGCCGAATACGAAGCACTCGTCGCAGGACTGCGTTTGGCTCACGGCTTGAGGATACGAAACATCCACGCTTACTGCGATTCCCAGTTAGTGGCAAGTCAGTACATCATAGAGTATGAAGCCAGGGACGAATGGATGGATGCGTACCTCAAACTGGTCCGAAAACTAGCTCAAAAGTTTGACTGTTTTGCCCTCACGCGAATTCCCCGTTCCGAAAACATCCAGGCAGATGCTCTCGCGGCCTTAGCATCAAGTTCTGATCCAGGACTTAAAAGGGTAATTCCGGTCGAGTTCATGGAACACCCGAGCATCGGACCACCAATCGTCGTCAACCTCATAGAAGGTCAAGATGACGAAAAAGAAGAAGTAGCAATACAACCGCAATCAGAGCAATCTGATTACGGCTGCGATACCCCGTGGCTGAAGAAAATTCAAGACTACATTATCGACGGACGCCTGCCCACCGAGAAATGGGCAGCCCGCAAAGTCCGAACACAGGCCGCGCGCTACGTAACAGTAGACGGCAAAATTTACAAATGGAGATTCTCCGGACCCTCATGACATGCCTGGAAGGGGAAGAAGCGAAAAAAGTGATGGAAGAAGTACATTATGGGTCCTGCGGCAATCATTCCGGCGGAAGATCACTGGCAGTGAAAATCAAACGCCATGGATACTACTGGCCAACGATGATCGGAGATTGCGAGAAGTTCGCACGAAAATGCGAAAAATGCCAAAGGCATGCTCCAACCATCCGACAACCAGCCGAAGTCCTCTCCTCCATCACATCACCCTATCCTTTTATGTGCTGGGCCATGGACATCGTCGGTCCCCTTCATAATTCAGAGCAAAAGCGTTTCCTTTTAGTCCTCACCGATTTCTTTTCAAAATGGGTAGAGGCAGATTCGTACGCAAGTATAAAAGATGTCCAAGTCGAAAGTTTCGTATGGAAAAACATCATCTGTAGGCATGGAGTTCCTTACGAAATCGTAACCGATAACAGATCTCAGTTTATCTCCAGCCGGTTCGAGGCGTTCTGCGAAAAATGGAAGATACGGCTTAGCAAATCAACGCCTAGATATCCGCAGTGTAACGGAAAGCTGAAACGATTAATAAAACCATTCTCGACGGACTGAAGAAACGCTTAGAGGCCAAAAAAGGCAGGTGGGCCGACAAACTCGAGGGAGTCCTCTGGTCCCACCGTACCACCCCGAGGCGAGCAACATGAGAAACCCCTTTCGCTCTGGTGTACGGAACGGAATGCATGATTCCCGCAGAAGTAGAATTCCTCGGTGTTCGAAGAAGATTACTTCCCGAACGAGAGGAGCTCAATAACGCAATGCTCCTCGACGACCTCGATCTCATTAACGAGCGCCGGGATCGAGCGCTCATCCGAATCCAAAGTACCAACACGCAGCCGCGAAGTACTACAATTCCAACGTACGGAATCGCAGATTTAATCAGGGAGATCTAGTCCTTCGCAAAGTCTTCCAAAACACCGCTGAACGAAACGCGGGAAAACTCGGAGCAAACTGGGAAGGACCCTATAAAATCGAAAGAATCGTCCGATCAGGCTCCTACGAAATAGCCAACATGCAAGGCAAAAAAATTCCAAGGACCTGGAACGCGATGCATCTCAAAAAATACTATCACTGACCAACTCGCAATCACCGAACTACGAGACGGCTTGATCTCCATAAGGAGTACGTAGGCAGTTTGTCAAAAGGCAAATTCAGCTGTCCCCCCTCATCAAAAAGGGGGGGAGTGGATACGTATACTCGTATACTCTCAAACTCGAAAACATCCGACCACGCCTTCGATGTTTCCGACATATCTCAACCAAGCAAATTATCTTTTATCCGCAAAACATTTTTGAATTTCGAAGATAAATCAGCCGTTAGGAAGAAGCAGCCATTGGCATCGCGAGACGTCGCGAGAGATGCTTCAAGGATTACTTCTTCTGAACGACGAAAACGGACACTCCGTCAAAAAATGATGAACATTTTAACACATATCTTGCGCAAAAACTCTAAACAACGGCATTTGCTGCCAAGTTCGGTGCTGATCACATCGAACTCTCGAACGTCCTAAACAGACATAGTCATCTTACGAAGATGACTCTCGTACATCCGACACAAGGATAATAGCCCTATAAAAGAAACCCGAAATTTTGGTCCAGCACTTCCGGTTGGCTTAAAAATTGTCTCCGGAGAGATGCTCTATTCGTATCTAACAAGTCATATAAGCCGAGAACCTATCGCGGACTTTAAATCGGTACGAATCAGGTTAAAATCGCAACATATAAATCGATAGCCGACTAGTCACCGCACAAAATCTTAAACCGAAAGTAAACCTAGGTCTTGCCCTAAACCCAGCGCACTGGTCTCTAACATCTCAAGGCATGATATCCAAAAGATACGAGATCCCAAAACATCTCAACAAAACATTTCACATCGAAAAAGGATTTGAGACGACAACTCATCACCCTTCTTCCACTCCATACGTAAGCTTATGAAAAATGCAACTCGACCATCTTGTCATAAAAGCTGCAGAGCGGCGGGGATTCGAAGCCACACACGGCCAGTCCCGAAACACGAAATAAAGCCATTTAAAGCTGAAACATCAAACATAAAAAAAATCTCCAGCAAGAGATCTAACCAAAGTCATCCTAAGAGCTCACGCTTCCTCTTCACCCGTCGCTTCATCTAAACCTGGAGCCGCGTCACCCCCGAGTACGGGATCTTTCCCCTCAAGGCCTTCTGAACACGTCGGAAGGAGGCACGCGGATTTCAGGTCAGCTAGGATGAGATCGAAATCTCCATCCACGACTGCCAAATCTCCCTTGCAGCCGGACAGTCGGGCCTCTTCGGCCTCTAAGGTCGGAGGAGTCTCACCTTGGAATGACTGAACCACGGCCATCCCGCCCTCGATCGTCGCCAAGGCTAAATCCCTGTTCCGAATGCACTCGAGAGAGCCTAGAAAGGCAGAGATCTTCGCCAAGCGAGCTTGGAACTCAGAACTAAGAGCGTCCTTGGCCTCTTGAATCCCGCGGCTCACTAATCATGCATCATTCTCAATCTGACGCTGAAGACGACGAACCTCTGAAGATTTGGCCTTCCTGGCTTTCTTCTCCTTGAGCAATGAACTCGCCGTCTTCCCGAGGGCCCTCTCGAGCTCCCCTATCGCGATCTCAAGTTTCAACACTTTCACGGAGTGAGAACCCTTGACAGCCGTCAGCATGGCCTCAGTTTCGGACCATCTACCCCGAAGTTCCAACAACTCCCCGGTAAGACGACTGGTCTCAGAACCGCACTCGCTGATCATCCCGTCGATCAAGGACACGAACTGCGAAACGAGAAGAAAGTGAGAGATTCTTTGTCTTTTAGAAAAATATACAATGATCAAGAAAGTGAGTGAGCGACAAACCTTTCCGCGAAGCCCCGACGCTATGCTCGAGCCTCCTTGCTGCGAAGATTCCCCATCACCGCCCTTGGTAAACTTCCTCTTCCGGCCCTTAGGCTGAGTAACCGGAACAACACTAGGAGCGTGCAGCGCGAGAACGATCTCCTTCCTGGCCGGAGGAGACGGCATAGAGTCAGCGGCCCTCCCCTTATCTTCGACGAGAATCGGAGTCGTGGACGATCCAGCAGGTAAAGCCGAAGCATCCGGAACAACCGAGCCTGCGAGAGTTCCCGTATCTTGCGGAGTTACGCCCTCGGTCCCATGACCCAGAGCAACGGCCAGTGCAGAAGAGGACGGTAACTCGGCGCCGGCTCGAACCATTTCTTTCTCAGCTTGGCGACGAACTAATTTCTCTCGAAAGGAGAGATGATCGGCAACGCAAGCCGGCGCTTCGACCGGAAAAGTCGGAATCGGCGCCGGAGATGTAGCCTCGCCCATCTCCACATCGGAACTTCGCTTGTCACCATGGGAAGAAGACATGTTAAAAACAAGAGATTTGGAGCTAGAGAGTTTTTGAAGGTTTGAAGAAGGAAAGGTGTGAAGCAAATGAATGACAAGAGCTCACTACTTATAAAAGTATGGGCTCAGGATTTTATATTTTTTAAAATAAACATTTTCTCGAGAATTCTCTTCCGCGGAGTTTGAAGTAAACTTCGTTCAATACGCCTAACTTCGCCAAAATCGTCAAGCCGCCCGCAAGAGTCTCGACTCTAACGAGCTGGGGGGCTAACTGTTGGGGTCGAAAACGGTTACAAAGAAGTTAACGTCCAAATCCCAGAAGAAGAAAAATTCTTCGACAAATACTTTTTCGAAATAGATTCTTCTTTACGAAAAGCTTTGCGGAAGAAACGCGAATCATCGGACAAGAGTTCGAGAAGGATCGCTACGCAGCGACAAAACACGTGCTCCGCTCGGTCGCTACGTAGCGACCGAGTTCGATCCAAAGCTCAGTCGCTACATAGCGACCAAACGTCCATTCAGCTCGGTCGCTACGTAGGAAAAACAAATTTTTATTTTTTTTAAATGCAAATGAACCGAAAAAGGAAACTAGGAAATGAACTAATGCAAAAATGACTAAATGGTTTTTTTTACATATATTTAAATGCACAATATAACTACTATATGGTATGCACGAAATAGGTGTGAAACAAAGATGAGATTCTCTTTTTTTTTTTAATATATATCAGAAGCAGCACGAAATATATATAAAATAAAACAAAGAAACAAATTTTTATTTTGGTTTTCAGATTAATAGAAACACAGAACACCTTTTTTTTAATTTTAAGGATGCAACATAAATGAGAAAAAAATTCAAAATGAGAGATTTTATGGTATACAAAATTAAATATGGAAAGGGGAGCTGGGGGAAATGAATGCAAACAACTAGACTAATATGTGAAAGGAATTTCGTGGATCAAACTAACTAGAATCTTTCTCTCTTTTTTTTTAATTTTATTTTCTCAAGAACACAAAATGCATAAATTCAAACTTGAAGCAAATAACAATTTTTATGGCTTTTTTGGTTTTATAAATGAAAACTAGCAAGGAATGAAACAAAAACAGGGATATATATGGATTGATATCACCTGATATAGGAGCTTTAAGCTCTGATACCAAATGTTACAGGTTGGGAAGCTGGGTCGATAAGATGGATGGGCGATGGATCGATCTTATCGATAGAGATGGAGATCGGGTGGGAAGATGGTGAAGATGGCCGACTTACTGTCCTTCTAAGTCCAATCTATCCTGAAAAAAAAGGAAGAACAATGAGTTTATGAATAATGAAAATAAGAGCAGAAACTGAAATAAACAGATAGAGATAGAATGGGATGGATTGATGGATTGATGATTGATGATCGATGATGGAATTGGTGAAGGGGTAGAAGATGATTGACTCTCTCAATCTGTGGGTTTGATTGACTCTCTCAATCTGTGATCTTCAAGGCTCCTGAATCTCTCAATGAACCAATGAACCACAAATCAATAGGACAGCAAAGAATCACTCTTTGAATCCTAAAGACAATCGATTTTATTCAAAGACAAACTTTGATAAAAAACATATAAACTTTTATAAATTCTTAAGATCGAGGGTATCTACAAATGAAGGACTAAGAGAGCTTATATAATGCTCGGAAAGATCTAAACAAAACGTTCATAAAGTAAAAAGAAAGGAAACAAATCTCCAAAGACACAAAATCGGAAACTAGCCGTTGGAGGGATTGTGGGAATTTGGCTTGAAAAGGGGGAGCTTGAATAATCTTGAATCTGGACGGTTTAAGAGGATAAGATAACTTTTTTGGGACCTTCCTGGGAGCTTGATAAGTGCTGATCTCGTCCATAAACTGAAAGAAATATAGCTGTTGAAGTTTGAATGCTTGAGACTCCAAATAAGGTAAGTGTGGCCATAAATAGATCCTCCTGATCATGTGGGCTTTGGTGCATGGTAAGAAATCTTATACTCCTCCTGGATCGCTGGATATATTTCTCAGATGATTATAAACCTCTCCTGGTCGCCATTGTTTGGTTTGACTAAGATTGAACCGGCGAGACTCCAAATTAGGCAATTGCAGAACTGGTTTGACTGGTTTAGGGAAATGGGCCATAACTCCATATTTTCGTAGACTTTTCTCCTCATTCTTGGTTTTTTGTAAAGATAAGAGATCCATATTGAATTCCATGCTTTGGTTTTGGTCGGAACGCTTCTTCTTTGGGCTTGGAACAACTTCTAAACTCGGATACTCGCAGATGGACGGGTTGGAGAACCTCCGGTTTGTAAAATTCATATTTTCCTGGTACCAGTAGCTTTGAAGATGATTCCAAGTGTTCTTAACTCCGTTTTGAGTGTACAATTCATGAAAATTGGTTTCATGGCAAACTTCCTCCTGGTTGGTAAGATACACCATTGTTACTGAACACGTATCCTTAATGGTCCTTTGGTTAGCGGATTGGTGCAACTGGTTGGCCTCTGGTTCAGCTACTGATTTGATGGCCGCATCAATATATATATATATATATATATTGATCTATCTATTGCCTGAAAGTCTCAATTTCAGATACATTACAAGTATTCATAATTAAATTAGAGAGCCAATAAGATATAAGAGAGAAGATCATAAGGTCATATAAATGTGATGAATTTATGACAAGTATGATAAAAGAGGCAATGTCTTGGAGTTTTTACCAAAAATTTTCAAAACTCTAGGAATTATATTCAGTACACAACGCATGGTTTTCCATGGCATAATGGTGTATTTGAAAGGAATAACCATACTTTTATGTAAATGGTTAGGTTCAAGCAAAAATTATCTTATCCTCGTGGATAGATGCATTATGTAATGCATTATATATATTGAATATGGTTCTTAGCAAAGTAGTTCTCAAGATTATTTTTGAACTACGTAAAGGCTGTAAACGTATTATGGCACATTTTAAGTTATATGAATGTTCAACTAAAGCAAGAATATATAATCCACATGAAAATAAATTAGATTTCAGAACGATCAGTGATTTTTTTAACCATGAGAAATATACAGGATATAAGGTATATTGGCTAACAGATAGTACGTGATAATAGAAACCAATCAGATTTTATAAGAATGTCAATAGTTATGGGAGTCATTGTCTAAGAAGTAGTCATTCAAGAAATTAGGGTAAATAACATGTTGCCTTATAATGAGTAAAACACAATGAATGACCATATACTCCATGATGAAAATGTTTCCAATAATGATCAATTACATGAAGTTAAAAAGGAACAAGCATTAAGAAGATCTACTCGTATGAGTAGATCTGCTATTTCCAATAGGTTTTTTTTTTGTTTACAACAAACATCTGTTCTATCACTCAAACTAGAGGTGGTGTGGGAATCCAGGCCGTAGTAGAACAACCAATAAAAATAAACTTCTATGAAATGCTCTTGTAGTCTTGGCTAGTGAGTCCCAAAAGAATTTTATCAAATAGAATCTGAAGAAATGAATATTAAAGATCTTGTTTCTTATTCAAAGCCATAAAATATGTTAATTCTGATTGATATACTATGGTTATTACCAATTTTAGATCATGATAGAAGTCCTATTTGGAGTTTATTATATGTTTTGGAGTTTTTTTGGAGTCTTTTCGTGTTCAGGTACGTTTTGGGGAACTTTGGAGATTCAAGAGCTATTTTAGGTGAAAAACTGCACATATGCGTCAGAAGTTTAGCTATGGATGGATAACTTTCCACGGTACGATTGAACTCATATTTTGACAAAAGATATAAATTTGAGTTATATTTCCAATTCCACCGGTTTGAGGTCAATCAGGATCCTGGATCAAAAGTTATGATCGTTTTAGTGAAGAATGATCTGCTTGACGCACGAAGAGGAAGTTGTTGAGAATGAAAAAGCGTAAAACGACACTCAAGGAGTGACGATCGACGCTCCACCAAATTCAGGCCCGAAAAGTTTTGATAAAGAGCCAAGAGTTACAGTTTCAGCCCAGAAGTTTCTCTTATTTACAAAAGACCCAGAACGTGTTTTAAACTCTATATAATGTTTCTAAGCCATTGTTGACGGCTACATTTTCTTTTATTTTTTGTTTTAAGTTTGGAGAGAAGATCAAGTCTCCTTCAGAGATTGATTGAAACTCCTTTGGTATTTTAATTGATTTATTTTATGATATATATTCAGACCATGCTTTGTGTTTCTACTTTCATGTTTGAGTAATTCTCCGGTTAGTTCATGGATATTATTGTTGGGAATGTCCTAAAATCTTTGTACTTACTCTTGTTAAAGTCGTAGTGTCGAGATTGACAATCGTATAATATTAGGTGGTTATAATGTTTTGCTAGAAACTAATTATAATCTATGAATTGAGAATTCATTACTAATATTATATGATCTTACAGGGTTACACACCTAAGCAAACTGGATCATAACTATAAATATATTTGGGTTTTATATGTTATATTATATAATGTATATAATATAAATATATGACATAGGTACACGTTAATGAACGTGTGCACTCCTCTTAATAATAAGGATATGGGCTTAGCCCACATTAACCTAATTATGTTTATAATGATGATTATAAAAAAAAGAGAGGATGTGACTATTGTTTTGAGAAGTCATCTCACGTGAAACCCTAATAGCAATAGAGACAAAATGTTTGTCAAAGCTTGAGATTTGATCTCGACGGTACTAGCATCACGTATCGATCCAGTTTGTGTGCTTGTGGATACCGGGAGAGACACGACGTTTGGAGTGCTAGAAATCTCGATTTGGTTTATTCATCTTTCCGCTGCGAATAACGAGTTATATTCGGAATCCTAAGATTTAGATTTATTTCAGTACTTGCATGAGACCTAGGCAAACTAAATTCATAGGTTAATTTATAAATCGTTATAAACCGGTATGAATTCCTACAGTGGTATCAGAGCTTACTTGTTTAATACTGAAATTACACCTTGTTAAATCTATAATTTGGTATAGATAATAAATTGATATGCTCGCATGTTAAGAAAACCCTAATTTGATTACGGTACAAATACGCTGATTTATATATTAGATGTATAAAGGCATGTTAATTTAGAACATTGTGGACAACCAAACGCCTATATGGAGATATATGTTTTTGTTTGTGGTGCTCTTGAAAACTAATGCGCTTATGTGCAGAATAATTTTATTCAATATGGACATTATGATTATTGTATTCGATTAGTTTTCATATGTTGTATTGTCTTGAATTGAACTTGTGTGTCTCGTAGTCGTTGTCTATATAAATATAATATTTACATTTTAACAAATGCATTATAGTAATGTCTCAATTGTTTATGTAAATGAATATATGTAGACTATCTTAATCATATCAAAGTGTTGATATGGATTTAGATATATATATTGATTTGGTTAAATCAACTTATTATCGTTCTATTTGGATTAGAACTAATATTATTCAATAAATAATATATTAGTTTAATTAGATTAAAATAAATAAATTATTTATAATTCAATTAAAATACAAATTAGATATGTATTAGTTATATTTATATTTTATATTAGATATAAATTTTAAATATAAATTGAAATTGAATTGAACTTTGTTCCTCAATTAATTTCAAGTACTTTTGATGTCTACCCAATCTTATCAACTATCAAGGCTCGTTTCGTTGTAAGATGGACTTGCCAGAACAAGATGTCTGCAATTACATGAGTGAGGTTGATGGTAACGGTTACCAGATGAATATAAGATTGGTTTACTTGACTAAGCTATCAAAACGGTTTTGGGCTTAGAGGCATAGGTTGGAAAAGACATAAGATGTCATCTGACAACCAAGAATTATATTGGATATAATTAGCAAAGTGTTACTTACCTAAATAACTTTATATTCGGGGGATGAGCCAAAGCTCACTCGGATTTTAGTGAAATATGGATCTTGGATTATTATATTCATTCGAGGAAAATGTTTTGAATATAATATGAGTTTTCTTAATTGTTGAGATTTCTCTAACTCCTGAACATCATATTAATATTTGTTATTCTTCTATTAATGTTGACTCCTCACAACCCATTTTCATTCCACTATGCCCTTGAGAAGGACAAATTGAATGGATCAAATTTCCTCTAAAGGTATCGAAATCCGAGAATTGTTCTCAAGCAAAAGTTTAAACCCTACTTGGAAGATCTGAAAAAAAAAAAAAAGACTTTTGAAATATTGTCTAGTGGTATTTATATTATTGAAGTAAATGTTACTACTTCTGGTTCTACTTCTTGGGTATTGGATATCGGCTATGGTGCTCATATTTGTACGAATATAAATGGCCTAAGCAACAGTAGAATTTTGGAGAAAGGACAAGTGGACCTATGCATGGAAATTGGAGCAAGAGTTGTTGCATTAGCCGTGGGAACATTTCACTTGTCTTTACCTTCAGGCTTGGTTTTAAAACTTAAGAACTGCTACTATGTACCTGCTATAAGTAGGAATATTATTTCCATTCCTTGTTTGGATTTGGAAGGATTTCAGTTTTCAATCAAAAACAAGTGTTGTTCTTTTGATCGTAATGATATCTTTTATGGTAGCGGTCCATTAGAGAATGGACTTTATATTCTAGACCAAAGTGTGCATGTCTATAATATTAGTACCAAAAGATTCAAGTCTAATGACATGAACCAGACTTTTCTTCGGCATTGTCGTTTGGGCCACATAAATGAGAAACACATTCAAAATCTTCATAGTGATGGAATTTTGAGCTCATCTGATTATGAATCATATGAAAAATGTGAATCTTTTTTGGGGTAAAATGACTAAGGCTCATTTTACTGGACACAGTGAAAGAGCCAAAGACTTATTGGAACTTGTACATACTGATGTATGCGGCCCAATGAATATAAATGCTAGAGGAAACCATCAGTACTTCATTACATTTACTGACGACTTCTGTAGATATGATTATGTTTATCTAATGAAACATAAGTCTGAATCTTTTGAAAAGTTCAAAGAATTTCAGAATGAAATACAAAATCAGCTTGACAATAAAATAAAAGCTCTTCGATCTGATCTAGGTGGAGAATATTTGAGTCAAGCGTTTAATGATCATCTGAGAGAATGTGGAATTGTTTCACAACTCACTCCTCCAGGAACACCACAATGGAATGGTGTGTCCGAAAGGAGAAATCGAACTTTATTAGATATGGTTCGGCCTATGATGAGTCATGCAGATCTTCCACCATCCTTTTGGGGATACGCTCTAAAAACGTCTGCGTTTACGTTAAATAGATGTTCATCAAAATCTGTTGAGAAGACACCATATGAGATGTGGACTTGAATGGTTCCAAATTTGTCTTTTCTGAAAATTTGGAGGTTTTGATGCTTATGTGAAACATATGTTTACTGATAAGTTTGGACTAAAATCTGATAAATGCTTCTTCGTTGGTTATCCCAAAGAAACCAAAAGTTATTACTTTTACAATCTCATTGAGAACAAAGTGTTTGTTGCTCGTAATGGTGTTTTTCTTGAGAGAGAATTTCTTTCTGAGAAGAACAGTGGGAGTAAAGTACAACTCGAAGAAGTTTGAGAAACACATGATAATGTTTCATCATCCCAGGAAGATGATCAATTAGATTTACGAAGAGTCGTAGAATCTACACCTGTGGAACCTGAAGTGCATAGGTCCGAAAGGACACGTCATGAACCTGATAGATATGAGGTTTGGGTGACGGATCATCATGATCTATTGATAATATAGAGTGATGAACCTACGTCCTTTGAGGAAGCTATGATGGGCCCTGACTTCGATATATTGCTTAAAGCTAGCATCTCAGAGTTGGAATCTTTGTTTTACTGAGGCAATCAAAGAGTTTGATTTCATTAGAAATGAAGAAGAACTTTACGTTTACAAGAAGACTAGTGGGAGCGCAGTTTTTCTTGGTGTTGAATGTAGATGACATACTTCTTATTGAGGTTGTTTCTCAATGAAAGACAGGGGAAAAGCTGCATATATCCTTGGAATAAGAATCTATAGAGATAGATTAAATAAGACTATTGTATTATGTCAAGATACTTATATCGATAAGGTCTTACATAGATTCAAGATGCATGATTCCAAGAAAGGCTTTTTGCCAATGTCTTATCGCATAACTCTTAGCAAGACTCAGTGTCCTTCGACACACGATGAGCGAGAGAGAATGAGTAGAATCCCGATGTTGCATGTGCTTTGAGCATGACGAGTCGATACACTGGACAACAGTCAAGAATATCCTCAAGTATTTAAGAAATACTAAGGAAAAGTTTTTGGTCTGTGGAGGAAGTGATGAGTTTGTTGTAAGTGGTTACATCGATGCCAGTTTTTCAGACTAACAAAAATGATTTTCGATCACAAGTTGGTTTCATCTTTTGTCTTAATAGAGAGTGGTGGGTTGGAAGGGTTCCAAGCAAAGCACCATAGTTTCAATGGATGCAAATGTTGTTGATCCATTGACCAAACCTCTTCCATGGTCTAAGTATAAGAGTCATACTGCAGCCATGGGTATTAAATATCTTAAGACGTGATCTTGATTTTAGTGGGAGACTTTATTTTTATGATATGATGTTCATATGGACATACATTAGTTATGTTTTCAAATTAATGAAATTGTTTCAGATTTATTTGATTATTGGATAATTAAATAAATGTCCCAAAATAATGTATATCATTCTTATAGGTCATTAAGTACGTGACTTGATCATGAACCCTATAAGTGAAAGATGCTATAAATTACTAAGGTCCCTAGTCAAGGTTGTTAACCTGGGACATTAATGACCATGAATGGCTAGTATGTGAGGTGATTGATGACTAAGTTTCATGGAATCATTCAATATGTGGTATTGAAGTCAATCACATGGATATTTGTTAGAGAACACATGATCGGACTGACCCGCTATGAGAACTCTACAAGATTGTTATATGAGTGTCATAAGAGTTTCTCATTACGACTATAGAGTATAGTCCTTAGACCTGAGTTCATCATGATTCTTTATTTATGGATTAGTTCACTTTGACCTTGTCAAACGTCAGCCGTAACTGGTGATTATAAAGGCATTGATTAGGTGTTCAATGAAGTTTGTTAAGGAACATGGATGGAACAAGATGGGATTTGTCCCTCCCATATAACGGGAGATAAATATCTCTGGGCCTATCGAAGATTTGATACTGAAAAATGCATGGCCGTGCTCAAACGAGGTAATTGTCAGTCGTTTGTTTTATCAGTATAAATCAGAGTTCGATAAACGTGATATAGCTTAATAAGGATGACACTAGTTCTTGCCTTATGCTGAGATCGAGATATAGAGACAAAAGGATTATGAGAATAGATGATTCTAGTATAAGTGGAAAATTGTTGGGAATTTCCTAAAATCATTTGTAATTACTATTGTTAAAGTCGTGGTGTCGAGATTGAGAATCGTATAATATTAGGTGGTTATAATGTTTTGCTAGAAACTGCTTATAATCTATAAATTTAGAATTCATTACTAATATTATATGATCTTACAGGGTTACACACCTAAGCAAACTGGATCATAACTATAAATATATTTGGGTTTTATATGTTATATTATATAATGTATATAATATAAATATATGATATACGTACACGTTAATGAACGTGTGCACTCCTCTTAATAATAAGGATATGGGCTTAGCCCACATTAACCTAATTATGTTTATAATAATGATTATAAAAAAAGGAGGATGTGACTATTGTTTTGAGAAGTCATCTCACGTGAAACCCTAATAACAATAGAGACAAAAGGTTTGTCAAAGCTTGAGATTTGATCTCGATGGCACTAGCATCCTGTATCGATCCAGTTTGTGTGTGTGTGGATACCGGTAGAGGCACGACGTTTGGAGTGCTAGAAATCTCGATTTGGTTTATTCATCTTTCCGCTGCGAATAACCATGTATATTCGGAACCCTAAGATTTAGATTTATTTCAGTATTTGCATGAGATCTAGGCAAACTAAATTCATAGGTTAATTTATAAATCGTTATCAACCGATATGAATTCCTACAATTATGAGCTTAATGTCAAACTGATAATCGATTAGGATTGATAGGGTTTTTCATAGATTTCTACACCATGCTGGCTTGTGATACTAGAATCTAGAGTAGTTGGACTAGCACGAGAGTGTGACAGATTATCTAAACCTAGAATCATAGGACAACTGAGAGGCACGAGAGTTAAATCAATTAACGGAACCGGAAACCTGTGTGGATTAGATACCTAGGCGCATACGAGAATTGGTATAGGATTTTTTGAACATTATCGATCTGAGCGTTAATGCTTGTCTGAAGAAGTATCGATCGACACTATGTAGTATCAGTCGACACTCTTCCTTGTTCGCATGTAAGAGCTGGAACATAAGATTTGAGTTCTAGAATTAAACCTATAAAACCCTTACCATCCTTGATTTGTGTTTTGAATATATTGATTGATGATTCCCTAGATCTAGCGTTTCTTTCTGATATCTTATAACCATTTTATCTTATTTCTTTGTTTACAATTTTTTCTATTATAGATATAGCTTAGTCTGGAACCGATAGTATATTGTGTGAAATATCAAGTACTATATCGATACTTTTATTTGAGAGAGTTGCTTGAGGTTATTTGAGCACATCACGAATAAATGAATCGGTGAAGTAAAGTCAATGGCTGATAATGAAGTATGGAAAGTTGTTCAATTACCTTAATCAAATACACTAGACGAGTTTAAGTGGATCTTTAATACCAAACTAAAATATAATGAACGACATAAAGCCAGACTTGTAGCCAAAGGTTTCAATCGAAAATAAGGCATTGATTAGACTGAGTATTTTCTTATATGTCTATAAAAGACTATAAGAATTATCATGGCCTTGGTAACTCAATACGATCTTGAGTTCCATCATAGATGAGAGAAATGCCTTTCTTAATGGTGACTTTCAAGAAGTCTGTATGCGCTAACCTAAAGGCTTCATAATCGAAGCGCAAAGGAGGACATGGTCTGCAAACTAAAGCAATCAATCTATGGACTGAAACAAACCTTGGGGTAATGGTAAGCTGAATATTAATTTTAACATATCTAAAGGGAACAAGAAATCAATTGAGCACATATAAGAAATCAACACACCCACAAGTGGTTGGATTTTCAAACTCAGATACTGGTGGACATAATGGTTCTATGCATTACAATTTTAGTAATGTGTATCTCATCAGATGAAATGCCTTATTATAAAAAAAATTACAAAAAATTATAGTTGTAAGAAAATTATACCAGCCTTACAGAATTCATCAAACCTCTTGTTGCAATACTTCAATCCATTATTTGTTCTCAAACACTTCAGGTTCTTTCCGGTTTTAGTCTCAACCTCTGTTTTTCATTCCTTTTACTTATCAAACGCCTTGTCTTTAGTTCTTAGCTGAAGCAACATTCACCGAACTAGAACCTTTGAACTTTCCTCTATCTGGACACCCCTCTTCCAATTCCCTTCTTTACTGTAGATAAAACATCCCTTATTATTCTTGCTGGATTTAGATTTAGAGAAATTTATTTCTTTATACTTAGACCTTCCTCTTGAGAAATTGTTCTCTCTTTTATCAGGCCTTCCTGTATCTCCCACATACAGTCCTTCAACATCTGACTTGGACTTTTCGAGAGAACCTCTTTCTCTTAGTTCAGTCTCCTTTTGTATGCTGCAGTGATAACATCATTGACTGTAAGAGTATCCTTCCCACTGTGGTACGTTAAAGTGTGGACCGATGGTTC
Source organism: Brassica napus (assembly GCF_020379485.1). Taxonomy (NCBI): domain Eukaryota; kingdom Viridiplantae; phylum Streptophyta; class Magnoliopsida; order Brassicales; family Brassicaceae; genus Brassica; species Brassica napus. The sequence continues at coordinate 1,274,972 of NC_063449.1, read as the reverse complement.
ATACTCTAGAGGTAAACCAGTAAGGATTTGAATAGCCTGGTCCTCATCAGATATCTTGATATCTAAGTTCTCTAAATCCTTACCCATTTTCAAGAATACATCCATGTTCTGCTCAATTGATTTCTGATCATCCATCAGGTAGCTTGCAAATCTCTGTTTGAGATAAATCCTGTTAGGAAGAGACTTAGTTTGATAATCCCTCTCCAACGCCTTCCATATGCCAAGAGCTGAGGTCTCCTTCGTGACCTTCCATATGATCTAATCACTCAGACCTACTGGATCAAGCGAAGAACTCTTTTGTCCTTCATAACCTTCTTAGGATCAACCTTAGCCTCAATACTTGGCTCAGTCTTCTCACTTGCATCATCTAAATCTGTAGCTTCCTCTAGATCAGAAGCTAGGCTTAGAATCTCAAGCGCACACAACATCTTGTGTTTCCATATTCCAAAATCACCAGATCCATCAAACTTTTCAACTTCAAATCACATTGAGTTGGTTCCATCTTATCTTATTGTATATTTATCAGATCCGAAACAAGATAGGACCGTAACAGCTGTGGGAACCGAAATTCGCACTGTCAAATTTGTTAGCAGAAGAAAGTGCAACTTTCCTTGAGGTCCGGATTCTCTGCCAGAGCCAACAACAAGTGACCAAATAAATGTGGGAAATAAAGATAGATAGAAAAACAAGTTTTAACAAGTAGATCTTTAGTTCGAACTCGCGTATGAGTGTTCCAAAGATGAAAATGTACATGAAGTTCGTCTGGAAACGAGATTACAATAGAAATCAAATAACATAAGCCGTAAAACCTAACTAAGTTCACTATCTCAACCACTTATGTCGAGAGGACCTAAGTTAGCCGCAATTCATTTAGCAAAATACAAAAGAAAGATGAAAAAGAGGTTTTTATTTAGTTCGGACTGAACCTTATGAAAGGCTGCATATGTACCCCTTTCGAGGATTAAGCCGAACGTATTTCAATTTACAGAGTTTGAACAAGAGACCGAACCGCCATTACGAGTTCGCCTAGTAAGGGAGTGGAAGCCATATAAGACTAAGCATGTCGAGAATAATGCATACAGTTTGTAATTGCAGAGAGTTCTAAGAGCCTAAAACCGTATTCCTCTTCTCTGTCCCGTATGTGCTTATACATGCCTCCAAAGTCGGCTGTCTTTCCTTTCCCTTCGAGATTCGAGTTTATCCTTTTGCAGAGATATTGCGTTATCTTCTTAAAGTCCATGTCTATTGATGTGCTCAAATTACCCATGGAGAAACTCTCTCAAATAAGAGATCGATTGTATTACTTGAGGATTGTATCCACATAGACTCGATATCTCACACAATAGACTTGAGTTTCAGATCAAGCTAGGTTAAATAATATAAGAAAGCCAGTAGTAAATAAATAGAGTTGTTTGTGATGGAAGGAGGGTGCTAGACTTAGAGTTTCAATCAGGTTATTAGAACTCAAATCTATAGATGATAAGCGTTGATCCTAGAACTCGAATATTAAAGTAAGATATCCAGCTCTCGATGTGAATCTGATCAGAATACCAAGTCATATGTTCCAGCTCTTGCGTGTGAACAAGGAACAAGTATCGGTCGAAAGTATAGAGTGAGTGTCAATCGATACTTCCTTAGAAAAGCGTTAGCGACCTAATCGATATATTCACTAGATGTCTTGACCAGCTCTCGAATTTATCTAACAACTTAGCTCAGCAGAATTATTATCAAGGTATGAGTCTACTCTCGTAGTTGTTAGCAATCCTAAAATCAGTGTTCTAGTTAGATACTCGTGAACACAAGCAGTTAGATCAGTTTTGTGAAGGATCCTGTAAAATCACCCTAGCAGTTTTATATCTCAGAATTTCATTCAAAACCCTAGAGAAGCTAAATCTAACCGATGGATCTACTCAGACATGATAGATGAAACAAAATGAATAGATGAATAGATATAATATAAATCAAAACCAAAACAAAAGGAGTTCCAAGAGTACTCGTAAGGAGTTCCAAGAGGACTCTTAAGGAGTTCATGCCTTATATCTTAACCTAATACTATAAATAAAATAAATTGTAGAAAGCATAGCCGACAACAATGGTTTGGAAAACTATATAAACTATGTATAAAATCGGCCATGGGTATTCTAATAATTTGTGGTGACTTCTGGGCTTAATTCAGTTTTGAAATAGACTCGGTCCATCTTCTCAAATCAGTGTCGAGCGACACCAAGGATGTAGTATCGATCGACATTCCTTCATATCTTCGATAGCTTCCTCTTGCGAGTCAGACATGTCACTGTTCAGTAAAATGTGCAAAACTTTAGATCTAACCGTCAAATGGACCTCAAACCGGTGGCATTGGAAAGATAACCAAAAGTTATATTTTTATCACATGGTATATCGATGGTATATCATTTATCTTGGAAACTTCACATTTATCCTCTTTTTTCATTCTTCTTTATCCAAGTCGAGTAAACCGCCATTGCATCTGGGCCCGTTCTCATATTATACCATAAGTGAGCTTTTGTCGTGTTTTAGGTGGTTTATGACTTATGCGTTTTTACGATTTTTCTCAAAAAGATCGTCAGTTTATCTGATATACGTATTTTATGTCGTTGGTCCTATGAACTGATAAAATAAAATCATTTAGTAGAGACTACGATAGTGTTAATTTAACCAGTATCGTCAAGATTTTTACGAGACAACAACTTCTCGCTTGTTTCCTTCGTAAAATCATCACAGAAACTCCGATTGCGACGAAACGAAAGACATTTTGATTGAGATTCAAAAGATAACATTATGAGGGACTCATAGTGCTGGTGTTTACTTTAATATAAACAGAAACTCCTGTTGGTGCAGTGGTTGAGGTTGAAATTGTTTATGATCCAATCGGGGTTCAATCCTCCTCCCCCAGTTTAATTTTTAAAATAAGATGTTTTATTAATTTTATTTAAATAATAAAAAATGAAATGTTAACGTTTTAATATTTTCCTCAATTTAAAGCCACGACATCGCCATGTCATTTTTAATAAATAGTTAAACTCACAGAATTTAGGTCAACATTATTCAATGTATGTAAAATCTGCTTGTTAAGCAGAATTATGAAATTCAAATATATATTGACTTGACCTATGTTTTAGCACATGTGATGAGTGTATGTACGGATCGGGGCCGCGTAGCTGTGTTGATGTCGGAATGGCCGTTTTCCCGAAACCAACCGAATCCAACTCTGTTACTTGCTTACTTTGAATTATTTTATTGACTGTAAACAGATTTTTCTACTTTGATATGGAACTTATATGAACAAAGAGTAGAAACGGTCTTTTAAAATTGAATCTCAAATATTACAATAACCAATGTTATCTTGTAGTAGTAAAAAATCCAATTTTAGTCTATCAATGTTGCATGACCTCATTTCAAAGACACAACTAGTGTTTGTATCTGGAAGAATAATTTCAGATAATATTGCTTGCCCAAAAAGTTTTAATGGGTCAAGTACAAACCCGTCTTCTGCAAGACTAATAAATGGGGATGCTGTTTACGCCAATATTTTTTTTTTCTTTTTTGGGGCATATATTTATATTTAATTTTCGACCATGTATTAAAAATAAATAAGATGTTGGCCATAGACAGTGTTTTATTTTTAACTAGCTTGTATTTTTAACGTGGTTTTCAAAGAGATTACAAAATGCATTCGAAAAATATCAGTAAAACAAATAAAATTATCAATTTATTATTCCAGGTAAACTGATTACATTGTCATACAAATATATAGAAAACATAAAATATTATCATGATTATATTTCAATCAATTGTAAGACAGAATCATCGATTCTTGTTTTTGTAAATTCAAACTACTCTTAGTCATATACTGTCCAATAATAATTAAAACCAAATTTACACTACAAACCCTAATTCCAGTTTATCTCGAATCACTAATTATTCAAAATGAACCAAGGTTTCTAAAACTACACTAACTTCAAACTTTAACCCTCCTAATATACTCTACAAAACTAGAATTCACTTAGCTAATCAATCACAACAAAAATGTGTAAAGAAATATGCAAAGACAGAAGCAATAATTTAAACGATATTAAGTTTAAGATAATATCCAAAAACAAAAAAATACCGGATCCAATCGACCGGAGTGATAAAAACATAAACTTCTAACAAAGTTTAGAGATTTTGAAGCAATGAGTTTAGTCATACATGTTTGGTTCACCAAGCTTGAACCAATCAATATTTGGAACCTTCACATTCGCCATCCTCGCTTCTGCAAGCCGTAGCTCCGATTCAAGGTTTTCCTTGTCGGACTTCATGGCATACGACGGGATGAGTTTGTCAAGTAACTCCAGTTTGGCGCTGATAGCCATCACTTCACACTCGACTTCATTCTAGAGGACAATTGCATCCAGTTTCGCCTTCTGCATAGCTAGCGTAGCCCTATAATGCAATTGGGTTTCCATTTTTGCCTTTTCGAAAGCCTCATGAGCGGTTGAGCCATATACATCTTCCAAAGGACATTTCAGTTTCAAATCCCTGTTTCCTGCCATTTAAAGACTCAGATCTAAAAATATTTCATATTCAAAAGCATTCAAATGGCTTCAAAACAGAGAAAATTTCAAAAATAAATTCTTTATGCTTAAATAATAAACAAAACAATCACATTAGTTTGAATCTATAACTTTTTAGAATCTAATATATAAAACACACAAAATACATATCCAAAATTTGTATCACTTTGGGCATAAGACTTCCTAAAGATTTTGTGGGAATTCTTATAGCATAAAACACATTAAAGATTTCCCAAGAAGTCTTCCAAAAGTCTTCCAAGAATCTCTGAGAAGTTTTCCAAAGTCTTATTCAGATCTGAAAAATCTGCATATTCAAAAATATTCAAATGGCTTCAAAACAGAGAAAGCTTCAAAAATAAATTTTTTATGCTTAAATAATAAACAAAACAATCAAATTATGTTGAATCTATAACTTTTTTAGAATCTAATATATAAACACACACAAAATACATATCCAAAATTTGTACCACTTTGGGCAGAGGACTTTAGAAGACTTTCTGAAGACTTCGTGGAAGACTTGCCTAAAGTATTCCGAGAAGTCTTCTGAGAAGTCTTTCAAAGTTTGTCTCAGATCTGAAAAACCTGCAAATTCAAAAACATTCAAATGACTTCAAAACAGAGAAAAACTTTATATGCTTAAATAATAAACAAAACAGTCACATTAACTTGAATCTATAGCATTTTAGAATCTAATATATAAAACACACAATAATACATATCCAAAATTTATAGATCTACCTTTGAAAGAGTGAAAGATGAGAACCATGTAATGAAAAATCTACAAAAAGAAGATAAATTAGTGAGAAGACATAAGAAAAAAAGAGAAATGGATTTGAATTTTGGTGTTTTGATTTTCAAAGAGATTAGAGAGAGGTTGGAGAGTTTTAGAGTGAGAAACATTACATTTTCGTTGCAGCCATTTTAGAAGAAAAAAAAGAATGCTTAAATTTTCTTTATATAAGAAGACAAAAATTCCAATTAGGTTAAATACTTTCGATACATAAGACTTCTCAAGAAGTCTTTAATACCCTAAAATCAAATACATGAGAAGACTTATGTATGACTTCGCTTTAGACGAGGAATCTAAATTCTACTAAAATTTAGGCGAAAATATGTCAGAAGACTTCTTGGGAAGTGTTCTGAAAGTCTTCCTCAAAAGCCTTCTAGAAGTTTTCTAAACCATAACCTAATCAAATAAATAATTAAATAGCAAAAAAAAATTTATTAAACTTAAAATCAACTTATAAAGCGTTTAATATACACAAAACTAAACACATGTATGTTAAATCTTTTAAAAAAAGTTTAAGATTCTAAAATCTAACCCTAATACAAACAATGCTATAACATATGTTACTAAATCCTAAACCAAAGTCTTCTCAGAGTCTTCCAGACCCTATAATCAAATAACAAAGCAAAAACACTTCTTTGAACATAAAAGAAACTTAGAAAGTGGTTAAATCAAATAATTATATAGTCATTAAACACATATATGTCAAACTAAAAAAAAATTAAAAAATAATATTTCAAAATCTAACCCTAAAAATAACAACAATACTATAACATATGTTACCAAACCCTAAACCGAAGGCTATCATGACTCAATCTACTTTCATTCATCTATGTCAAAAATAATTCAATTTTAGTAAAACTAAATTTTCATCATTTAGAAATGTTTGTTAATACATGATTTTGATTTTTTATCTTTCAAAATATTTTTTATAAAATTTATTAATTACTTTTAAGATCTAATACATGAGACCCCTAGAAGACTTCTGGAATACTTCGATTTAGGCGGAAAACCTAAATTCTTCTAAAATTTAGGCGGGAACCCTAAATTCTACTAAAATTTAGGTGGGATATGTTGAAGTCTTCTGAGTCTTCCAGACCCTATAATCAAATAACTAAAAAAAACACTTCCTTAAACTTTTAAGATACTTAAAAAGTGATTAAATCATGTTATTAGATAGTCACTAAATACATATAGGTCAAATTAAAAAAAAAAAAACAAAAGATAAGATTTCAAAATCTAACCCTAAATATACCAACAATATTATAACATATGTTACTAAACCTTAAACCAAAGATTATCATTAATTAATCTACTTTCACTCATCTGTGTTGAAAATAATTCAATTTTAGTAAAACTAAATTTAAATCATTTAGAATTGTTTATTGTTACATGATTTCAAATTTTTTTCCCATCAAAATATTTTTTATAAAAAAAATTAAATTATTTTTAAAATCTATAGAACGAGAAGATATACAAAGAAGACTTACAAAGAAGACTTTTTTGTATGTCTTTTCACGTGGAGAATTATAATAGTAAAACTCAATACAAGTTTTTTGTTTAATCATAAGGAGGTTGTTGTAATTTCACTAGCCTTTTGGGTTATTTTTTCATTTAATTAAATTTGTCGTCCACTTTTGTATTCAAAATCATGTTTTAAGTCATTTTTGACAATTTTTTTCATAATTAATTTAAGGTTTTTATCCAAATCAAACTTAGTTAAGGAGTTTTAACGTTAAAAATCCTAAAAGAATCGTTGTTCTACTTTGATTCCCTGATACTTCTACTTTTCCTTTAAATTTAGAGTCACCACTGTCACTTCTTTATATTTCCAATCGTTCTTCGATCCAAAAACAATTATGAAATTTTGTGATATTAAAAAAGTGGAAAACAAAAAGAAGAGGAAAATAATACTTTTTCAGAAATATCTCTTCAGGTAAATTTGACGGATACCTTGGTTTTTTTTAAAAATCCTACGTAGGAAGAAACAGATTTTTTTTTATAAAAAAAAACATAATTCATCATTTTTTTTTTGAACTATTTCTTGCATTAAATTAAAATAAGAAGAGTAGCAAAAGTGGCTCTCAGCCTACTTTAATACATACTTAATTAGAACCCCATTAGACCATAATACCCTTATAATTGAAAACCCAAACAAGCAGCCTAAATTAATTTAAAACAATCAAACTTCCTAACTACCCCGACGTGATTAACGAAGCGGAGAGAGTAATTCGTGCCCTAGTTAGAACCCGACAAGAGAAAAGAGAACATGGAGATGGCGAGAGATCACAGGAGAGTAGAGATGAGATCACGGTGAGATCAGAGAGAACTAGAGTTGAAGTAATACACTGGCGAGGGTGTTGTGCTCAGGTCTGAGAGCCGAAATCCTATTCTTGATAGTGGAGGAGATTTTCCTAATGATCAGATCAGGCGTTCGATGGTTCCCTCTGTGTAAGCGGTCATTGCGTTCCCACCATAGATCTTATATCGTGGCTTGCCAAGTGATGATGGATAATTCATCATTTTTACTCATAAAAATGCTTTGATTTTACAGAGAGAAAGAGAGGAACCTATAAATGACAATCACAAATAAAGAAGATGCTGGGTTTATAGAATCTTCAGCAAGAAGTAAATATTGACGTTAAAGGTGATATAGATTATGCATTATATATTACTAGGTGTATAGCCCCCGCGCCGGATACATTGTTATTGTGTTAAGTAGTCTCGTGTATGAGATATTGTCGGGTGGGTAAATGGTTAATGCGTTGTGTAGTTTGGTGTAGGGGATGCTGTTGTTCCTTTTTTAAACATTTGTATTTTTGGCTTAACTTAGTGGTGATGAACGGGACATTGGATGTTACACAACTTCATTAGATTGATATAAGAATGAGTGGTGAATTCATATGTGTTGATATTTTCAACAATTTTTTTGTAATGATTTTTATCTATGATTAGTATTATTAGCATATTCATGTTCAAAAGATGGTGCCATGGTGTTGGTTAGGGTGAAATGAATGAATTGTTAGTATATTTTTTGTTAAATATGGTGTAAGGGATATAATATTAAGCATCTGCGAAAGTAAGTTTGTAAATTGTTAAATAGTTGGCCGTGTAGTTTGTATTTGTTTAGCTAGCTCAATGTATGTGTCGTTGAGTTTTACTTGAGTTGATTGGTTTGGTATAATTGTTTTGAAGTTTATTTGTAAGATTAGACAAAAAGAGAGGTAATCATTAATGATTCCTCTTTTTTGGGATTCTAGTTTTTAGTGTTTTGATTGTTTGAGTTATTGTGGTTTCTTTTAAGCTGTAAAATAAAGATATGTGTAAAATTAGATTGATAAGTAAGGGAGATAAATAGACGACCACAAATCTTGGGTATGAAATATTTTTGATTATTGATGTTAGCACAATATAGACAGTGATATAAAGGGAATTATGTGTTGATTATTTCTTACGGATCAATGAGGTGACTGATAACGACTCGAGTTGTTTCTTTGGTGAGGTCAGAGCCCTGGACAGAACAATTTTGTCCAACCACATCTGCGAGTTTAAATATTAGTTATGATATCGAAACATAATATAAACCCAGATGCGATATGATAATATACTTGGGAGTTCTAGGGTTGTGTTCGCAATCACTTGGAGATTGTCGAACAGTCTAATCTTGACTGGAGATTGATCTCATGAGCATATTTGATGACTTCATCAATAATGGTTAGTGAGATGAAACGAATGAGGAATGGATGATCAGTTATCTTGTACATGCTTGAGAACCCAGCAACCTAAAAACGATCGACTTTCGCAATGGAATCTGCTTTCAAAGATGGCCTGTAATGATTAGCACGTCCGACGGGAGTAAACCCATGAATCACAGAATCTGCAAATAATATTATTCAACCGTGATTCCCACAAACTCCATGTCTTTCTTGAAGTTCATGAAATCCCAGAAGCAGAGGAAGCCAGAGGCTATGCTCTGACTACTATGACCAAGACGGAGAGACTCGAAGGTTGAGTGACGGACGCCGGGACGTCGGTTTGAGGAACTGGAGAGGTAGAGAGAAATTTTTTCTAGAAGATGGTTAAAGCTAAGAGGAATCAATGGGTTTTGCGGAGATGCAGATTGAGTTCATCAAAGATGAGAATCATATATATAGGGTTTACAGAGGGGTTACAAATCAGGAACATTTATGATCAAGCGATTTGAGATGGGGACATGAAGAGTTCACCGGTGAAAAAATAGATTACGAACAAACACACGGCGCAACTCTCTAACTCGGACTTGTTTGAGACAATGGTGAAAAGAACCCAAACTCATGTTAAACGACAACAGTTTACAATATGGGAAAACTATAATTGTTGCAAACTTGAGTTTTTTTCATATAACGTGATGAATCCCATTTAAAAATGAAACCTATAATACACTTGTAGACCCGACCCTCAGAGGAAGCCGAAGAAGCAAGGGCTTCCGACCTTTATAAATATATATTAGGTTCGACCATCAATGTACAAAGTATCATTTAGTTTAGTGGTATAAATGTTGGTGTTTATATCTCAATAAGCAAGGTTCGAGCCATGAGCTTGACATTTTTTCACACTTTTTAAAAATGGAGCCCACAAAACGCTGACGTGGGGCGCTGAGGAGTGAACAAAAACTCAACTATTATAATATAGACTAGATTTTCAACTCGCGCTACACACAAGTTTATTTTAATAATAAGTTTAGTTTCATAATAATTTCAAAATAACATGTATATGTTTTAATTACATTTTATGTGAAATCATATACAAAATATGCTTTATTATTTTGAGGAATTGATTAAATTACCACATTTTTAATACTATTTTCATATTTACCTTAATCACATTTACCTTTAGTTTTTAAGAAGTAACACTTATATCCCTAGGGTTAACTTATATAGACTTAAGGTTTAGATTTGAGGGGTGGGCTTTAAGATTTTTTTGAAAAATAAATACTTAAAATTTAAAATATATGTTTTTTTTAAAAATAGTTAACAAAATAATTTTCGAATTTCAAAATAAATATTCAAAAAAAATCGAGAAAACAAATTTGAAACATTTTTATAAGAAGGTTAGAATTTAAAAACGTATAATTCTAAAACTATAAAATATCTTTTTATTTAAATAATTATTTTTATTTTTATATATTTAAAAAATAAGGGTAGAAGGTTCTTTCGACTATTTAATGAAACGTCATACTTTATGTATTTGTAAAAATGTGCCTCTAATGAAAGGAAACATGAATAGTGGTGTACCAAAATGTGCCTAATATGAATATTTTTCATATCTTTATTTTCTGTTGTCGAGAGCCTGAGACTATACTCTAATGTCAATATTATTTATAAATATTACTTGAATTTTCAACTAATTTATTTTTCTTCCATGCGCTGGTGAAACAAAGAAGAGCAAGAAATAGGATCACACAACTTCTAGATGACAATGGAAATGTGGTGGAGGATGAAGAAGGATTAGTAGCCATTGCTACTAGTTATTTCAGACAAATTTTCGAGTCTTCAAAACCGGAAGATATAGCTGATGCGTTGGAAAATGTCTCGACAACGATAACTGGGGCAATAAATGAGGATCTTACAGCTCCAGTAACTGAATGGGAAGTTAAATTAGCGTTGTTCGCCATGCATCCAGAGAAAGCCCCAGGACCAGATGGGATGACAGCCCTATTTTATCAGAAGTTTTGGGATATTGTCAAAGAGGATTTAACTCGTATGGTTAATCAGTTTCTTTTTGACGGAACAATGGCTCAGGGGCTAAATGACACCGATATCTGCCTAATTCCTAAAACGGATAAGCCCAACGAAATGACAAAGTTTAGACCGATCAGCCTATGTAATGTCAGCTACAAGATTTTATCTAAGGTCTTATGCCAAAGATTAAAGAAGATTCTTCCACAACGAATATCTGAAACCCAGTCAGCCTTTGTTGCAGGTAGACAAATTAATGGCCATTAAAACGGATATGAGTAAAGCATATGATAGAATGGAATGGTCTTTCATTGAGGCGGTTATGCGGAAGATGGGTTTCTCAGAGATTTGGATTGGCTGTATTATGCGATGCATCACCTCGGTTAAGTATAAAGTCCTGATGAATGGGGAACCAAGGGGAAATATTGTTCCAGGGAGAGGTTTACGTCAAGGAGATCCTTTGTCTCCTTTCATATTTATTCTATGCACGGAAGCGCTCGTTAGCCTTCTAAATCATGCAGAGAATCAAGGGAAGATAACGGGGATGCGAGTCGCACGCGCTAGCCCCTCGGTATCGCACCTTCTCTTTGCTGATGATAGTCTTTTCTTCTGTAAGGCGGAGCCCCGTGAATGTGAAGAAGTTATGAAAGTAGTCGGGAAGTATGGAAAAGCGTCAGGTCAATGTATTAATTTTGATAAATCTTCATTATTCTTTGGTAAGAGGATTGCAGTGAATGATAGACAAAAAATCAAAGACACTCTTGGAATCCATAAGGAAGGGGGACTGGGAACATACTTGGGAATACCAGAGGATATTAGCGGATCTAAGTGCAAGCTCTTCGCTTTCCTAAAAGAAAAAATATTATATAGAGTGAATGGTTGGACATGTAGATGGCTATCGAAAGGAGGGAAGGAAGTTTTGATCAAATATATTCTCCTAGCTCTTCCCACATATGTCATGTCAAGCTTTTTACTCCCTTTGGAGATTTGCGAGAACCTTGCAAGTGCCATAGCTCAATTTTGGTGGAGTTCAAACCCACCAAAACGAGGGATTCACTGAGCTAAATGGGAAAAGATGTGTGCTCCCAGAGAGGAAGGTGGAGTTGGATTCCGCATGATCCATGAATTTAATTTAGCTCTGCTAGCAAAACAGCTATGGCGTCTTGTTAAATACACGGATTCATTAGTAGCGAGAGTACTTAAGGGAAAATATTACCGTCTCAGTTTGCCCCTGCGAATTGCCGTGGTGGATAACCCATCTTATGTGTGGACAAGTATTTCAGCGGCGAAGAAGCTTTTACTCTTGGATATCAGGAGTAAAGTGCATTTAGGATATCAAATCAATGTCTGGCAGGATCTGTGGATTCCTTCGACGCCTGTAAGACCGGCCCGACCCAGGGCTCCAGTGGTAAATCTGAAGATGCTTGTAAGTAGCCTTATTAACTTTGAATCAAAGGAATGGGACGCTCGGATACTGGCACAGTATGTTGATCAAGAGGATATACAATTGATTATGAGTTTGGCCATAAGCCCGACCCTTCGAAGTGATTCTTTCTGCTGGAGTTACACTAAAAATGGCCAATACACTGTTAAGTCTGGGTATTGGGTTGCTACAAATATTTTGAAAGCAGAGGAGGAAACATAAGTTTTACGGCCTAGCATAACGGAATTTCAAGCCTTTGCTTGGAAAGTGAACGCACCTCAGAAAATCCGTCATCTCATATGGCAATTAATTTCAGGGCAGGTAGCAGTAACAAGGAATTTAATACGTCGGAATATGCGGTGCGATAACTACTGCCCAAGATGTGGAGAGCCAGAGGAAAATGTTGCCCACACGATCTTTGAATGTCCCCCAGCATTACAAGCATGGGAACTATCATCAACGCCGTCAAGTTCCCACGTTTTCCCTATATCAAGTATGTACGCCAATATGGATTATCTTTTCTGGATGAAGAATGCAATTAGGAGGCCAGAAGATGATAAAGACTCTTACCCCTGGATAATCTGGTACATCTGGAAGGCGAGGAATGATAAGATATTTAGGGGGATAGATAGGGACCCTTTGGAACTGGTCCGGTATGCAGAGAGTGAGTGCCAGGCTTGGTATAATGCTAAGGAGTCTATACCTACTCCCCCACAGGCATCAATTACTGAGTAAACACAAGCCTTAAGCTTGGATAATATGTGTATGGTGGATGGTTCATGGACATCCATAAATCAATTCAGCGGCATCGGATGGTTTTGGAAGGACAACACGGGGAAGATCCAACTTATGGGGACACAGAACTTAAGAAGGCGGGAGACAGCATTACACTCGGAACTGGAAGCATTGAAATGAGCTTTGGAATGCATGCTTCAGCATTCAAACTGTCAAAACTTTGGAACAGATTGTAAGGACATGATTGCGATGATAAAGGATTCCCAAGCATGGCCAAACTTTTCAACAGAGCTGGAAGTCATCCAACTCATCCTGATGTGTTATTCGATTTCAAGATCACCTACGTGCCAAAAGCGCATAATGAAATTGATGATTCTTTAGCTAGGAATGCTCTATCTTTTCACAGATCTCTTTGTTTTATTGGTTGTTCTACTCCGGTCTGGTTACCCAGACCACCTCATGTTTGAGTAATAAAATAGCCGTTTGTTGCCAAAAAAAAAAACTAATTTAATTATTTTAATTTTTAGCCTCATTGATTTTTCTTATGTTGTCATATATATATATTAATAACATTTTGTTTCAAATATCTTTCATTGATAGAACTCATGTGAGATCATTTTTACTTTTATATGTTATGTTAATTGTTTTAATAAAGTTTCATAAGCATATGTCCTATAAATTTTATCGGTGAATTACATTAAAGACTTATGAAAAGTCATCATATGGTTTGCATAATTTTTAATGACCATATTTAAAAAAAACTTATTGACTATAGAATATTTAGAGTTTTTTCTTAAAAACATTTGTGATTAGTTTAATGAATATTTTTATAATGATTTTCTTAAAAACATATATGTCAAAATTTATTAAATTTTAATTGTTGATTACTAAATAACTATGTTTATTCATTTATTGATAAACAGCTTGAGAAAACATAGATAAATTATTTGAAAAAATATAGATAAACGACATGTTTAACAATTTATTTCTTACATAAGTAAATTATTGTTACCATCACTTATTTCTAACAGAGCTGTGTAACTTATTTTAAACTAAATAATAATTTGGTTCGGTAAAAAAAGAATCACAATCAACTATTATTTTTCTAAGGAACTCATATAGCATATTATAAATTTAAAATATTTTATTGCTGAGACCAATATAAATAAAAAAATAAATACTAAATTTCAGTTTACCTTTATATTTATTTGATCATATTAAGTATTATGAGATTAATTATTTATTTTATTTTGATTTATAAGCTATTTGTATGTTTTGACATACTTTAAGATATAATTTTATAATTCTGACTTTAATTAATGAAGAGTTAGCATATAGTAAGCATTTTTTTTTATTTTCGTTTTGTTTTGTTTTTTTAGAAAATTTAAGATTTATAAGAATATTAACTTAAGATGCTGACTTTAAATATTTTTATTGGTATTTGCAGTTATTTCTGATTTTTAAAGCATATAGTGCATATCATATTAAAGGTTACAGACACAATTAGATTTTTTCTTTTCAATCTCGTATTATATTAAGTTTTCAATAATTATCTATAAATATCAATCTAACTTTAAAGATAATTTTTACAAATTTTAATTTATATTTTTATATTTTTGTGCTGATTTTTATTTATTTTTACACACGTGATTATTTATAAATATTTTTTAAAAAACTTTATTTCTTTTTGAATATTTTTATTTTGTTAATTTTTTGTTTAATTTCAAATATATACTTATTTTATATATCAAGTTAATTATTTTTAATAAAATAATCTTTTTATTTACTTTATCAAATTAAGATGCTGATTTTTATATTATTATAATGATATTTTAAAATTCTATGTGAACACTTAAATAATATATATCCTCAATTCTGAAATCATATGTTATTTAGATTCATATGTAATGAAAAAGTGATTTAGATTTACATTGTCTTTATTATTTGAAATCCTTATATTTCTAAGATTATCTTTGTTATTTAATTTTATGTTGATCTTCCAAACATTTATTTTTTATAATAAACTGATCCTTTTAGTTATTTGGCAATTTTGTTTACTAAATTTATCATTGATATTTTTTAAAAAGAAATAGCTTCCATTTTGAAATCATATTTTGTTAGATTCATATGTAATGAAAAGTGCTTTAGATTCATATTGTTTTTATTATTTTAAATTCTTGTATTCTTTAAAATTTGTTTTGTTAGTTAATTTGATGTTTGTCTTTCAAAGGTTTACAATATATATCAAATTGATTCCTTTAATAATTTTGTCTTTTCACTAAATTGAATAGTAGTTTCCATTTTATTTTGAAATAAATATTTTTTGAAAATCTTGAAAATTTTAAAATAATAATTCAAATGGTAATTTGACATATTTTGGTGTTTTAAAATAATATGTGGATATTCTCAATGATTTATTGTATCAAATTACATATAGTACATATATTTTTTTGAATATTTTCAGCAATTTATAACGTAATTTTTAAATCATGTGTCTTAGATTTATATAGTTATAATGATTTGAAAATATTGCATTTTTAAATTAACTATTATATTTGTTTTTTATATTTATGTTAATTTTTGGAACTTTATTTTATATAGTATAGATTTGTACATGATGTTTTTAATTTTATAAGTTTAACTTATTTGATAATTATTTATATTTTGTTTTGAAATAAAAAATTTCATAATATTAACATTTTTAGAAATACCAAATTAAAAAACGATTTGGTATATTTTTGGTGCTTTAAAATAATATGTGAACATTCTCAATAATTTATAATATCAACTTATATATAGTATATGTTATTTTGAATATTTTCAGTAGTATATAACCTAAACTTTGAAAATCATGAGTTTAAAATTAGATTTATATAGTTATACGTGTTTGAAAGTCTTGTATTTTAAAATTAATTATTCTTTTGGTTATTTATTTTTTAAGTTTTGAAAAATATTAAACATTATGTTAACTTAATATAGTATTTATATTTTTGTAAATTTACCTTATTTGATATTGATTTATATTTAAGTTTGAAATAAATATCTTTTTTTTGTAATATTAACATTTTTTTTTCTAAATTGTAAATGTCATTAATCAAAATGAAGGTTTGGTTACAAATTTAATCGCAACCAGATTTTGCTCGAGAGCCATTCTGAATCTTAGGGGCCGTAAAAATTTTAAAAAAACCCCCAAGACACAAATAGATTAACTCAAAGCTTGCCAACAATGGTGAACTTTGAAGTTAATAATTATAGGACAGGAGACATCAAATTAAACTCCCCACCCAAACGCTTCTTGACTATCAGAGTAACCAGACCATCAAGAGAATAGCTAGAGGCAAGTTCAGTTAAGCACTCACCGAAGTGGCTCAAGCAGGCATCGAGAAAGGCGGCTGGCTTCCGCTCCGGAGCTCCACTAGAGGAGGAAGAAGCTGACAAACGAGCCCAAGTTAACGCAGCAGACGACGAAAATGTAGACCTGAACAACACCGCTGGAAGTGAAAGCACAAGTTACGGTCAAGCGCAGCCGGTAAATAAAGCTCCCCATCCGGCTACACGACACAAAGGATGCGGCGGAGACAGCAAGTGAACGAAAAAGTTATCTGCCGGAGCTTGGGAGCAGGGGAATGAAGTACTGAAGGAGATGTAGAACTTCTTTAAAAACAAGCGACCGAACCGAGTATAGAAAGCTCATCTTTGAAAGCAGGTGACGCCATCACAGGGGTTGTCCTCAAACCCTCAGGAGTCGGCATCGAGAGCAGCAAGGAAAGCCAATCAAACTCTGAAAGGCACGCTATGGTTGACGTGTCTCATGACCTAACGAACAGAGGTCCTCTGAGGGGTGAACCTTAGCACCGCTGTTACTCCAAAGCGGAGAGGAGAAGCTCTGACAAGACCTTGAAAAACGAGTCCTGCTAGACGTACGAGTACAGGCCGACGACGAGAGCAGAGGCGGAGGCAGCGACGCTTCACCATCTTTTCCGGCGAAGGCAAGATCAGATCTGACCCAGATCTGCTCCGATTGAAAGCAGAAACCAAAGATCGAAGGCTCCTTAAGCTCCCTGAGAACTCCTCTCCTCGTTGGTGCTCCAGAGAGGTCACATAACCATGCGACACTCGACTAGATCCACCGAGATTCCAGTGGAAATCCAGCAACACCACACAAGAAGGAGAAGGGTATGACAAAGAGGCTAAGTGTTGTAGCACCACAAGCTGAGGTTCCCCAAGTCCGCAAGGGCCCTACGACCAGGTCAGGTGCACGAGTCATAAGAGCTGGATTCACAAAGGCTGTCCAACATATCCTATAGCAAGACCAGACCGGCTTTAAGCAATTGCTGATTCAAGAGATGGCCGAGTTAAAGCTTGAAGATCCAACCGACCCTGCTGAGGTTCAAGACCCATCCGGCTCTATCCAGTTCCTTCTATTGACCATAGCCAAGTCGGCTTAATCATCTCCACATTCAGCCTTGACCCATCCGTCCCAATTGATCCCGGTTTAGAGGCTTAGCCGTCTGATCCGATTAAGGTAAGCAGGTAAGATTTCAATTGATTTCTAACCGGTTTATTGTTTTTGATTTTTGTCTGGTTCATTTATTTCGATTTGGTTAAGACATTATGGGCAAATTGTTAAGTCCTTTTTTATTTCTTTGAGTCTAATAATTCAGGCCTTTGTTAGCCTTGCTTTAGAGTCCAAGTAGAGTCGGCCCTTTTCTGTTTAGGCCTTTTCGTTTTAGAGTCCAAGAGTGTCTTTGTTGTTTTGCTTCAAGTCCCCTAGAAGGGCAAAGCTGCATCGGGTATTTAATCCCCCTTATGAGCGGTCGTGTATTTTTTTTTAGACAAGATGATATATGAGTCAGTTTGCCCCAGCAAAACCCTAAGCCTTTCAGTCGTGAGAAACTATTGAGAGCACTGTTCTTGACATATCAAAGAGCCGGCCATTGTTCTTTGTGGAATCCATCGATCCATTCCATTCCTTGTCCGATCTTGAGAGAGACACACGTCCAGCAAGAGCCGGAACCATCTCTATCCATCAATCCATCCGCTGATCTTGTTGAGAGAGACATACGTCCAGCAACAGATCCCATCTTCCATCTCTCTATCTTTTCCTTTGTTTATCATTTAGAATCGCATTTTGTCTTTCTTTGTTGCTGAATTTGTTTTAGATCATATAAGAAAAACCTCATAAAAATCATTCATATAGTTGTTCTTTGTTTCCAGTTCATCATAAAATCTAAGAAAACTCATAAAAAGATCTTACTTGTCTCCGGTACATATCACGACCAAGAAGCCCTAGACGAGCAGCCGGCCCCTTGAGACCATCCGTTCGTACCGGTTCCGAACCTTGCCTGTCCTCCAGTCCGTGCCTACAACACTAAGGAAGAAGGGTAGAACGCATGACGGACTGGGGTGGCGACCGGAGCAAGAGAGCTACCGGTCACCAGAGGAAAATGATGAGGCGGCTGATTTAGGGTTTGTGGAGGCTGAGGGGAGAGTCTCTAGAGAGAAACAGTTTCTCTCTCTCTCTCTCTTGAAAATTTTTGACATTTTATAAAAATAGTAAAAATAGTAAACTTAAATAATGATTTGTCATACTACGATTGGTAGTTTAAATCCTACGTGAACGCCATCAATTGCTTATAGCTTCAACTTTTATATAGTATAAATGTTAGTTAAAAATAATTTAAGTTGTTAATCATAAAAATACGAATGGATTATGAAAGGAAATTAATGGCAAATTTCTAAGAGGGATTCTACGTGTATATATAGATTGTGACAATGTTCGTGATGTTAAGTTACCCACGAACTCGTACTTAAACACGAATCATCATTCATCAAACCAAGTTTTTTTTTTTTTGGTTCAACAAATTTAATTTATCAACCACTTTTAAAATTATAATATTTTAATCTTATAGAGATTAATTTAAGCCCCAGATACAGCAATGTGATCATCTAATATCACCTAGGAAGTTTTACTTATTTACCAAGGAACCTACATGAAATATATCGAACGCCTTTTATTTTACCAAAAGAATAATTCATATTTATACGAACACAATTAAATTATAAACATAAAGTGGAAGAACATCTTTATCCCATGGAAAAAGAGAGTGTTTAGAGGCTGGGGTCCCACCAAAAATCCAAACACCACTGTTTCCGCCTGCTAAATAAGCGTCATGTTTCCTTTGTTGCTTGTACTGTTCGTGGGCTCCACCGACACGTAGCGGCCCACGATTGGTTTTGTTTTTTAATTTTTTTTTTCAATCAGATAAAAAAAAAAAAAATTAAAAATAAGCATCCGCTAATGAGGTGCTGGATAAAGATGGCCTTATGAGCGAAAGCTCATTTAAGAACGGGAAGATCCAACTACACCGTCTTTTCCCATTTTTTCTCCCCTTTTTTGACTAAATCTTCTATATGAACATCATCCTCAACAGATAGCACCACTGCCTCTGGTCCATGAGGTCCCTCGACTATAGCTTCGTTCATCTTATAGTGCTCATCGACACGAACTATCTCACTTTTATTACTGTTCTTCTTGCATTTCTTCTTGATCATGAAACAAATGACAAACACTAGAAACGCCAAGAACATAACGCAACCTAGAGAGAAAGACAACGACTCACTACAAGAAAACAGGGTGATTCTGATGGCCGAAATCGTCAAAAATTCGTCGGAATATACCGATTCCGACGAATTTATTACAAACTGGTCCGTCGGTATCATTTTGTCAGAAAAAAAAATTCGTCGGAATTTCTGACGAATACCGAGAAACGACATTCTGACGAACTTCCGACGATATTACAATGCGGACACACGAGACCAGAGTTCATCGGAAAAACTATGTACCGACGGAGAACGTTCCTCGGACATTTCCGACGTAGTGGATTCCTCGGTATATTCCAACGGACAACGGTTTGTCGGAATTTACCGACGGACGTTTCCGTCGGTAAGTTCCGACGAACCGTTGTCCGTCGGTAAATTCCGACGAACCAGCATCCGTCGGTAAATTCCGACGAACCGTTGTCCGTCGGAATATACCAATTTTAAAAACGAATTAATTTTGCATTTTTATGTATTTTTTTATATTAAAAATTAATTAATAAATTAAAAAAATCAGAAATTTAAAACTAATAATATTATAGAATTTAAATTCATACAAACCGAAATAGAAAAAAAACATTCAGAAAGTTGAAAATTCATAGAAACCGAAATAGAAAAAAAAAACATTCAGAAAGTTTTAAAAAGCCAAAAAAACTAAGATGAACTCGAAGACATCAAACGATCTAGCTTCTGCATTATCTCGGTGTTGAACTTCTTCTGGGATGCCAGCTCAGCAAGGATAGTGGCATTCTCCGAACGGATAGTGGCATTCTCAGAAAGGATAGTGGTGTTCTGCTCCTCCAATGCCCCAATCCGTTCATCTTTGTCATGTAGCTGCTCGAGAATCATGGGATCGGCATACGGAGCTTGCGAAGAAGATGCCGGATACGAAGAAGCACGGCGGGCCAACCCAACTAAACGGCCTCCTTTCCTTTTAGGAACCGCCTACAAAAATATTTAAAGTTAGTAAATAGGGACAAGTTAGTAATCGACATTATAAAAAAAATATATTAATAAAAAAAATTACCTTTTCAACCATCTTATTTATCTGCAATTGAGACAAGTTGGTTGAAGCTCCCGCAGAATCGCCGTCATCAGAGAGAGGCTGAGATTGAGATACTATTTCAGCTTCCACCAAATCAACGACACCTTTGATCACGGGGTCCTGAATTTGACCCGTCGTCTTGTTAATGTGAGCCACCTTAATGAGTTGGAGACGATCAACGGGATTACCGTCATTTGCTTCGATCTAAAAAAACCGCCATTATTAGCCAAGGAATATATAAAATATTTATTTAAAAAATATAAAGATAAATAATAATAAAAAACTTACAAGTTCATCCTCTTTAGTAGACATAGAGC
The DNA here is from genome assembly GCF_020379485.1 of Brassica napus. Taxonomy (NCBI): domain Eukaryota; kingdom Viridiplantae; phylum Streptophyta; class Magnoliopsida; order Brassicales; family Brassicaceae; genus Brassica; species Brassica napus. Next base: position 1,253,777 of record NC_063449.1, on the reverse strand, counting down.
AAGCGCCGAGGTTGTGCACATACATACCTTTCCCGCCACGATCGCTCTTCCGGTTCTTGGAGTTCCTGGAAGACGTCTCTGCAGTTTCTTCTTTCTCCCAATGAGCTATCAACTGCTACCACACCGTCCCGTTGATGAACCGTGGCCTCTTGTTCTTCTGTCAAACTGTCTTCCATGCGTTTATCTGCTTCGTATAAGAGTCCATGGTCTTTTCGTTGAATTTCTTACGGACTGTTTCCGTAAGATCAGAGTGCCAGTTGAACTCTTGCTACAAAACAAACATAATTTAATAAGTAAATATATTTAAAAAAATGTAAAAACTTTAAAAAAATGAAGAGTTACTATACCGCAAACTGACGAAACCACAATTCTCGTTCGTCGGAAGGGATCACACTCCACTTTGGATATCCAAAACGGAGCATGGAGTACATCATCTGGTTGATGCTACGGCTAATGCCATTTTTCGACTTGGTGAACCTTTAAAAAAAAATATAAGTTAGCAAGTTAATTAAAGGAAAAAAATATAATGGTACAAATAAAAAAATACTAACCAAGTGCTATGTCCTCGTCGTGGGTTGAGTTGGAGAACCGAGAGATGCTCTCGACCTGGTTGTTGAACCAATAGTTGAACTGGCATGACCCCCGGATCCTGTTGAGCAGCAGCGCGAGGGGCAGCGGGAGCTGGAGCGGGAATATATGCGGAAACCAGGTTTTGTTCATGAGACGATCCCGATGCACGGGAACTGCTCACCGAACTACGTCGAAGACGGGCTGCGGGGCGGGGCTCATCCTCGGCCCTAAAAAAAAAATTAATACATCAAAAATATTTTCAAATCATTTCTATTTTTAATGTTTTCATTTATATACATGATATATATATGTATACACAATTATAAAAAAAAATTTAAATGTAGAAAAATGTTGTTAAATATTTTAAAAAAAATTTAAAAACGTTTTATTATACATAGTTTATTATTGGAAACTTATAAAAAATTATAAAAAATTTTAAAATTTTTATTATACATGATTTATATATATATATATATATATATGTAGACAAAATTATTAAAAATTTATAAATATAGAAAAATATTGTTAAATATTTTTAAAAAATTTTAAAAACGTTTTGTTATACATATTTTATTATTGGAAACTTGAAAAACGTTTTTAAAAATCAAAAAACATTTTTTAAAATAAAAAAACGTTTTAAAAACGTTTATAAAAATCAAAAAACGTTTTTAAAAATCAAAAAACGTTTTAAAAACGTTTTTAAAAATCAAAAAACGTTTTTAAAAATCAAAAAACGTTTTAAAAACGTTTTATTAATTCCAAAAAAAAACTAAAACAACAATCCTAACTTATATATCCTAAACTATCCATTCAATCCTAAAATTTTCAATCAAACAACCTAAAATCCGAGATATAACTTCCTAAACCCTAAACAATTGAGATTAAAGAAGGTTTGGGATGATTCTTACATGATTTGGGATTTGGGGAAGAGATATGAGGGTGAGAAGAGGATTCGCCGGTGAAGGGAGGTGGATAAGGGCCGGAATCGCCGGTGTAGAGGAAGGAATCGCCGTGAGAGAGAGGATTTTTGAGAGAGAGAGGCGGAAATAACGAAGAAGGAAGAAGGAAGGTTATTATACCTGAAGATTCCGACGGACACGGGTTCGTCGGTATTCCGTTGGTATAATTAAAATATACCAAATGCCGATTCGCGAAAATTTTCAAGCGGTTCGGTTCTCCCGGGCAAATTGAATTTCCGACGGAATGTGTCCGTCAGTATATTCCGACGGAATTCCGACGACTTAGTGTTTAGGGTGTTGATTACAAGTTTCTAAATGCAAAATCCAAATCTTTGATAATATATATAGTATTTGCATAAAGATTTAACAATAAAAATGTTTTTATAACACGATTTTACACAACAACATTTTTTGTAGTGTAAGCTTATATGAATATGATTGTATAAGTATATGAATGTTAAGATGAGATGTTATGAAAACAATGATATGCATACATAAATATTTTAATGAGTTGTTATATTTGAACGGTTGCGATCTAATACTATACTAAACACTTATTATGTGTTATTTTCATAGTTTTGGCATCTAAATTTATAGATTTTTATGATTGAAATTTTTTAGAAACACATGTCGTCGGTAATTCGTCGGAAAAGGGGCCGTACCGTTCCCCAAATTTGATGCATATCCGTCAGGAAATTTCACTTTATCTGTAATCCAATCAAAGAACTCTTCTTTTCTAGCACCATCCAGCCGATAAATGGGAAAAGGGGCCGTACCGTTCTCATCAACGTGAAGTTCAGAACGATCACAGATATCGACTAAATCCAACCTTTACTTCAAATTATCGTTCGTTTTACCTTGGGTGTTAAGGACTGTGTTCATCAGATTGTCGAAGAAGTTCTTCTCAATATGCATGACATCTAAATTATGCCGCAATAGATTACTCTCCCAATATGGCAAATCCCAGAAAATACTCTTTTTGTGTCAGTTATGTAGCTCTCCAACCGCACTGACTCGAATGTTTTCATGTCCACCTACATCTGGTGTCCTTTCTGCATCAAAATACCTAAACTGCTTCAACAAATCTTTCCCACTAACTTCCTCAGGTGGACCATCAAACATCTGCTTGTTCTTCGTAAACGAAGTCTTACTCCTGCGGTATGGATGATTAGGTGGTAGAAATCGTCTGTGACAGTCACACCAACACGTTTTCCTTCCGTTCTTTAGTTGGAAAGCATCTGTGTCATCTTGACAATATGGACATGATAGCCTCCCATGTGTTGTCCATCCATATAACATACCATATGCTGGAAAGTCACTTATTGTCCACATAAGTATTGCCCCCATCTGAAAGTTTTCTTTCCGCGAAACATCGTATGTCTCAAAACCATGTGCCCATAGTTGTTGCAACTCATATATCAGTGGTTGAAGAAACACATCTAGTGATCTTTTAGGATGATCTGGCCCGGGGACGAGAATTGAGAGAAACAAAAACTCTCGTCGCATGCACATGCTCGGCCGTAAGTTGTACGGTGTCACAATAACTGGCCATAGAGAATACTCTCTTCCATGCTTTCCAAATGGGCTGAAACCATCAGTAGATAATCCAAGATAAACATTTCTTCTCTCTTCCGCAAATTCTGGATATGTTGACTGGAAATGTTTCCAAGCCTTCGCATCTGAAGGATGTCTAATCTCACCATTTGTGGAATGCTCTGCATGCCATCTCATTGCTTTTGCTGTGCGCTCACACTGATACAACCTCTTCAATCTTTCCGTCAAAGGCAAATACCACATTCTTTTGAATGGGATCGGAACTCTTCCCCTCGTCTCCTGATAACGAGGTTTCCCACAAAATTTGCATACATTTCGTGTCTCATCCGCTCTCCAGTAGATCATGCAGTTGTCAATACATACATCTATCACTTCATACGGTAGTTGAAGACCGGCAACAAGTTTCTGAACCTCATAGTATGAACCCGGTGCAAGGTTATCCTCAGGTAGAATACCTTTGACAAAATCAGTAATCGCATCCATACATTCTTCAGCCAAATTATAGTCTGGCTTAATACCCATTAATCTAGTTGTAGATGATAAGACTGAATGACCATCTCTACAATTTTGATACAAAGGTTGTTTTCCTGCATCCAACATGTCAAAAAATCTCCTAGATTCAGGATTTTGTTCTTCCCCTCTATAATGATCATGTACCATCTGCTCAGTACCTCCACCATAATCTATATCCGTTCTAGATTCTTCTAACTTAATATCAGGCGGAAGTTCACTAACAGGCTGAGGTTCGCTAGTACTACCATATTCATAACCAGTTTCCCCATGAAGGTACCAAACTTTATAATTACGTGAAAACCCTTTCATATACAAATGAGTCCAAACATCAAATTCTTTTATAACCTTATTATTATTGCAAGTAGAGCAGGGACATCTTAACATACCACTTTTTGCATCCGGTTGCTGTTGAACAAGCCTCATGAATTCTCCAATCCCTTGAACGTATTCTTCCGTAAGCAAATTGGTGTTCGGATCCAAATGAGGTTTATCCATCCACGAACGATAATAAACTTCTGAAGACATGATTTTCACGGAATTGTTATGACTAAAGAGAATGAAGAGAGAATGAAGTGTGAATGAGTTGAATGAGGAGGGGTTGTATTAATAGGAAATTGCTTACGGCCCTCCGACGACTTTCCGACGAAATTCCGACGGATGTAAAGCAGTCCGTCAGAATTCCGTCGGCATTGTCCAATCTCAAACGGCTATACAACGGTCATATATATTTGTCGGAAACGGTCACATGGTTCGTCAGAAATTCGTCGGAAAATTCCGACGGAATACCGACGACTGTACTGTTAATCGGAATGTCGTCGGAAGTTCGTCGGTATATTCCGACGAATTTCCGACGACTACAACGGTTACACTTTTTATGGGAATGTCGTCGAAAAGTCGTCGGAAAATTCCGACGACCCATGTTTCGTCGGAATTCCGTCGGAAATGGCCGACGGAATTCCGACGACTTCAAATTTTTGGTTTTCGTCGGAAATCGGTCGGTAAACCGTCACAAACGTCCGACGACATTGATTCCGTCGGAACCTCCGTCGGAATTCGGCGTGTATTCTTGTAGTGACTACGACAGTCGTGTCATGGTCTGGAGTTGGTGTCGGGCGGTTAATAGCGTCCAAGGAGGCCATTGATGTGTTCGATATATGAGGCTGAGTATTTCTTGAGGTGGTTAGTTTGAGGAAGATGGAGATTCAAGTTCCTTATTTATAGGGAGGATCACTACAAGAAAACACGCCGAATTCCGACGGAATCAATGTCGTCGGACGTTTGTGACGGTTTACCGACCGATTTCCGACGAAAACCAAAAATTTGAAGTCGTCGGAATTCCGTCGGCCATTTCCGACGGAATTCCGTCGAAACATGGGTCGTCGGAATTTTCCGACGATTTTTCGACGACATTCCGATAAAAAATGTAACCGTTGTAGTCGTCGGAAATTCGTCGGAATATACCGACGAACTTCCGACGATATTCCGATTAACAGTACAGTCGTCGGTATTCCGTCGAAATTTTCCGACGAATTTCCGACGAACCATGTGACCGTTGGCGACAAATATATATGACCGTTGTATAGCCGTTTGAGATTGGACAATACCGACGGACTGCTTTACATCCGTCGGAATTTCGTCGGAAAGTCGTCGGAGGGCCGTAAGCAATTTCCTATAAATACAACCCCTTCTCATTCAACTCATTCACACTTCATTCTCTCTTCATTCTCTTTAGCCATAACAATTCCGTGAAAATCATGTCTTCAGAAGTTTATTATCGTTCGTGGATGGATAAACCTCATTTGGATCCGAACACCAATTTGCTTACGGAAGAATACGTTCAAGGGATTGGAGAATTCATGAGGCTTGTTCAACAGCAACCGGATGCAAAAAGTGGTATGTTAAGATGTCTCTGCTCTACTTGCAATAATAATAAGGTTATAAAAGAATTTGAGGTTTGGACTCATTTGTATATGAAAGGGTTTTCACGTAATTATAAAGTTTGGTACCTTCATGGGGAAACTGGTTATGAATATGGTAGTACTAGCGAACCTCAGCCTGTTAGTGAACTTCCTCCTGATATTAGGTTAGAAGAATCTAGAACGGATATAGATTATGGTGGAGGTACTGAGCAGATGGTACATGATCATTATAGAGGGGAAGAACCAAATACTGAATCTAGGAGATTTTTTGACATGTTGGATGCAGGAAAACAACCTTTGTAACAAAATTGTAGAGATGGTCATTCAGTCTTATCATCTACAACTAGATTAATGGGTATTAAGACAGACTATAATTTGGCTGAAGAATGTATGGATGCGATTACTGATTTTGTCAAAGGTATTCTACCTGAGGATAACCTTGCACCGGGTTCATACTATGAGGTTCAGAAACTTGTTGCCGGTCTTCAACTACCGTATGAAGTGATAGATGTATGTATTGACAACTGCATGATCTACTGGAGAGCGGATGAGACACGGAATGTATGCAAATTTTGTGGGAAACCTCGTTATCAGGAGACGAGGGGAAGAGTTCCGATCCCATTCAAAAGAATGTGGTATTTGCCTTTGACGGAAAGATTGAAGAGGTTGTATCAGTGTGAGCGCACAGCAAAAGCAATGAGATGGCATGCAGGGCATTCCACAAATGGTGAGATTAGACATCCTTCAGATGCGAAGGCTTGGAAACATTTCCAGTCAACATATCCAGAATTTGCGGAAGAGAGAAGAAATGTTTATCTTGGATTATCTACTGATGGTTTCAGCCTATTTGGAAAGCATGGAAGACAGTATTCTCTATGGCCAGTTATTGTGACACCGTATAACTTACGGCCGAGCATGTGCATGCGACGAGAGTTTTTGTTTCTCTCAATTCTCGTCCCCGGGCCAGATCATCCTAAAAGATCACTAGATGTGTTTCTTCAACCACTGATATATGAGTTGCAACAACTATGGGCGCATGGTTTTGAGACATACGATGTTTCGCGGAAAGAAAACTTTCAGATGCGGGCAGTACTTATGTGGACAATAAGTGATTTTCCAGCATATGATATGTTATCTGGATGGACAACACATGGGAGGCTATCATGTCCATATTGTCAAGATGACACAGATGCTTTCCAACTAAAGAACGAAAGGAAAACATGTTGGTTTGACTGTCACATACGATTTCTACCACCTGATCATCCATACCGCAGGAGTAAGACTTCGTTTACGAAGAACAAGCAGATGTTTGATGGTCCACCTGAGGAAGTTAGTGGGAAAGATTTGTTGAAGCAGTTTAGGTATTTTGATTCAGAAAGGACGCCAGATGTAGGTGGACATGAAAACATTCGAGTCAGTGCGGTTGGAGAGCTACATAACTGGCACAAAAAGAGTATTTTCTGGGATTTGCCATATTGGGAGAGTCATCTATTGCGGCATAATTTAGATGTCATGCATATTGAGAAGAACTTCTTCGACAATCTGATGAACACAGTCCTTAACATCCAAGGTAAAATGAACGATAATTTGAAGTCAAGGTTGGATTTAGTCGATATTTGTGATCGTTCTGAACTTCACGTTGATGAGAACGGTACGGCCCCTTTTCCCATTTATCGACTGGATGGTGCTAGAAAAGAAGAGTTCTTTGATTGGATTACAGATAAAGTGAAATTTCCTGACGGATATGCATCAAATTTGGGGAACGGTACGGCCCCTTTTCCAACGAATTACCGACGACATGTGTTTCTAAAAAATTTCAATCATAAAAATCTATAAATTTAGATGCCAAAACAATGAAAATAACACATAATAAGTGTTTAGTATATTATTAGATCGCAACCGTTCAAATATAACAACTCATTAAAATATTTATGTATGCATATCATTGTTTTCATAACATCTCATCTTAACATTCATATACTTATACAATCATATTCATATAAGCTTACACTACAAAAAATGTTGTTGTGTAAAATCGTGTTATAAAAACATTTTTATTGTTAAATCTTTCTGCAAATACTATATATATTATCAAAGATTTGGATTTTGCATTTAGAAACTTGTAATCAACACCCTAAACACTAAGTCGTCGGAATTCCGTCGGAATATACTGACGGACACATTCCGCCAGAATATACTGATGGACACATTCCGTCGGAAATTCAATTTGCCCGGGAGAACCAAACCGCTTGAAAATTTTCGAGAATCGGCATTTGGTATATTTTAATTATACCGACGGAATACGGACGAACCCGTATCCGCCGGAATCTTCAGATATAATAACCCTCCTTCTTCCTTCTTCGTTATTTCCGCCTCTCTCTCTCTCAAAAATCCTCTCTCTCACGGCGATTCCTCCATCTACTCCGGCGATTCCGGCCCTTATCCACCTCCCTTCACCGGTGAATCCTCTTCTCACCCTCATATCCCTTCCCCTAATCCCAAATCATGTAAGAATCATCCCAAACCTTCTTTATTCTCAATTGTTTAGGGTTTTGGAAGTTATATCTCGGATTTTAGGTTGTTTGATTGAAAATTTTCGGATTGAATGGATAGTTTAGGATATATAAGTTAGGATTGTTGTTTGGATTGTTGTTTTAGTTTTTTTTTGGAATTAATAAAACGTTTTTAAAAAGTTTTTTGATTTTTAAAAACGTTTTTTGATTTTTAAAAACGTTTTTAAAACGTTTTTTGATTTTTAAAAACGTTTTTCAAGTTTCCAATAATAAAATATGTATAATAAAACGTTTTTAAAATTTTTAAAAAATATTTAACAACATTTTTCTATATTTACAAATTTTTAATAATTTTGTATACATATATATATATATATAAATCATGTATAATAAAAATTTTAAAATTTTTTATAAGTTTCCAGTAATAAACTATGTATAATAAAACGTTTTTAAAATTTTTTTTAAATATTTAACAACATTTTTCTACATTTAAAATTTTTTTATAATTGTGTATACATATATATATATATAAATCATGTATATAAATGAAAACATTAAAAATAGAAATGATTTGAAAATATTTTTGATGTATTAATTTTTTTTTAGGGCCGAGGATGAACCTCGCCCCGCAGCCCGTCTTCGACGTAGTTCGGTGAGCAGTTCCCGTGCATCGGGATCGTCTCATGAACAAAACTCGGTTCCCGCATATATTCTCGCTCCAGCTCCCGCTGCCCCTCGCGCTGCTGCTCAACAGGATCCGGGGGTCATGCCAGTTCAACTATTGGTTCAACAACCAGGTCGAGAGAATCTCCCGGTTCTCCAACCCAACCCACGACGAGGACATAGCACTTGGTTAGTATTTTTTTTATTTGTACCATTATGTTTTTTTCCTTTAATTAAATTGCTAACTTGTATTTTTTTTAAAGGTTCACCAAGTCGAAAAATGGCATTAGCCGGAGCATCAACCAGATGATGTACTCCATGCTCCGTTTTGGATATCCAAAGTGGAGTGTGATCCCTTCCGACGAACGAGAGTTGTGGTTTCGTCAGTTTGCGGTATAGTAACTCTTCATTTTTTTAAAGTTTTTACATTTTTTAAAATATATTTACTTATTAAATTATGTTTGTTTTGTAGCAAGAGTTCAACTGGCACTCTGATCTTACGGAAACAATCCGTAAGAAATTCAACGAAAAGGCCATGGACTCTTATACGAAGCAGATAAACGCGTGGAAGACAGTTTGGCAGAAGAACAAGAGGCCACGGTTCATCAACGGGACGGTGTGGGAGCAGTTGATAGCTCATTGGGAGAGGGAAGAAACTGCAGAGACGTCTTCCAGGAACTCCAACAACCGAAAGAGGGTTTGTGGCGGGAAAGGTATGTATGCGCACAACCTCGGCGCTTGCTCTATGTCTACTAAAGAGGATGAACTTGTAAGTTTTTTATTATTATTTATCTTTATATTTTTTAAATAAATATTTTATATATTCCTTGGATAATAATGGCGGTTTTTTTAGATCGAAGCAAATGACGGTAATCCCGTTGATCGTCTCCAACTCATTAAGGTGGCTCACACTAACAAGACGACGGGTCAAATTCAGGACCCCGTGATCAAAGGTGTCGTTGATTTGGTGGAAGCTGAAATAGTATCTCAATCTCAGCCTCTCTCTGATGACGGCGATTCTAAGGGAGCTTCAACCAACTTGTCTCTATTGCAGATAAATGAGATGGTTGAAAAGGTAATTTTTTTTATTAATATATTTTTTTTTATAATGTCGATTACTAACTTGTCCCTATTTACTAACTTTAAATATTTTTGTAGGCGGTTCCTAAAAGGAAAGGAGGCCGTTTAGTTGGGTTGGCCCGCCGTGCTTTTTCGTATCCGGCATCTTCTTCGCAAGCTCCGTATGCCGATCCCATGATTCTCGAGCAGCTACATAACAAAGATGAACGGATTGGGGCATTGGAGGAGCAGAACACCACTATCCTTTCTGAGAATGCCACTATCCGTTCGGAGAATGCCACTATCCTTGCTGAGCTGGCATCCCAGAAGAAGTTCAACACCGAGATAATGCAGAAGCTAGATCGTTTGATGTCTTCGAGTTCATCTTAGTTTTTTTGGCTTTTTAAAACTTTCTGAATGTTTTTTTTCTATTTCGGTTTCTATGAATTTTAAACTTTCTGAATGTTTTTTTTTCTATTTCGGTTTGTATGAATTTAAATTCTATAATATTATTAGTTTTAAATTTTTGATTTTTTTAATTTATTAATTAACTTTTAATATAAAAAAATATATAAAAATGCAAAATTAATTCATTTTTAAAATTGGTATATTCCGACGGACAACGGTTCGTCGGAATTTACCGACGGATGCTGGTTCGTCGGAATTTACCGACGGACAACGGTTCGTCAGAACTTACCGACGGAAACGTCCGTCGGTAAATTCCGACAAACCGTTGTCCGTCGGAATATACCTAGGAATCCACTTCGTCGGAAATGTCCGAGGAACGTTCTCCGTCGGTACATAGTTTTTCCGATGAACTCTGGTCTCGTGTGTCCGCATCGTAATATCGTCGAAAGTTCGTCAGAATGTCGTTTCTCGGTATTCGTCAGAAAGTCGTCGGAAGTTCTGACGAAATTCCGACGAATTTTTTTTTTTCGACAAAATGATACCGACGGACGAGTTCGTCAGAAATTCGTCGGAATCGGTCTATTCCGACGATTTCGGCCATCAGAATCCCCCTGTTTTCTTGTAGTGGATTGAGAACAGTATGTTGCTGCTAGATTGAGAACAGTACGTTGCTGCTAAGTTTCTCTTACTTGGCTCCCAACCTAAGATTTTGTTTGGATTATAAAGCACTTTAGAACATCTAGTTTGACGATTTTTTCCAAGCCAAGATAGTAAACAATTAAATTAAAGTTTGAGTAAAAGCCAAGAAAATCAGGCTCTCAAAATCTGGTTTTGTTTGTTGAATTCTACACTTCGGAGAATATGTTAGAATATGAAGATAGAAAACTCCTTGTTCTCATACTACAATTTCTCAATTTTACATTATGCATAATCCTTTGGTTATACATTACCATGCTCTCGATTATCTATATATTTCCATGAGGCCTGTTTAATTTGAAATCGGCACATACTGGAAATACATGAAAATGTTTATGAGAAATTTTCGTATTGAGTTTGGAACTAGCGAAAAACATAAAAAGCTTTTATTGATTGTATCTGAGCTTGGTTAAACGTTGCCTACATACCCTTTAATAGAGATCAAGACTGTCATGGTTCATTACAAGAGAATATAGGTCGTCGAAAGACGTTTTAACGAGTTATCGGCTTTCTATCTGAAAAGTGCCGAGATGCTTATTCTCGGATTTTCATAGAAAGGGCTGAGATGCTTCTCTTTAGATGGTGGTAGATATGATTTTTAATGTCTCTTCAGACTTCAAGAGCCTCCTTATTTATAAAAGGTTAAAGCCACTGTATTTTTCTTTTCATTTTAAGTTTTATCTTTTGTCTAAAAGGTAATTTGCCTCTTATCGCTGATTTCTTTTCTGCGCCAGTTTCCTTTTTCTTGTTAACTTTCCATTCTTTGACGACTTTCCATTTATCAAATGGGACGATTAATTTAAGAAGGGATTTCACAATGATGTTAAACCCGTCTTCAACAATAAGTTCCCTTCAGTTCGTTGATCGAGCGTTTTCCGAGATCGATGATATTACCAAATAAAATTCGACATGAATTGTGATTAGCCAATTGCTTGGAGTAGATGTAAGCTCATATTCTCATGTGATAGACAAGTCGCCATGAACGAGCTGTCATGGTTAGGATATCATAGACAAGGTGTCATGGACAGACTGTCGTGAACGCAATGTCGTAGACATGCTTCCTCTTCCAATCTAACTTCTTACTTTGTAGATTGCTGCACGAACGGACTGTGTGATCAGGTTTTTCTGTCCTACAGCATTCTTGATGAGCCGTCAGGATGAGCTACCATGGATGGAGCGTCAGTTGACTACCTGCCCAAGACAAGACGTCGTGGACATACCGTCATAAATGAGCATCACGCACAAATCGTCATGAGTGGACCTGTATGACGAGTTCACGGTGTTTGTTGGGCCCTAAATCAGCAGTCGCCTCGGCCCAGTCTGCTGTGGTGTCGAGGATGTGAGTTCTTGGCAACGCCAAATCCAACACGAGTTGACGAGCTCCCATCCTTGTCTTATCCGAGTCAAAGGGAGTTCTGAGATTGCCGCCACTTACTAACCAACTATGAGAGAGAATATCAAAAGGAGTAAGCAATAAACCAACTATAAAAGGGTAAAGAGAAAAGGAAGAAAGACACGTCCCGGAGGCCTAGACATTATCACCATCCACTTCGACCTCACTATCTTTAGCTTATAGTTTCTAGCTTAGTTGATCTTGTTATGTTATACCTTGTAAACATCTTTTGTGTTAAACTTCAATATATAAAAGTCCATTTTCGTCAACTTGAGTCTTATTACATTGTTATTGTTTGTGTTATGAGGATATAATTACCAACATAGTTCTTCTTCCCTAATCTTTTACATACAATCATTACCAAATAGTTAGTGTGGATTTTAGGATCCACATTTTGGCGGCGGCTGTGGGGGGGAGGGGGGGTAGGGGGGGGGAGTAGAAACGAAAAAACATCCTTGCTGAGAATCCGATCTAAGATTCAGAAGAATGAAGATGGTTCCTTCGTACACGACTCCTGAACCTCTACCAAACCAACCATTGAAAAGGGACATGACTTGAGGAGCTGATATACCATGGATTTTACCAGTTTTCAGCCATGGTATATAAGTGTTTTAGAGTCTATTTATTATTATTTGGAGTCTTTTAGAGTCTTTACAGGTTCATGTATGTTTTAGAGCAATGTGCTGATTATGGAGCATTGTAGAGATAAAGATAGAAGAAACTTATAGATGTTCATAGAACCAGCCAGAGTCGACATTTAGAGCCAACCGACGATCGACATACACATCTTTTCGTTGATCGACAGCGACGCGCGAGAAAAGGCTGACTTGTTTGAGGCCGACTTGAAACCCAAGTTCCACATATTTACAAGACTACCCCTGGCCGACTTTAACCTAATATTTATGTGCTCTACCATTGAATTGAGCAACACACGTTTTCTTAGTTTCTATTATTCACAGCATAAGCTTTTAGGGTTTTTAGTAGTTTGGATCCAAGACTCCTTTAGAGCTTGTATTGGAACTCAATTGTTTTCTACCTATTCTATTTATGTATTCTATTCAGTTTACTTTCATGTTTTGCTTAATCATGTCTGAGTAGTTCTCTTTGTTAGATTTAGGGTTATTATTAGCTAAACATATATAACTGCTAAGGTGATAATTAAACAACCTTCAAAGAATTGCTATTAATGCTTGTGTTTTAGAGTAGCTAACTAGGACCTTGATATTAGGATTGTGGACAACTACGACGGTAGGTTCTGCACCAGAATATATTATATTGAGATGTGATTGCTAGAATCGATTGACGCTCGATCCGTGTCAACAAGCGAAAGTTGAGATACTGGACTTAGTCAACAAATTGGATTCGTAGCGAAAGTTGGACATCATATGCATTAGACATCGAGTTCTAGGATTGTCATATGCATACCTTAAGAATTCTATATCATTATAATCATGATTACATGAAACATAGATCTAGTTATTTTCTCTAATTGTTTATAAACCAATCAATCAATCTTCTTAGTTTTGAGTTATTTAATGCTTTATAATTTATTGCACAACTTAATCATTGACTGCTTTAGATCTATTGTGTGTTATCGCTCCTTGTAGATTTGATCTCTAAGTACTGCTACCTAATTGAACCTCTTATTTGAGAGAGTAAAGTCTCTCTAGGGTAATTTTGGTGATATCAAATTTTGCACCGTAGCCGGGGAGCTTTGAACACCATTAGATGTAATTAGTTCGATTTAATCTAGGTTGCTTTTCTTATTTAAAATTTTCTCATAAATTTTTTTTTTGATCTTTTCATGTGCATGCCCAGCAGTACCATAAGCAAAAATGAAAAATCGTTATCGTTCTCAGACCCTGCACGTTTGGAACGTACAATCTGCAAAGAGAGACGCCCCGTATCGATCGACAACAACTCAACTTCGTTGATATCACTCAAATTATCCTAAGGAGTGACTTATACTCTCTCAAATAAGAGGTTCAGTTGTAGTACTTAGGGATCGAATCAACAAGGAGGAGGCACACAATAGATCTAAATCAGTTGTGATTAAGCTAGGCAATAAGTAAATAAGCAGTAAATAAATGAAAGCATGTCAAAACGAGGTAGTTGTTCAGCTGATTGATTTGAGGTTGTAAACAATATGGGAAAGAAGCTAAATCTAGGATTTCGGGTAATTAGGATTATAGTGATATAAAATACTTAGGTTGACAATCCTAGAACTCGAAGTCTAATGCAAAAGGTATCCAAATTCCGCTGTGAGTCAATTCTATTGACTAAGTCCAATATCTCAGCTGTCGCTTGTTGATACGGATCGAGCGTCGATCGATGCTATTGAGTTAGCGTCGATCGATGCTACCTTGGGCAAGCGTTAGCGGGTTGATTGATAGGTTCACTAGTCTTAAATAAATCAGATGTCGTTTGTTCCTAGCTCCTAGCTCAAGGGAATCTATTCTGGTGCAGAACCTACCGTCGTAGTTGTCCACAATCCTAAAATCAGGGTTATAGTTAGATACTCTATAACATAAGCATTACAAGCAATTCCTTGAAGAATGTCTATCACCTTAGCAATTCTATAGTTTTGACTACTCCTTCATAACCCTAATTAAACCTTAAATTTATTAAGTGAATTACTCAAACATAGGAAAGCAAAGCATAACAATAATCTAAATAAACTGCATAAAAAGAATAAGGTAGAAAAACTGGAGTTTTAATACAAAGCTCTGAAGGAGTCTTAGATCTTCTCTCCAAACTACTAAAATACCATAAATACCTTATGATGTGAATGAATGAAAATAAGAAAGTGTGTCTTGCCTAATACAATGGCAGAGCACATAAATATTAGATCAAAATTGTCCAGGGATAGTTTTGTAAATATGTGGAACTTGGGCTTCAAATCGGTCATGAACTATGATATACCATGGATTTGACTCATTTTCATCTATGGTATATAAGTGTTTTACTATCTATATATTATATATTCTATCATATTAGGTATGTTTTCAGGTTCAGCAGTATCTTGGAGTAAAATGATGATTATGGAGCATTTAGGAGCTTAAAAGAGATTTCATCCGAGCTGACCATTAGAGGTCGATACGAAGAAGAAGCAATCGTTCGATGCACATCCAGTGCCGTCGATCGATACAGAAGAGAAGCCTCGACGATTGAAGATTATGATCGATCGATGTACATCATGTACCATCGATCGATGTCGAGACGCTAGATGCGTGACTTGGTTCCAACCGACTTTAAACCAAGGCTTCATCAAATTACAAGATTACTTCTGACGAGTTTTTAACCTAATAGTTATATACTTGCCTAAGTGTTAGGAGGCAGAGAGTTTTTTTTAGCCACCATTGTATTCTTACTTTCAGAGAGAGAGAGAGAGAGAGAGAGAGTTTTAGGAGAGAAAATCATAGAGAGATTTGTGATTGAAACTCCATTGATTCATCTATTCTATTCTATGCAGTTTTTATCTATATTTTGTGTCATGAATTGCTTAGCTATGTCTGAGTAGTTTACTTGTTAGATTCAGGGTTCAAATAGGTTAGATGGATTAGCCCCAACTATAGATTTGCTGAGTTGTGATATTCATTGATTGATTGTTCTTAATGTTTGTTTTAGCCTTGCTAACTAGAACATGAACCTAGGAATTTGCATGTGTCTAGCATCCTTGATCATCCTGTCCTGAATCTACACTACAAGAAAAATCGATATTATTAGCACCCGAAAAATGATATTATAGGGTTTTCGTAGCGTTTCGAAGAACGCGGTGACAGCCGCAGCTATAATAGACCTCCCACTTATTGCAGCGTTTTTTCATGTGCTATAACGAATAAACATATTATAGCGTTTAACGTCTGCTCTTGATTAGTCCTTTTATAGCATTGGTTTAGTGCTATAATGTATTTTTCATGACGTTTTTATGAAGCTGTAAAATATGTTATAATGACATAAATATAATGCTATGTTATTATTTCTCATTTGTATTTTTAAATTCATAATTATCAATTAAAATTATAAATTAATATATTTTAACCCACGTTTAAAAATAAAATAAAATTCTAATATAATTGGTTTGTGAATAAAATTGTTTATTATTAAAATTTTGGTTTACAAATGTATTGGTTTATTACAAAAACCGGTTTACATACAAATATGGTTTATTAACTAACCCTAACCAAACCTAACTAAACCACGTTCTTCTTCAATCTCCGCCGCACTCCTCGTTGACGCCGAGACCACCACCGTTCGATCTGCTCGTCATCTTCCTACTTCATCCTCCTCCTCCTTGTGTCTCTGTCTGCTCTCCTTCTCCGCCTTTCTTCTTCTTCTTCTTGCTCGGCTCCACCACATCCTCCGATGCTTATTCCTCTGCCTCCGCCTCTTCTCTCTATCTCCGGCTGTTCTTCATCTTCATCATCTCGTTCTTCCTTGAAACCCAGTTTTCAAAGCAAAAACAGAAAAAGATTCAAACTTTCATCAACAATTTCAGACAGGGAGACAATCCAAATTTGGCACTTCACATCATAACTACAAGACAGATTCAGAGAAACCCCTTTAAAAAAAACAGGAAACTCTGATGAAGAATCATCAAATCACGGACTAAAAGTTTAGCCATATCACCTTCAAGTCTCTGAAATCAGGGCTTTCGATTTCTTCAAACGTACATGGTGTGGTCTCGGCGTCTGATCCAAGTGTTTCGTTTCCGACGAGCAATTGAAAAAAAAAAAGAGGAGATGCAATGTCGTGAGAGAGAAGAGAGGAGGAGAGAGATCTGAGAAACCAGAAACGAGAAAAGGAGGAAGAAGAAAAAAACAAAAATAATATTAAATGTGTTTAATTTATCTGTTGGATAAGAGTTAATGAATAGTTGTGAACAATGGTCAATGGTCAATGGTCAATGGTCCATGCCATAAGCAAATTGACCAATAGAAAGAAAGTGTGAGGATAGATAGACAAATGATTTTGGGCCTCTGATCTAAATAAAAATCAATGACTCTAAAAAACAATACCAATTATCTCTCTATTAATTTATAGTTATTATAAAACTTATTTAAACTTTAAATAATTTGATATCATAATTTAAAATTATAAATATAAATTTAGTATTTGAATTTTTGGTTGTGTGATTGATTAAAATATTTAAATAATAAAATTTAAATGAGAATATTTCTTTTATTTTGTATTTTGTTATTTATTACTTGGTGATTTGACTTTATTTTGTAAATTTATAATTTGAAATATTATGTATAATTTGGAGTGATATATTTATCTTATAGGAATTATAATCTATTTATAATTTAAAATTTGATGTTTTATGATATATGTTAATATGAGGTAAGTGGTTCAGGGTTAAGGGTTAAGATTTATAATTAATTTTATAGTTTGAGTTTTAGAATATAATGGAGTTTAATTTTAAAATTTACATTATAAATTTGAAAATTTTAAATTTATGACTTTGTATGTAAGGTTTAAGTTTGGAGTTTAGGGTATTAAATTTAGGTTGTAGATTTAAGATTAGTGTTTGAAATTTAGGTTTCATTTAATGATATAAGATTAACAAATGATTAGATTTAAAAATTAAATAAACAAATTTAAGCTAAATAAAACTAATGATATAAAATTAACAAGATGATTAATGAGTTTATGGTTTGGAATATAGTGTTTTGAGGTGTGTGGTTTAGGGTTTAGGTTATTAGATTTAAGGTGTAGATTTAAGATTTAATTTAAATTTGAGACTGTACATTGAAAAAGATTTAATTTTAGTTTAAATTTAAGATTTAAGTTATACTATCAAAATATTGAAGTTTTAAGGTTTAGTGTAGGGGCTAGGGTTGAAACCTAAAACTTTAATCACAGCTCTTAAAACTTAATTATTTTCATAGACTATACATTTTAAAATAATATATTTTATGTAAACAATGATTTTAATGTTTAAAAATAGAGTTTGGAGTTAAAAGATAAATTCAGGGTTTAGGGAATGTTTAGGGTTTAGAACATGAAGTAAAAAAATTATTATTTTTGTTAGATTTATTATTAGTGTTGGATTTTCTTTTTTATGATATTACTTTTGTGTTATCTTGGATTTTATGGTTAATTATTATCAGTAAGTAAATAACTAAAATAAATTTTCATTGACCATTTTAGACATAATCTTGCTCATTACTCATTAGAAACCAGAAGTGATCCAACATATAAAAGCTACAAATGCCATAATAATATCAATGGCAATCGGACTTCCTCTGCATCTCCAAGGCAACCACTACATTCACTAACTACCATCCAAAATATACGTAAGGCCAAAATAATTCATAAGTTAACAAATATACCAACATATATAAGACTAATAACTTCCTTAATATTTCCCAAGCTGGACTCAATCGTACCCATACGCTCAGTCTCTTGTGAGAAAGTGATTTTGATTTCCAGCTTTGCTTCAAAGTCTTTCAAAAAGTTAAGCATCACTTCTGGTTGGTAATTGATGGCCAGAACCACTTCATCAACTCCAACTGCTTTAAGCTCATCTGTCTATAAGAACACATGCTTGGTTAAAAACTGAGACAAAAACAATAACAACTAGCGGAACCTAGTTTGGAACAGAAGAATGATCATTAAGTTAACTTTAGCTAAGAATGAGAGGCTTCATCTTGATCAAACTAAACTTCTTTTTTAAAGTCAGACTTAAAATTGTAACATAGAGCATAGAGATGGTAACAAAAACAGGGGAAAAAGTATAACTTTAGCCAAGAACAAGGCAAAAAGACAAACTTTAGCCAAGAACAGAGCAAAGGCAGAGACTTTTAACTACCTAGCAGAATTGAAAACTAAGAAAGAAGGGTACAACATTGCAACATCAGCGAAGGTTCTTACACTGGACGCAAAAGTTGCAGGAAGCAATGCAGTTGAAAAAAAAGAAAAGTTGGAGTCTTTATCTATTGAATCACTCACAAGCTTAACTGTGACCTCTTCTTTGAACATCAGTTCATGCAATCACAAGAGTCTCAGACTTACTCATCAAAACTGAAAGTAGAGAATTTTACGCCTAATCTGAAATACCTAATTGACGACCTAGTCACACAAACACAATTGTGCATGCACATGAATGAAATATAGAAGAGCGGAGAGAAACGAACAGAGGTAAATCTACATCAAACCTTCAATGGCGTCACGGGGAGTCTGGAAACCCAAACCAATGTTCTTCCATAAATGGTTTCCACCTTTAACATGTTTCTTTCCTTTCCCAGATTTCTTCTAGCTGAAACACACACATAATCGTCATCATAAGGACCAATTCGTAAAGCAAAATGATAAAGCTTCATTCTTTTTTCTTCTTCTTACCTTAAGACGACCTTGGGTTGCTTAAGAAAAGCTGTCTCAGCCTGCAAGAGAGAGAAGAGGATGAGAATATTTGTAAGAAGTATATAAACAAAGAGACAGAGAAAGAAGAAACAGAACCTGTTCAGCCATGGCTACTGGTGCATTCGTCTCTCTTTATCGAATCAGAGGCGTTGGGATCTGAGGAGACGCACGAAGGAGTGAAATTGAGGGGTTTGCGAGGTCTTGCGGAGATGATTATGAGACGTAATCGTCGTTCAAGGAGAGATCGTGGTTTAGGGTTTGGTGGAGACGATGATGATTGATATACAGAGTGCAAAATGGAGGAGTTTGGGAACGACGAGATCCCATCCTTATGTGGTTTCTTCGATTGGGATGAATAAGATGAAAAAAAAAAAACCAAACTGAAGTAGAAGATGGAGGATGAACAGAGAGATTGAAGTAAACAACGAAGAAGAAGACAAAGAAAATTAATTAATTATTTTTTTTCTTTTTTGAAAGAATACTACTACTTAGGCAAAAAAAAAATTATTTTTATCAAAATGAAATATTTTGGTGCCAAAATGAAAATTTGCCAAGTGTTTTCGCCGTGATTTTTGGGGTTTAGCTTAATGAAAATCTTTTGTAGCATGATTTTAATGCTACGATAGAGTTGTGCTCTGATTTTTTACACTTTTAGTAGCAGTTAGTGAATTCGTGCTACCGCGAATTGCTGCCAATACCCTTTTTTTTTGTAGCGCTAATCTGTCATGCTAGAACTGCTAGAGAGAGCTAACCGCTGATCTAGGAGACTAGTGAGCATTATCAACCCGTGCCTAGGGTTTAGCTAGAAGCTATCGATCGATATTGTCATCTGACAATCGATTGATATTGCGAAAGATGTATCGATCGATATCCATATAGGATCATCGATCAACACTTTCTTGTGATCAAAAGACGACAATTGAGATCCAAGATCTAGTTAGTTAACAAGTGAAACATTGTCATCGCTGATCACTGTGATTAAGGAGTTGAGCTCTAATATATCATGCATGCAACTGTTAGGCATCTATAGGATTATAATCTCTAACACCTAAATAGAAACTATGCATCTAATATCTTCCAATAAAGTTACACCCCAAATCATCTTGTTAGTCGAGCAATAGACTTGCTCAATTAGGATTGCTATTTACTTTTAAACCATAAAGCAACAAATACCTAGAATTAATAACCAGACTAGATTTAATAGGTTCCCTATCTCCTTGTGGATTCGATCCCTAAGTACTACAACTGAACCTCTTATTTGAGAGCGTAATTCACTCTTTATTGTAATTTGAGTGGTATCAAATTTGATCGCCATTAGATTTAGTGTTATTAATTCTTATTCTTTTCTCTACCCCCATTCTGTCACAAAATTATTTTCTTGTCTTTTCAGGTGCATGCCCAGCAATACCAGAAGCAACAAGGACAAACACCTGCTATTCTCAGAAGATCCTGCTCACTTGGAACGCACGATCCGCAAAGACCAACGTTCCACATCGCTCGACGCAGCAGCTTTCATGTCGACTGATTCTCGCACGCAACAGTCGACCGACACCCGACCTTCATCGTCGACCGATCTACATCGTTCGACATCGATCGATACTACACCGCGTACATCGATCGATCATCAGTCGCGAAACATGGTTGCGATTGTTATTCTCAGACAGGACGAGAATGGAAACCTGTATGACCAGGATGGTCATCTGCGTAATGCAACAGGTCAGAAACTAGACACTCAAGGGAATGTAATTCCTGATACTGATGCTACAGGAGCTGCTCAACCTGTAGAAGAGGCTGCTCAACCTGTAGAAGAGGCTGCTCGACCAAGGGCACTGGCTGACTACAATCGTCCAGATGAGTACTACGCCAACAGATCAGCTATTCGACTTCCAGCGATTCAGAAGCAGAATTTCGAGTTGAAGCCTCAGTACTACACACTCGTGTCGCAGATACCCTACTCTGGGTTACCGCACGAGCATCTTATGGACCATCTGGAGAGGTTCGAGGATCTTATCGCTGCTATTCGTATGGATGGAGTCCCCAACGACTACCTATTGTGCAAGCTCTTCAAGTATTCTCTGACTGGAGAAGCGATGCACTGGCTTAAGCAGCTACCCACAGGATCTCTAACATCCTGGGCCGACATCAAGAATGCTTTCTTGCGAAACTTCTTCGATGAGGCACACGCTGAAGACTTGAGGAGCAAAATCGCTACATTCGCGCATGAGACTGGAGAGTCTTTCAAAGATGCGTGGATTAGATTCAACGAAGTGCAACTGCTGAGCACTTTCTTCAGAGGTATCGCCTTGAGGTATCAGATGGCTCTTGATACAGCTAGTGAGGAAAACTTCAACACCAGGAATCCGGTGGAGGCTGTGAGACTGATAGAAAATCTAGCAAACAACAGCAGCACCAAGAACACTGACTTTGAGAGGAAGAAGTCTGTTGCATCCCTAGGGAAGGAGCAGATGGATGAAGTTAGAGCAAAGTTAGATGTAGTTCATGAGCTTCTTAGGAAGCAGGTCTGCTCAGCTGAAGGAGA
The DNA here is from genome assembly GCF_020379485.1 of Brassica napus. Lineage (NCBI taxonomy): Eukaryota > Viridiplantae > Streptophyta > Magnoliopsida > Brassicales > Brassicaceae > Brassica > Brassica napus. The sequence goes on along the minus strand of NC_063449.1, from coordinate 1,231,626 downwards.
AGAAGCTGTAAACATGGAAGGAGAAGTATATGTGAACTACATTGGAGGTACTGGATTTCAGAGGTCTGGAAACCAGGGTGGAAACAGAAACTTCTTTGGCAATGGTCAGAGGAGTAACTAGAGTTCATAGTTCCAGAAACCTTTCAGCAACAACAGCAGAGGCTATGGAAACTCATTTTACCAGAATCCACCACCACAGACTCAGGAAAGCAAGATTGAAGCGATGCTTGACAGAGTTCTGGAAGGACATCAACAACTCACTGTGGATTTCAATGGGAAGATAGATTCCGCCTACAACAGTCTGAACACAAGAATTGAGACCTTAGGGACTCAGGTGAGGAAGCTTGAAATGCAAGTGGTTCAGACTGGAGACACTGTAAAGAGGCAAGAAGCCTTGGCTAGAGAGGCAGCAGTTGAGAAAGCAAAACACCACGTAAATGCCATCATAGATGATGATTTCTGGCAAGTGGTGAAGCATGAGAAGGTTGGAGAAGGAGACTTCGAAGTTGAAATCTCCATTAGTTTCGGTGGATCACATTGGTGTCGACCGATGTCAATGGATACACATCGCTCGACAGACCATGACGAAGATCGATCGACGGATTACTCTAAACATCGATCGACGTCATCTGCTAAATAAACTGCGGAGTGTAATGCAGTTCGAATAATGACTCATGAGGAATTCGCAGAAAAACATCCTCACCCACCCTCCCCTTTCTACGTTAAAATCGATCGACCGCATGAGCCAGCAGTCGACCGACAGAGAGAGACCGATATCGATCGACCCCCCCTCACCTCCCATCGATCGAGGGCACCTCTCACCTACCGAGTGCGGTTACCATCTATTGATAATGACCGAATCAACGCACTCAGACCACCACCTAAACCTTTAGCAAACCCACCAGAACCTACAACCAACCTTTCAGACACTACACCAGCGCCTATGCAAGTTGATGAGGCAACTGAAGGAAGAAGGTTAAGGAAAAGGAAGGAGAAAATTCCTAAGAACCTTAAGAGGGAAGCTAATGAGAAGGAGATGGATGGTTTCACTAAGAGAGTCCTCAGAATCCCAGTGGAGAAACCTTTTGATGAATTTTATTTCACACACCGGTTGTGGATGTTCTTCAGAGAGACTAAGGAGATTGAGGAGGACATTAGGAGAATGTTTCATCATGTCAGGGAAAGGATGAAACTAAGGATCACATTGAAGAAGAAGAGTGATCCTGGGAAATTTGCAATACCATGTGTGGTGAAGGGTATTGAATTTCCCCATGCACTTTGTGACATAGGAGCATCAGTCAGCATACTACCTAAGGTTATGGCAGACCAGCTGGGTCTGAAAATAGAGCCCTCATCAGAATCGTTCACCTTCGTGGACCTTTCAGAAAGAAGCTCAGGAGGCATCATAGGAGACCTTGAGGTACAAATTGGTAATGCCCTTGTCCCAGTAGATTTTCATGTCCTGGACATCAAGCTTAACTGGAACTCTTCACTTCTGCTTGGAAGAGCTTTCCTGGCTACAATAGGAGCTGTATGTGACATGAACACCAACAGATTGTGTCTGACACTGATAGATCCAGACGTCCACTATGGTCCAGTTTGAGTTGTGAGACAACAGGTCAACCTCGTGGAGCTTGGAAATGATCTTGGCTACATTGCAGCATGCCATTGTGGAGCAGAGTACGAAATAGAGTACTCAGAATCGATCAACACTCACACTGCATCATCGATCGATTCCAATGAGTCACCGACGACCGATGAACACTATCCCACGTCGCTCGACGGGAAGCATCCGGTTGACCACTTCACGTTACCAGATCAGTGTTATCCAAACTTTGCCTTTCAACAACCCAACAAAAGAGGACGTGATGACTATTTGGCGCAGCGTATCAACGGTAACTCAGCTCAAATCTAAAGATTTAGATTAAATCTTTAGAGACCTGACTTCTTGAATCGAAGAACTTAATCAAATTTAATATAAGGCTCTCGGATTGATGACAGAATCGAATCAATACAAGGCTTTAGAGAAAACTCTAGTTTATTATCTTTCCAAAAACTGAATATTAAAGCCAACTTACAATACCTTATATAGGTCTTAGAGACGATTTATAATAACCTAATCCTCTTAAAAATAGCAAATCTAAGAAAAGGAAATCATAGATAAAAAAGAAAATCTTTAAAAAGCCGAAAATAGAAAAGTAGTTGCTTGGCGGTGAAGGTATCATGATGCTGCATCACTATTCCATAGGCAGTTGGGCATACAGTGGATTCCATGAAAGTTTTGCAGTAGAGACTGTAATTCCTTCATCCAATGAGGATTCTACTGAGGAGTATGATGAGGATTAATGGAAGGAAAGAGCTATAGATATTGCTATGCAGGATGATAGATATTCAAGCCATTCCTTCAACAACACGTCTCCACCATCGATCAACAGATTCTACTCAACATCGGTCGATACCCACCCTCATCCAGCAAAATGATCTTATGCATCGATCGATACCACACCTGGTACATTGATCGATATTAAAGCCGCCGCCTTAAAAAAGGTGAAAGGGAAATCCAATCTCAAGTATGTTTACCAACACCTATATAAGGATTTTTGCACCCCAGATAACTTATCACGACACCGAAGCAGAAAAGATGAATGCTCTCACTAACCAATCAGAAGGAACATCAAGGAAGGGCATTCGATCCAAAAACCCTAATTCAGCAGACAAACGTCTACCATCGATCGATACTCCAGTATCAACATCGATCGATTCTCATTCTAAACCTAAACTTTCTTTATTTACTAAGAAGAATATGAGTATTGATTACGGTTTTCTAACTCCTGATGAATTTGGTATTTTCAAGGACCCAGATGGCCATGCAAGAGCTATGGACGGAAGGATTCTACAAGTATCCAGAGAGGACATAACAGACATTCTTCAGGTGGCCAATGGACCAGACAACTTGTTTTTGCAGCAACGCAGCATTCCAGACAACATTCCAGCTGTTCCAGACGAATATCCAAGGGCCGACACAACAGAAATTGGTTCACACCAATCGTGCCGACCAGTTGGCCAAGCATCGATCGACAAGGTTGCTCCTACATCGTTCGACAGGGTAACACCAATGTCGCTCGACAAGGCACCTTCACTATCGATCGACAGACGTTACGAATTTGGACATCGCGCTTATGACATCTATAGAGCCAGAAAGTTCAGATAGGAACAGAAGGACGAATATGGTGTCTACAGAGATGAGTCTGGATATGCAAGGAGCGTAGCTGGTGAGATGATCCCTGTTACCAAGGACAACATCAGAAAAAATTTGGAGAGAGCATCCCTATTTGAAGAGAGTCACTTATGTCTTCCAGAACATGCCACTTCTTTCACACCTACAAAACTGGCACCAGATATCTACACCAAGGATAAGATTAATGAGATGGTGACTAGTATTTGTGGAGCTCAGGAAAAGCTGGGAGATGAACTCAAGACATTGGTAGATGACACTTATCAGCCTTTGGACAGAGGTTACAATGAGCTTTTCAGAAGTATGGCAGAGATGAGGACAAAGATTGAGAGTATGCAGCACAACCTTGAGAAAGAAGCTACGACATCACCATCGATTGACGCCAACAAAGCAACATCGATCGACGTCAAGCCACAGACATCCCAGATTCCTGCAGAACCGGAAAGTTTGGCAGAGAAGAAGGATGAATGGGAGATCTCATACATCAACACGGGGATTAACGACGTATACAACCCTCTCAAAAACAACGTGGACTGGTTAAGCACGAGAATTGATCTGCTACAACAAGATTTGGACACCATTCGCAAGAAGGATCCACAACCAGCCACATCGATCGATATCTGCACCATCAAATCGATCGACAGCAAGTTCGCAGCCATAGAAGATAGGTTACAAACTTACGAGGATATGCACGACCGTTTCACCTCACCTATCATGCAATACTTGGACACCTTGTCTACAAAGATGATGAATGTCCAGAGGGACATTGGCAAGCTTAATGATCAACATGATTTTCAGGAAGAAGGTTCAACATCGATCGATAGGTACCGTAGGGCATCGCTCGACGGCAAGAAACCTACAGAACATCTTTCCTACACAACAGCAGAAGTTGATCAGATCACATCAAATCTTTACACAGCTCTAGACACCATGGAGGAACGACTTGAGAAGCAGTGTGATGACATCTACTTTCCATTCGACGTCAGACTCGGTGGACTGGATAGCTAAGCAGAGTGGTTACAGAAGGAAGTCAAAGCCATTCAGAGGCAACTCGCATCTCAACACCAGATATCAGCATCGATCACCAGAAAACGCTCCAAATCGATCGACAGTAAGGCACCAGCATCGACCGATAAACACTTGGTCGCATCGATCGATACCACGTCTACACCAGACGACGAGCAACTGATATAAAACAAAATGGAGTCAATGCATGAGGAACTGAACGAGCTATCAGCATACGCCTACGACAAGATAGGATGGCATCAGTTCAGCATTGAAAACATCCTAGAAAGGCTACAGAACATCTCAAATGCAATACAAAAGATGGATGAGAGATGGACCAGGAATGATGAGGCCACAAGAAGTTTCATTGCAGTTTGGTCCAGAATGTGCAGAGATGAGGTGGATGCTTATTTTCCAACAAGTAGCTGTCTTTCCACCAATTAGCCACATACCTCCACAGTCAAGCTAAATGACTATAACAAAGCGCTGAGTGGGAGGCAACCCACTGTTTCATCACTAGCACGGGTGGAATTGCACACTTTTGCAGTTTCTGTGAGTGAAGGATCAACAAACTCATCATCATCTTCGATCACGCGGTTGTGTTTCTTGTTTTGTTGTGGTGGTGTAACCGCAACAACATCGACAGTTTCGACGGTACCGGTTTCAAAGGTCAGTGCACACCTTACTGTTCCAGAGGTAGATTCGGTCAAACGACGATAAACAGAATTTTCTTCATGGTTTGGTTGGTTCCTATCTTTTGCTGGAGTTGCATGAACCACATCAACGCCTAAGCTGATATCAGTTTCTTCGGTGTACGCAACGATTCGAGACGTACATAAAATATATCTTTGATCATCTGTAAGCTCTACGTAATATCTCATATTGCTTCAATTTTTGCTAGATGAAGATCCACCAGTAGCCCTTGATCGTTGGCCTCTACCAGATGCCGGTTTTCCAGACCCTTGACCTCTACCACCCCTCGCTCCACAACGCTCATAACCGTTTAGATCAGACCGTCCACCACGCCGTCCTTTTGGTGGACATCCTTCGAAATCGTCATCTTCGTCTGTCTCACAATCTTTACTAACAAATTCATGCCAGTAATTATAATCATAGTTGCCGTCATCTTCATCTTCTCCAACATCATAATCATTACCCTTTCCCTTGTCAACATCCATTTCTGCGCAGCCAGCTACATTTCCAATGTCATCTCCTGACGCCGCTTCAACGTTAGCCTGCTTGTTTTTTCTCCGCTCCACTAATATCTGGTCTCCACAGCTATGTTGACTCATATTCTCCGAAGCCAGATTAACCCCACACACTGTAACTGCAGCTGCTCTACTATCCTTGGAACCTCCCACTTCAGCCACCTCTGAGTTTAATCCAATAGCTGCTTCAATGGCTTCTACTTGCCTTATTAAATTTTCATCATCATCAACAATTCCGGCCGTTGCATTCGTTTGCGTGAAAATATCTCGTTCAGACCTTAAAAACATCATTTCTCCTCCAACAATCTCTCTAAATGTGACGAAAACATTAAAAGATTTGTATGTCCGGTGAAGAGCCTTGAATATTTTATAATCAGTGTCAGTTGCTATCTCCACTGGTGCCGCCCCTTTACCAACCATCTCACTGTCTCCATCAATAAGCCAATAGCACATTTCAACCCCTATTTCTCTTCCCAACAAACCATAGGCAGCAAGAATTAACCCGCAAACGCCTTTGATTGTAGAGCAGTCAACCGCTCTACCCATTCTATTATTATCTATCTTGAAATTCCAAGCACTATTATCATACATTATCCACCGACCAGCCATAATGACAATCTGTGAAGTTGAGATTCCTATACCCCAACAAACAAGTAAAATTAAATTGGAACAATCAAAAACAAAGAGGTTCAGTTATGTGAAAGGGAGATAACAGTGTACCAAAGGTGCTGTTGCTACTTGTCGCCTGAGCTTTACCACTAAAACTTCCATCAGAGCCGCGCAAACCGCTATTAGTTTCCAACATTTTCAGATCTGGTGGATGCATTTCGCCGAACAGCTGTTCTTGTACTAGGGTTTCTTTATATTATCCACCAGACTTGATTATTTCTCACAGTTATCAATTAATCCCGTCTACAACTTATTTTATTAGTATAATCACAAACCGTTGTACGAACAAATTTTGGCGCCCAAAAATGGGTAAAACAATCAAGATTTACCGAGGTGAAAAATATTGTTTCACAAAAACCGACGAAATTAAAGAAAACAAGGTCACGCGCCAGATCGGAGCCGCCGAGTTTCGCACGTGTGGGAAAGTCTTTGGATCGACTTTCATGACCCGAGCAGGTTGAGTTTTGTGGGTCATTTACAAAAAGTTCATAGGTCAAAAGGTTAAAACTGGGATCGATTATTTATCTCTCCACTAGGTATGCAAAATGCAAAAAAAAAACTTGGGCCGACCCAATTCTATATAGTTAAAACTTACACGCGACCCAGTCCTATAATACACTCCTCAAAATTCTTGTACGTTAGTTTTGTAGTCATAATGTGGTTTGACCAAATCACAAACCCATCAATATGGTTTCATTGAGTTTATATTTTTATGAATAAGATTTCAAAATAAATTAATTGATATAACATCCAATTAATATATTTAAATCTAAACTTAAACTCAAATATCCAAAGTGAAATATTTGTTAAACTTTATATTTTAACCAAATAATAGCTTTATAAGCTTTGAATTCATTCACTTTAGACCTTCATTTCTTATTCAAAACACCTCTGATTTTGACCAGCAAATACACTAACTCATTCATAGTGTTCACGGTGACGATTACATCGTGCCCAAATTTCAATCCTTCCGACAGACGTCTCTGTCGAAAAACCCATCGAAAAATGGTCGGCACCACTTTGTCAAAAACAAGTTCCACCAGTGTTGTCAACAATTTAGAAGTGAGAGTTGGGAACTGCATGGTCTCCATAGACTTTTATGTGTTGGGAATGGAAAATTCATCTATGCCTCCTTTTTCTGGAAAAAAGGTTTTAGCTACAATGGATGCAATAGCTGACATGCAAAGGAACAGTGTCATTCGCAAATATTGATGAAAATGTCTTGTACAAAGATGTTCCACCAGACAGAAGTGTGCATCTAGCTTTTTACATTAAAATTTATTATGATCCTCTGTCTGTAGTTGTCTCAAGAGTTGAAAATGGCTTGAGGAATGAGATTTTGACAAAGGCGTTGAATGACACCCGTTGATCGATGCCACTCTGGAATCCTCTGCATATAGTTGTCTCAAGAGCTGAAAATGGCGTGAGGAATGATAATTTGACAAAGGCTTAGAACGACATTCCATTGGCGTCAATCGATGCCACTGGAATCTAAACAGTCTAAACAGAAAGTTCAAGTTGGGACACTGAGACACAAAACTCCAAGTATGGGGAAAAGGGTAAAAAGAAGAGAGAACAAAAAGAAGAATGAGGATTTTTCACAATTAATTGTGCTTTCACTATGTAATGTTTTATAAGCAAAACTCCGCTACGCAAATATAAATATATGGTTCCCGACGTGATTTACTTTCCAACAAAGGTGAATGAAGCCCACAGATTGTTCCCCTACTCTATTCTATTTCAATGGCACTATATCCAGCTTCTTTTTTCTCTTTATACAATTCATTATCTAATAAATCTTGTCGACCTTGCGGATTCCCTGCAACAGCATGTGCTCCAGCCAAAAGAATTGCATCAGCAAAATTTCTCTCACCCATTTCAACCAATTTAATTCTCACACGTCCCCCCAAATCTGCATTCCCATAGACTCTACAAGCAGCTAGCAAAGCACGCCAAGCTGTTGAGTCGCTTGTGATAGGTAAATTCTTTATCAATTCATATGCTTCCTCTAACTGCCCTGCTCGACCTAAAAGATCAACCACACAACCATAATGCTCAACTTGAGGTATGAAGCGGTATGCCTCAATCATCCTCTTAAAGCATATGATTCCTTCCATTACCAGACCTCCATGACTACAAGCATTCAACACAACCAAGAAAGTAATCTCATTGGGCTTCACATTGCTGTTCTCGACCTCCATTTTATAGAAAAGGTTTATTGCTTCTCTTGCTAGCCCATGCCCTCCGTAAGCCGAGATCATTGCGGTCCAAGACTTGACATCCTTGTTCTTCATCCTATTAAAAATTTCAACAGCTTTGTCAAGCATCCCTAGTTTTGCATACATATCAACGAGTGCGGTTCCCAGTACTGCATCCAAAGCTATTCCTTCCTCTTCCACCCAGTCTCCAACGCTCTGTCCTATGGATGATGCTTGGTAGCTCGCACAGGAAGACAACAGCCCAACAAATGTAGATGAATTTGGTTTCATTTGTTCATACTTCATCTGCCTCAGTAGCCATAAACAATCTTCCAGTAGACCCAATTTGGCATACTGGTCAATCATACAGTTCCAGATAACAACGTCCTTCCTTGCAGCACAATCAAAGATCCTGCGCGCTGAACTCGTGTCCCCAATTTTGGCGTACATACCTATCAAAGCAGTGATTAAATGCAACTTCAGATCAAGGCCAGTCTTGATAGACAAGCCATGAGCAGATTCTGCTCCTAACAAGTCTCCAAGATCACCAGTAGCCGAAAGAAAGCTAAGCAGGGTACTAACATTAACAATGATTTCTTTTTTCCGCATATCCCTGAACAAATACAGAGCCAACGCAGGTTTAGAAACCTGAAGATACCCATTCATCAAAGCACTAAACGAAACAGCATCGACCCTCTGAGGCATTTCGTCGAACAGTTTCCGAGCATCGTTGATCCTCCCAGTGACACAGTAAAAATGAAGAAGAGCGTTTCTCAAATCAGTAAACGGCATGAACCCAGATCTCAGCACAATCCCATGCACACCCTCACCGAATCTACTACACAATTCACGAGCGCATGATTTTAGAGTTGCGATGAAAGAGAAGCGATCCAAGGTGAAAGCTTTAGCTCTCAATTGGTTAAAAACAGGAAAGGCTCGCTCTGGCTCGTCGCTGATAGAATAACCTCGCAGCATTGTGTTGAACATGAAGAGATTAGTGTTGGAGACATTCTCGAAGATCGAGGAGGCGTATCGGATATCTTGAAGAGAGGAAGCAATGAGCTTGCTCACTGTGAAATCGTCCTTGTCGATCCCTGTTTTCACCATGTAGCCATGGATTCGAGAAACTTGGGCAACGTCTCTGCAACATCTTAGATCTTCGATAAGTTTCTGGACCAGTGGAGATTCAACGCGTGTTGTTGTGTATAGACGCAATGCCATCGGTACAAATGCTAGTACCACTTGGTTACAAAAAATCTGAATAAAACCCAGGACTTTAACTTCATATGCCCCTATGAAAAAAAAAATCATTCTGCTTGTCCCTTTTCTATTCTCACTACCCTTTATCATTGTGTTTCCATATATAACCTTCCATTAGTTTATTATATCTTATTCTACCTCATAAATCCATTAATTTCTCCAATTAAATTAACCAACCATAATTCATTTACCACCATGGCCCACGTATTAACCTTAACCAATGAAATTTTACTTGGCCCACATGCTTTTATCTCCCATCGTGAAAGCTCATCTTCTCCATCCTCCATTGATGATTTTGAAGCTTGAAGAAGAGGTGATTCTTGTCCATTTTCAATGATTGTTTTTCTGGAATATCATTTAAATGTTTTTTACATCATGGGTAACGTTAAAAAAGTAAGAATTGAGAAAAATATTGAGAGATAAAAAACGATTTTGAAAACTGTGTTTATGGATTTCAGGTATATTTTATGTCTGTTTTCGATGATTTTTTTCTGGAATATCATTTAAATGTTTTTATATCATGGGTAACGTTAAAAAGGTAAGAATTAATGAAAATATTGAGAGATAAAAAACGATTTTAAAAACTGTGTTTATGAATTTCAGGTATATTTTATGTCCGTTTTTGGTGAAATTTTTACTGAAATACTATTAAAAAGAAGTGTATATCTCGGTTAGTGTAAAAAAAAGATTCAATGCAAATTTTAAAATATTAAAAAGGATTTTGAAAATTGTGTTTATGGGTTTATGATATAATTTATGTCGTTTTTTGGTGATTTTTGTGTGTAATTTCATTTAGATGAATTATACATTATGAATAATGTAAAACCCGAACAAAAACATCCTAAAATTTTGATTAATAAGTGCAAGGATAATTTTGGGTATTACTAAGAGAACTACAGTAGAACCTCTACAAATTAATAATGTTGGAACTTTGAAATTTTATTAATTTATAGAGATATTAATTTACAAAAGTTTTCTTATTTAGATTTATTATTTTAAGATATATTTATTCTAAGATAAGAAAAATATTTGATTTTAGTATATAGACATTAATTGTTATTTTTGAAATTTGACATTTTTATTAATTTTCTTATTTGGTGTATATAATATATATTGCATAGAAGTTAAATGTGGTTTTGTATATAATATTACCAGTATTATTATATATATTACTAAAACGGATTAATTTTAGTAAGAGAAGACTGTACGGTGTGGAATTAATTTTAAAAATGCTTAATAATACTAATTGTAATGATAATTCCATTTTATTTGAGGAAAACTTCAATAAAATAAAACTGAAATAAAATATATCTGAAATAAAATGAAATAATTGGATCACTAGGATTACTAGATTTATTGTGTGTAATTCAGACTGCTAAGATTACTGGGTTTATTATGTGTAATTCGGATTACTGGGATTAATGGGTTTTATTGTGTGTAGTTTGAAACCCCTATATATTGCAAGTAGTACGTATATTTAGGATATAGAACCCATATATTATTTATTAGTAGACTATGTATATAGTACATAAGACTATTAAAACTATTTAGATGATTATTTATTATAGTTTTAGGACTATATAAAATCATTGGTTTTACTACAAAATATATCATTTGGACATAGTTTTACTAATAAAACTTAAAATCTGCCAAAATATTACTATGTGTAAAATTGTATTACTAGTACCTTGAAGATTACCAAGAATTACTAAATGTAATTAAAATTTAGTTAATAAAATCAATCAAATAAAAATAGAAAGCTTTTATATATTCCATAAAACGATAAAAATATCAGATTATAGTAGTTAAAGAATAAAAATATTATTCTAAATAAATATTTAAAACTTAAAAAAAAATAAAAAAACACTGAAATTTCTTCAAAACCCTTAATACCTACAATTTTTTTAAAAGATTTACTCGAATCTCAAATTTTTTTAAGCCTTTGCTTTATTCTTTTTTTCGCCCTGTCGATCTTGATCACTTGTTATGTAAATGTTGTTTGTGTTACATTCCTGATTACCATAGGAGATTATCCTCAAAGGAAGTCACGAGCTCTCCACGAATAAATATAAGTATGTTACTTTGGTTTTCCAAACATCACAACAAAAATAAAATCAATAATATTTTTTCTCAATAATATCATTTTATACAAAACATCAGTGTACCTAATTGATATAAAACATCAAGAAGCTTCCAACGCTTCTCTGGTCCAGGACAAGGATCCATCGAAGATAAAATATAATGCCCCAAGAAGCTCCCATCCCTTCTTCATCATTCAAACAACAGTTTTTGAGTTGCAAACTCTCAAGAGCCGAACAAGACCTTATCAACTTCTCTGGTCCAGTACAAGGATCCACCTTTCTACAAGACGAGATTCTCAGCAGGTCTTTTTTTTTTTTTGATCAACCTCAGCAGGTCTGTGGTCACAACATTTCCCAATGGCTGATGTCCTTCTCCCTGAGAAGAAGCTGTCTTTTCTTCTGAGGTCCTTTATCAGTCTTCCAAGTATCTGACACGAAGGTTATAAATAACAGACGGTTAATTTAAATAGCTAAGCTGTATAAGGTCTGTAACACCTTCCAAAATATATGGGTTTGCTGGAACAAGCTCTTCAGTAAACACTTTCACAGCCTTTGATAGCAACAAAACCACACTAGTCAAAAGGCAGAAACCCTTCAAATCATATGGAAAGTGCAACATTACAAAAAAACATACATTTGAAGTAGACAACATAACAAGCGACGTTTCAGCGGAAGTAGACTGTATCTTCCCCAGTTCCCACTGCCCATTTGCAACCCGACACCAAACTCAAAGTTTCTGAAATACAATACAAACACAGTAACCACAAGTTCCCAAAACACACAAAGTATTATATCTCATTCTTTTGATAGAAGAAACTAAGCACAAGTAGGACACGCAAGCTATCTACCAAGAAAAACATATTCCATCCATTAAGCCTCTTCATCTCTACATACAATCTACGAAAGTCCGTCTTTTCTGATCACAAAAATTTAAAATCTCACAGCTCAAGTCACCACTAAGAGACTCATTCCTAATCTCTCATCCTAACTATTATTCAACCTCTGATAAATCTCTCATCAATGATGTTTTCCTGAGTGAACGTGAACCAAAACACAAAAAGATTGACACTTCTTGTCTGAAAAACATTTAGAGATTGTTCTTTGTTGTGTTCCCAAATGTAAAGACACCAAGCAGTCAATATGATTCAAAGTCCTTGTTTTAAGTAGACAAAAGATAGTTACCCTGTGCCGACAGGAACGCCGATACCGACGGTTAAAGCTCTCTCAGAGAAGTTACGGTCGTTGAGGGAAGGAGCTCGGCAGCTGAAGTAACCAGGAGAGTAGATGGGTTCGTGTGAGTGCGGTGTGAGTCCATCGTGGCAATGGTACACCATCCCGTCCGGTCCTACCCAGGACGTGTCCCCACCTTATCTCCACAGTGGTCGCTTACAACTTACAACTTACAAATCAACCTCCGGGATGGGGTTTACATGATAACCCTTCAAAGGCGCAGTCACTCTGATCAAAGATCCTACCTTTGCCTTCGCTTCGATCTCCTCTTCCGAAAGATCAGACTCTGCGTTCACCTAATCAGCTGATTTTGTAGCTACGTTGCATCGAGCCGTCATCGTGGAAGCTCTTCTTGAGCTGGTGCGTTTGATCCGAGACTTGGATGTGAGAGATATTGGGACAAAACGCTGTTGTTTAGGTAAAGATACGGGTTGAACCGGATAGAGTTTGGGTCGGTCGGATCTTTAAGGTTGGATCTTTGTAATTAAGCTATTTTATGAAGGGTTATATTGTCTTTGACCGCATTTCTCATTTAAAGAAAAATCAAAAAGAAAATATATTATATTACGGGGAGAAAGAAGAATTTTTCAAAAGTGAGAGGGGTATATCGAGTTAAAGTCCTAAAACGCATCGCTTTTTCTTTTCTTTTTTTACATTTAAATTTAAATAGATATCTAACTAAAATACCTAAAAAACCCTAAGGACTTAAACATATTTACTAATCTATGCAATTACTATCCTACCGGTTTCAGATCCGAAATTCAACCCAACTTTAACCTAAATTTTCTTCTTCTTCCCCTTTTCTTCTCTATTATTAGTTCTTTCACCGTAAAACAAAATCAAAAAATTTATTCAACCATCCGTTAATTTTCTCTTTTTTTTATCTCAAATCGATCAACCCATAGAAAGATTTAGTCAATTATATATTATCTAGAATCAAATTTCATCTTTTACATACGAGATTCAAGATAAAGAATAACGCAGAGTATTACTAGTACAACTCCATCTAGTACAACTCGAATTAGTACAACTAGTACAACTAAAACGAGTATAACTAGTATAAATATATTAAGTATAACCTTGACATTATTTGAGAAGTGATTTTCTTATGTGTCATCACCATATTCACTCTCACCAAAAAAAAGATGACATGGCTTTGAGAAATTATAAAATGGCATTATAATTTTTTTTATTTATTGTTTTCAGCATATGAAAATGCTAGAAAAGAAGATGAACCAATAAGACATATTGGTCTAATCTCCTCCCATGTGTCAAATATATAAATAGTATATTTTTAATAATATTTGATTTGGATGTTGATACGTTTATAAGTTGTACTAGTTATACTAGTTGTACTATTTTTTTGGAAAAATCATCTTCATCTTTTTCTCTCGAAGCCAAAAAACTAGATGTGGAGCCAGAAAATTCTTCAACTATGGCTCTATAACGCGAGTCACCGGAAAGAAGAAGGTGAGAGCGCCGACTACGAATAAGAGCAACTCACCGACGACGAACAAAAATGAAGAAAAAGGGTGTGTCCTTGTCAAATCCAACCAAGCAAACTTGGAACTGCAAAGGAGAAATAGCATCTCAACTGGACCCTCAAGGTGGTCTTTCCCCAAAACCGTCAACGGATGCGCCATCTCAGCCCGCTAGTGAGCCCTATAAATCAGCAAATTAACCCGAAGATCCTCTTTCTTATGATTTTTTTTAGTTTAAATTTACATGTATTTTAGTCAATACTCGAGGAAATATGTTTTCATTGCGTAGATCGAGGCCAATGTTTAAAACATGATATACATTTAAATTGAGATGCACATTTAAAACAATACTAAATAAAATAATAAGTAGTTGTATCTGTTTTCTAGTTATACCGGCTATAACATAGTTGTACTAGTTGTGGAGTTGTACCAGCTTGTGCATAGTTGTACATTAGCTGTGAAATCGAAAAATATTAGTTGTACCACATAATAAATAAAGTTACTTCAGTTGTACCACTTATTTATGTATACATGTCTTTGCCCGGTTACAATGAAATAAACAATTTTGTAAAAATATATTTCATGTATGTTTTTCAAAAATTATGTGGACAAACAAGTTAACAAACCTTAAAAGTATAAGGTAGATCATGTAAATTTATGGAATTGTGCAATAATTTTCAAAAAATATTTCCAAAACTACAAATAAATGAAGAGAAACTTTTTGAGTACATACTAATTGGGATATTTGATTGTTTTCTCATATGGAATACCAAATTGGTTTTATTAATTTCCGAAATGTCAAAGTTGTACTAGTTGTACCAGTAATACACGTCTAATATATAATAAAAATATATATCAATTGTTTATATGTCTAGTTTTAGGGTTTTACCAATATTTTCACATCATAACTTTGTAAAAATGTATTTGATGTTTGTTTATCATAATAATATAGCTAATATAGTTAACAAACCTTAAAAGTAAAAATTATATAATGCAAAATTAAGAGTGTAATGTAATAATTTAACAAAAAAATGAAAATTCTCAAATAAAATATATGAAATTTTGTCTTCATATACCAATTATGATATTTTCTTGTTTATTTCATATGTAAAGCATGATTTATTAGTTGTGTTAATTATAATAACTACATATAATACATAAATTATAACATTTATATACTAGTTATACTAGTTATTCAATTTTTAACATGTTTAGTTATAAAGTTATACTAGTTGTACCCAGTCGAATGTGAATGAAATAAAGAAGACTGTGTGGCTGTGAATTGATCGTGTGGTTGAAATAAGGAAAGAGAATGAGAGTGAAGGAGATAATAAGTGAAATCAATGACCAAAATTAAAACATAATGAGAAAATCTGACGGCTCATGATTAAGTTTCATTAACGGCAATCTTGTAATATTTTATCCATTTTTTCTTCTCATGATCCAATGACTCTCATTAAAACAGAAATGATTTGATCGAAGGGTTCATATTGATCCATCATTAATAGCAAAAACATCATTTATCCATACTTGGTCCACGTAGAATAATTTAGGTGGTGGAAGATTAATTTTTGGCCATTCGGTCCGTATGAGATTTTTGTTTGGTAAACGCCAGCTCACGGCGGAATAGAAAACACGGTTTAGGTTCTTTGCCTAAGAAAGTCATATTGGGCTTTAATTCGATTGTAATTCAACACATTTTTTTTTGCTAAAATTTTTTTTTCAACACATTTCAAGGGATAAAAACAAATTAAACTGCAGAGACACTAGTTTATAAAGTCGATCTGTCCTTCTCCATTTTGCTTTGATTTCTCTTATACATATATTCCTATGCAAAGCCACTAGAACAAAGCTAGCGAACTTTTATTTAGTGCAAACCAAAACAGAACAATCAGCGTTTTGTATACGAGATAAGCAAGGAAATATCAATGATTCAATTGCAAGAGATTACTTTTGAGTCTTCGTTCACCACATCTTTGTTAGAGATCTATATGTGGAATCGTGTGTTAAACGCATAATTTTGTAGCTTTGACTTGTAGGTTGGATCAATGTTCAACCTGTGTACCATGATTGATGGATCATTCATTCAACTACTCGGGCATCCCAACCTTTCTAAAATACTTGGTCGACCAAAAACCAAGGTAACTTAATTTTGAATTATTTGGTTCTCTTTTGTCTATGGCCTGTTCATGTGTAAACTTTTCATTTGAATAATAAGGCATTATTTAGCCCATTTCATTCCTAGATTCTAGTTGTTTTCCATTTCAAGTTGTATTTGAGCAAATACCCGATAAAGGGTAAAACTGCATCGAACCCATTATACAAGTTTCTTTGTAAGCAGTCTTGTATCTTTATCAAGGAATCAATAAACTAACAGTTTTCTAAAGAATTTATGGGCTTTGGTCTTCATCAGTTGGGCCTGTTCTGCGTTTTGGGCCACGTCAAATGTCACTTAAGCGCTTCACCATGTGACGAGACGATGCGTTTTGACTGAGACGTTAATGACGTTATAACGTCTAACGACCTCAGGTCTTCGTCATTCTGATCACTCTGAAGAAATAAGAGAGAGTAAACAGAGAAGCTTTACGAGAGAGAGAGAATCGAGAGAGAAAGAGAGCTCTACCGGTGGCGATTTCAACAGGAGACGACGGCGAAGTGTCTACGGCATTGATTTTGCTTAGGATCCGATTATCTGTAGTATATTTCGGAGGTAACAAAACGGATCTTCTTCTTTGTACTTAGATCACGTTGTGTAAAGTGTTACCGGAGATTTATATTGATTCTAGTGAAGCTTGAGGGTTCGATCCCCTCCCCGGACAGTAGGAAACGAAGTCCGGGTGAACAAATTGCTTGCGTATTCTTTGATTTCAGTATCTAGATCTCACAAACCTGAAAACAAAGACAAGATCATAAGAATCTAATTGATAAACAAGAAGACGATCTAAAGAAAACAATCAACAAGTGGTATCAGAGCTTTAGGTTCTTCTTGATCTGTTATCGAAGAGGTTCTAAGGTGATATTGATCTGAGAATGATGGAGCCAACTCGAGGAAAATTCAAGATGGACAAGTTTGATGGTAGAGGAGATTTTGGAATGTGGAAATACAAACTCCTTGGTCAGCTGGAGATACAGGGATTAGCATCAGTTCTTGAACCTGATGCTACTCTTTACAAAGTCTCTGAGAAGCTTGAAGCAGGAGCTGATCCGGTGCTGGAACCACTCAAGGTTGCAAAGGACACTCGAGTGAAGAATCTCATTGGTACGTGTCTAAGTGATATGATCCTAAGAAAGGTTATGAATGAACCTACTGCACTTGGTATGTGGAAAGCTCTGGAACGAGATTACCAGACGAAGACACTGCCTAACAGGATCTATCTCAAGCAACAGTTTGCAAGCTTTAAGATGGAGGAGAGCAAGAGTATAGAGGAGAACATGGATTATTTCCTCAAGTTGATAGCAGACCTCTCCAGCCTCAACATCAACGTGAGCGATGAGGATCAAGCCATACAACTTCTGACAAGCCTTCCCTCACAGTATGAGGCTTTAGTTCACACACTGAAATATGGAACTGGGAAAGATACACTCACTGTGATGGAAGTAACTTCATCAGCGTATACTAAGGAGATTGAGCTTAAGCAGAAAGGCGTGTTAAACAAAGGGAAATCTGGTTCTGAGGGGTTGTATGTTGAATCAAGAAGAAGATCAAGTAAAAGGTCTGATAAGAATGATAAATCTTACAGAGGAAGATCAAAGTCAAAGGATCATAGATCAAAGTCGAAACCTAGAGCTAATAAGGATGGAAAAACTGCTTGTTTTATATGTGGTAAAGATGGGCATTGGAAACGAGAATGTCCACATAGAAACAATAGACAGCAGAGTCAGACTGATTCTGCAAATGCGGTTACTACATCAAAGAAGCAGAAGCCGTTAGTTCTGACTGTCAGCACTCAAGATACTAAGTGATGTGTCGCAGTCCACAGATCATTACATGGGAGCAGCTCAGCATGTAGCTCAGGACGTTCTGAACATTTCAACCGAGGTTCATGTTTTTCACCGTACCAGACTTGACTTGGATCATGCCAGACTTGAGAAAGATCATGCCAGACTTGAGAAAGATCGTGCCAGACTTGAGAAAGATCATGCCAGACTTGACTTGGATCATGAGGTTTCACAAAATGATAGAGACTTCTCTCTTTTTCTCTCTTTTGGCTCGATTGCCTCATACTGCACGTACCGGCGACCGTACTGATGGACTGATCGACCCTTTTGATCAGTTCATGCACTTTGATCAGCCAAATCTCACTAAGGCAAGGATCCTTCACCTATCTGAAAACATAGGACACACCTGGTCCAGTATGGTTCATGATCTGGACATGGTGGTTTATACGGACAGTCCCACATTCGTCGTTCTCCTTACCGCGGTTCATGCTTCAGGATACAACGAATCTGGACAGAAGCCGAACAGTCACCTTGTCTAGTCTTATCTCTTTATTTTCGTATTAAAGACTAGATCTAGATCTAGATCTACTTTTTCATTTAATTCCTAGATCTACAAAACACTATAAATATGTAGTCCATTTCATCAATAAGATCAGTTCAGCTTTGGTTGTTTATTTTGTTTCTTCTCTGAGTGAGAGAGAGAGAGAGAGAGAGAGAGAGAGAGAGAGAGAGAGAGAGAGAGAGAGAGAGAGAGTTCTTTAGCTAGTTCATTGGTGTGAACCGACTTGTTGATTTGGTGGTCAGCCAATTCATCTTTGTGTGTTGTTTGGTGGTTAGCCAACACATTCATTCTTTCTTTGGTGGTTAGCCTTAGATCGTGGGTATATCAAGAGTCATTCTGCATCTCTTGATGATCCTTTCAATCCATCTCAGTTCCAGAAGTGCCGTTTGCCTTCTCGGATCATATCCAACACCCAGCTAAAGTGATCCTCCCTATCTTAGGGTTCTTCAGTTGGTATCAGAGCCACTTTGGCTGGATTGTTTTCAATTCATCTTTTCATCTTCTCATCTCTCCACGATTTTATTTTCTTATTTCTTGTTGGATCCGGGCTGTTCCTTTACTCCCTTGTGATCGCCAGTTATTAAAAAAAAAAGAGAAAAAAAAATCTATCAAAAAAAAAATAAGAGTAAAAGTTTTGGCTTGAATCACTTCTGAAGAGAAATCCAAGGGGAGTAGTGGAAGAGAAAACCAGCTGGCTGAAGAGAAACCCAGCCTTAGGACAGTTAAGGCGGATCCATATCAAAATTCTCTTCATCTTTCTTTCTCTTTTCTTTTTCCCACAAAAGTTTGTTTTGGGTTTTGACTGCCTATCATCCTTTGAACCAGTGGAAAGAACTCTGAGTGATCACCTAAAAATCGTGAGCAAAACACTTTGAGAGTGTGAGGATTTTTATTTGCTAACTCTTTTGTTAAGTGTTTTCAGGATGTTTGGACTTCTCAAGAAATCAAAACTACAACAAGACGTTTACTTTCCTTTTAAAACCAAACAAAGAAACCAAAGGAAGAGACAAAACAAGTTCGATGATGATGAGAAGTGGATCAGGAGTGGTGATTGTCCCTTCACTAAAGCCAAGAGAAGCAACCGTGATGTGTCTGATCAGAACGAGCTTCAGACTTATGCCAGCTTGGAAAAGATGTTGCATAAGGCGATTCATGTTGTCCGGCAACTCAAAAAGAAGGGAAACACCAACACTTCTTCTGCACCAAAACAACAAAGTAATTCTTCTTCTCCTTCAAATTCTGATTTGAAAACTAATGTGTTGTATTCTGATAAAAGCAAGGCTGTGAAAACTACAAGCAAGGCTCTTTCTACCAGGTGCTTCAAATGCCATAGGGTCAGTCATTATGCCAACAAGTGCCAAAAACAGAAATCGTTGGTGACTTTGGAGAAAATTGAAACCGAGCCAGAAAAGGAAGACCCTTTACCAATTTTCGATGACTATGCACATGAACCGAAGGAAGGGTCAGGTGGAGAGCAAAACTGTGGTCATAAAGAAGGATCTTTTTCCATTCACAAACCGGACCGAACACAAGGTGAGCAACGTTCTGATTATGGTTCTTTTGCTTATAATCCTTTTCCTTTTAATGTTTCAGATTTGAGGACAAATCTTTTTGAAGAGGAAGGGAATGATGTGTTGCAGTCCACAGATCATTACATGGAACCAGCTCAGCATGGAGCTCAGGACGTTCTGAACATTTCAACCGAGGTTCATGTTTTTCACCGTACCAGACTTGACTTGGAACATCCCAGACTTGAGAAAGATCATGCCAGACTTGAAAAAGATCATGCCAGACTTGACTTGGATCATGAGGTTTCACAAAATGATCGAGACTTCTCTCTTTTGGCTCGATTGCCTCATACTGCACGTACCGGCGACCGTACTAATGGACTGATCGACCTTTTTGATCAGTTCATGCACTTTGATCAGCCAAATCTCACTAAGGCAAGGATCCTTCACCTATCTGAAGACATAGGACACACTTGGTCCAGTATGGTTCATGATCTGTACATGGTGGTTCATACGGACAGTCCCACATCCGTCGTTCTCCTTACCGCGGTTCATGCTTCAGGATACAACGAATCTGGACAGAAGCCGAACAGTCACCTTGTCTAGTCTTATCTCTTTATTTTCGTATTAAAGACTAGATATAGATCTAGATCTACTTTTTCATTTAATTCCTAGATCTACAAAACACTATAAATATGTAGTCCATTTCATCAATAAGATCAGTTCAGTTTTGGTTGTTTATTTTGTTTCTTCTCTGAGAGAGAGAGAGAGAGAGAGAGTTCTTTAGCTAGTTCATCGGTGTGAACCGGCTTGTTGATTTGGTAGTCAGCCAATTCATCTTTGTGTGTTGTTTGGTGGTTAGCCAACACATTCATTCTTTCTTTGGTGGTTAGCCTTAGATCGTGGGTATATCAAGAGTCATTCTGCATCTCTTGACGATCCTTTCAATCCATCTCAGTTCCAGAAGTGCCGTTTGCCTTCTCGGATCATATCCAACACCCAGCTAAAGTGATCCTCCCTATCTTAGGGTTCTTCACTAAGGATGAGTGGGTGCTCGACTCTGGTTGTTCATTTCACATAACACCACATAGGCATGTGCTGTTTGACTTCAAGGAAGTGAAAGGAGGAAAGGTGCTAATGGCAAATAACACTCAGTGTAATGTTGAAGGAATTGGTAAAATCAGGATTACTAATACATATGGAAAGGAAGTCATTTTCACTGATGTTCGATACATGCCAAAAATGAGCAGAAATCTCATTTCATATGACATGTTGAGAAAGCTGGGTGAAACTATAAAGGAGAGGGTTTTAAGATTCATTTCTTCAAAAACGGCGAAAAGGTGTTCTCGGGAGATTATGAAGATGGTTTGTATTATCTACAAGGAACAGTCTCTAGAGCTGAAGCTAATGTTGGAAAAGCTGAGCAGAACATGACAGAGTTGTGGCATTCGCGTCTTGGACACATGAGTATTTCTAACATGAATGTGTTAGTGATGAGGCCATCCAAGTAGAGGTTCCCATAGTTAGGCGCGGTCCGACTACCCGGAGTGGAACCAGGGCCTTGCGAGAAGGTTTCACCAAGGCTGTCCAACAAATCCTTGATCGAGATGGACAGACTGACCAGGACCAGCTGCTGATTGAGGAGATGGTCCAGTTGAAGATTCAAGATCAAGCCGGCCCAATGGAGGTTCAGGACGCAGCCGGCCCGATCCAGTTCAGACTCAACCAAGCCGGACGTCTCATTTCCACATCCGAGCTTGGGCCAGATTCCATTTCCATTCCAACCACTCCGACTCTTCCTGGTTCTGAGAACTAGCCGACATCAGAACGAGTAGTATGCTGTTGTACTCTTTTTCCTTATCGGGTTTTGTCCCACTGGGTTTTCCCAAAAGGTTTTAACGAGGCAACATGCAAGCATACTTTGAATTCTGGTCTAGGCCTTCTCAAACCGACAACCAGATGTCTGGTTTATTTTAATTTATTTGGTTAAGACTTTGGGCTTTTGTTTCAGCCTCATTTTCGGCCAGCCTGTTTAAGGCCTTTTTATTTTTAAGACCCATAAGGGATAGACCCTATATAACCCTATGTACTTGGCGATTTTTTTGCCTTATGTCTTTTATGAAATAATTTTGCCTTTGCAAACTCAGAAACCCTAAGTCTTTTCCCTGTGAGAAACAGAGAGAGCAGCCGAGTCTTATCAAGCTTCAAACCACCAAGCTTGTGGCGATTCTTCACTTCCATCCCATCCATCGATTTGCCTTGAGAGTGATACACATCCAGCAAGTCAAATCCCATAGCTATCCACCTCCATCCACTGTTCTTGTTGAGAGAGATACACATCCAGCAACAAGGATCCATCCCCCATATTTCTATCCTTCTCTTATTTTGTTTCAGTTTGCATCATATAGTTCTAGATTTCCATTCAATATAAAAACTCATAAAAAGTCATATTTGTTTCTGTTCTCAGTTTATCATTTAGTTTTCTTTCAGTTCATCATTTTAAAATCCATAAAAAAACTCATAAAAATAACTCTCTTTGCTTCAGGAACCAGATCGGCCATCTCCCTCTCCATCGCGTCCGCCTAGCCGCTCCATAGCCCTCGGTCTGACCTGTCCAGTCCGAGTTCTTGAACCTCTGGCCGACCATTTGGATAGCCTGAATCTCAGCCTGTATCATTTTGGTATCAGAGCTCAAAGCTCCTACACCTTCGGTTGTATCCTATCCTTTTAATTTTGTTATTTGTTTGGTTCATCCTCTTGTTAGTCAAAAAAAAAAAATTGCACTTGTTCTTGCTGTTCTTGGCGAGTTCAAACTGGTTGTGGTTGCATATCTTTTGATCCATTTTTGTGCATCCATCATTCTAGTAACTTGTTTTTGGCATCCATCGATTTCTACTTTCCTTTTTGATCAGATTTTCATTTAATTGCATTTAATTTTCTTGGCTTGCACTTCAAGTTTTTCCATATTTTAAAAAAAAAAAAAAAAAAAAGGAAGTTTTACATTCATTGCATGCCTTAGTTAAATATCATTTCATTCTTTTTTTGTTTCCTTGCAAATCACTTGTTCTTTTCTTTTCCTCTTGTCGCAGGAGACATGGGAGATCTAGATGGAGCACCAACACAAGCCGAGATCAATGCTCAGCTGTTGGCTAACCATGCTGAACTCCAAGCCACACTGGCTACTGTGACTGAGCAGTTGGCTCAGATAACAGGAAGAAACCGAGCTAATGCTCCACAGCCAAGGAGGAGAAACCAACCCCTTCCAGAAGACCAACAATCCTAATCCAGTGAGGACAACTCGACACTGACCGTACTGAACCGGACGAGCCGCGGTACGAACGGGCTGGGCGTGGGAACCGGCGGGAGTATCGGGTCCAAGGCGATGGAAGCCCGATCTGTAGGCGATTCCGAGATGAAGAGGTCGCTTGGCAAGGAGGCAAGGATCTCAAACTAACTCCTCCAACCTTTGCTGGGAAGGTCGACCCGGACGCTTACATTGAATGGGAGAAGCGCATGGAGTACATCTTTGAGTACTACCGCTATACCGAGGCCAAGAAGATCGCCCTAGCCGCAGCTCAACTGACGGACAATGCCCTGACTTGGTGGGACAGGGAAGTAGCGAGGTTGGCAGGGTCTATAGGATCGAGACTTGGAATGAGATGCGAGCTAAACTCCGAGCAAGGTATATTCCCTCTTACTATCAGCGGGACTTACTAAAACGTTTTCGCAAGTTGTCTCAGGGTACTAGGACCGTGGAAAAATACTTTGAAGAGTTCGAGGCTCTCAAGAACAAGCTCAGGACGCGTGAAACCGAAGAAGTTATGATGGCTCAGTTCTTGGAAGGTCTTCAAGACCGCATCGCTCGCAAGGTGGAGAGGCAGACTTACGTCAACTTCAACGATCTCCTCCACTATGCCGTCCAGGCCGAGAAGCACATTAGAAGGAAGAACGCCTCTAGTGCCAGAAACAAGACGCCATGGGCTCCATCCGGATCCAAAGGAGCTGAGAAGAGCAAGTCCGTTGAAGTGGAAAGCCGGTTCAAGAAGAACCAATCCGACCAGTCCAAACCAGGTAAGGGACAAACTCCAGCCCAAAGAACCCGTGATATTACTTGTTTCAAATGTCAGGGGAAGGGGCACTGCCAGGGACTGTCCGAACAAGCGTGTCATGATCCTTAAGGCGGATGGCGAATATGAGTCCCAAGACGAGGCCGATGTTGAACTGGCTGAATCGGGAGATGAGATAGTGGACTACGCCGAAACTGGTGAGCTACTGGTGGTCAGACGAGCTCTCAGTGCTCTCTTTGATCCAGAAACCGTCCAACGAGAGAACATCTTCCATACGAGGTGTAGCGTGGAGGGCAAGGTATGTAGTCTAATTATTGATGGTGGCTCTTGCACTAATGTGGCCAGCAGGTACCTTGTTGGCAAGTTAGGGCTAGCAAAGTCGCCACACCCCAGGCCATACAAGCTTAAATGGCTCAATGATGAGACGGAGCTTAAAATCTCGGAACAAGTTGTTGTGCCCTTTTGTATTGGTAAGTACCAGAACCAGGTGAAGTGTGATGTGGTTCCTATGCAAGCCGGACATCTGCTGTTAGGGAGGCCTTGGCAGTTTGACAAGGATACCATTCACCATGGAAGGACTAACACCTACAGTTTCACCCACAACAACAAGAAGCACAGCCTGGCTCCTCTCAGCCCCCAAGAGGTCTACGAAATGCAGAGAGCCATGGACCAGTCTGGGCTGTTTAGTAAAACTAACCTTTTCATCTCTTCTAGTAAAGTGATTAAATCATTGCAGCAAGATACACATGTGCTACTAATGGTCTTCAGGGAAGGTTGTTTTGCAGGTTTTGAGGCACCAGATTGCCCAGCTGAGATGCAAGTGCTAATGGACAAGTACAAGGACGCGTTTCCTGAGGAGATACCAGCCGGCTTACCAACCCTCCGAGGCATTGAGCATCAGATAGACTTTGTGCCCGGCGCCCCACTTCCAAACCGAGCCGCGTACCGAGTCAATCCGGAGGAGGCTAAGGAGCTGGAGAGACAGGTCCAAGACCTCATGGACAAGGGGTACATTCGAGAGAGTCTCAGTCCATGTGCAGTTCCCGTCCTCTTGGTGCCTAAGAAGGATGGTACATGGCGTATGTGTGTTGACTGCCGAGCCATCAACAACATCACCATAAAATATCGGTACCCCATTCCTAGACTTGATGATATGTTAAATGAACTGAGTGGTTCCACCATGTTTTCCAAGATTGATCTTAGGAGTGGCTATCACCAAGTGCGGATGAAGGAGGGTGACGAGTGGAAGACTGCTTTTAAGACCAAGCAAGGCTTGTATGAGTGGCTCGTGATGCCATTTGGTCTTACCAACGCCCCTAGCACCTTCATGAGGCTTATGAACGAGGTTCTAAGGCCCTACATTGGTAAATTTGTGGTTGTCTATTTTGATGACATATTGATTTACAGTCAGTGCTTATCCGATCACATTAGTCATGTAGAACAGGTTCTGAAGGCGCTCAGGCAGGAAGGACTCTTTGCCAATCTCAAGAAGTGTGTCTTTTGCACTGACCAGTTAATATTTTTAGGCTTTGTTGTGAGCTCACAGGGTTTGAAGGTCGATGAGGAGAAGATCAAGGCCATCCAAGACTGGCCCACGCCGACCACTATTGGGCATGTCCGAAGTTTCCATGGCCTAGCCAGCTTCTATAGGCAGTTTGTCAAGGACTTCAGCACCATTGCTGCTCCCATGACCTCAGTGATCAAGAAGAATGTATCCTTTGTTTGGGGACCTGCCCAAGAGGAGTCTTTCAACAAGCTTAAATATAGTTTAACTCATGCACCCGTTCTTACACTTCCTGATTTTAATAAAATTTTTGAGATTGAGTGTGATGCATCAGGTACAGGCATTGGAGCTGTTCTTACTCAAAGAGGCCGACCAGTGGCATTCTTTAGTGAGAAATTGAGTGGAGCTGCCCTCAACTACCCAACCTATGACAAAGAGCTATACGCTCTAGTAAGGTCCCTTGAAACTTGGCAGCATTACCTTTTGTCTAAGGAATTTGTTATTCATACAGATCATGAGACACTTAAGCACTTGAGGGGACAGACCACGCTCAAGAAGAGGCACGCTCGATGGCTCGAGTTCGTGGAAACCTTTCCCTATGTGATCAAGTACAAGAAGGGCAAAGACAATGTGGTGGCCGATGCACTGTCCCGGAGACACACTCTCATTGTGACTATGGAGGCCAAGATCATGGGTTTCGAACATATTAAAGAATCTTATGCCACTGATCTTGATTTTAATGAAGCTTTCAGGAACACTGAGAAGGGAGCTTTCGGACAATACTACCAGCATGGAGGGTTCCTGTTCAAGGGAAAGAGGTTGTGCATTCCCAAAGGAGCCATGAGGGAACTGCTGGTTCGGGAGGCCCATGGTGGCGGCCTCATGGGACACTTTGGTCGGGACAAGACCTTGAGTGTCCTAACTGAACATTTCTTTTGGCCAAACATGAAGAGGGATGTGGAGAGCATATGCGCCAAGTGCACTACCTGCCTTAAAACCAAGTCCAGGTCACATCCCTACGGTTTACAAATGCCATTGCCGATTCCTAACCACCCTTGGGTAGACATTTCTATGGACTTTGTGCTGGGTTTACCCAAGATAAACCACAAGGATTCCATTTTCGTAGTGGTAGACAGGTTCTCCAAGATGGCCCATTTCATAGCCTGTAACGCCACTAATGACGCTACTCAGACCGCCGACCTATTCTTCAAGGAAGTGGTCCGACTACATGGTGTTCCTCGAACCATTGTGTCTGACCGAGATACCAAGTTCCTCAGCCATTTCTGGAAGACACTCTGGGGAAAGTTAGGGACCAAGCTGCTATTCTCCACCACTTGCCATCCCCAAACCGACGGCCAGACTGAGGTAGTAAACCGTACACTCTCTCAACTGTTGAGAGCTACGGTCGGTAAGAATTTAAGAAATTGGTTGTCTTGTTTGCCTTTTGTTGAGTTTGCTTATAACCATGCTAGGCACTCTACTACTAACCTGTCACCTTTTGAGATTGTTTATGGGTTTCAGCCAGAGACTCCTTTAGACTTCACCGAACTGCCCAGCTCCATGTACCGCAGTCGTGATGGAGCCAATAAGGCCGAGTTTGTTAAAAACATGCACTTGAAGGTTAAGGAGAGGATAGAGGCCAAGACGGCTAAGGTCAAGGCCAAGTATGACCAGAAGAGGAAGGAGGTGCTGTTCGAACCCGGAGACTTGGTGTGGTTACACATGCGGCCCGAGAGGTTTCCAGAAGCCCGGAAGTCTAAACTCTCTCCCCGTGGGACAGGACCATTCCGCATCTTAAAGAAGATCAACGACAATGCCTATATCCTTGACCTCCCGGCCGAATTTAAATTCTCACATACTTTCAATGTCTCGGATTTGTCTCCTTCCCATGCAGATAGCTTTGATGATTTTGCAGATGATGGTGTTCTGAGGCCAGAACCTCTTCAAGGGGGAGGGAATGATGAGGCCATCCAAGTAGAGGTTCCCATAGTTAGGCGCGGTCTGACTACCCGGAGTGGAACCAGGGCCTTGCGAGAAGGTTTCACCAAGGCTGTCCAACAAATCCTTGATCGAGATGGACAGACTGACCAGGACCAGCTGCTGATTGAGGAGATGGTCCAGTTGAAGATTCAAGATCAAGCCGGCCCAACGGAGGTTCAGGACGCAGCCGGCCCGATCCAGTTCAGACTCAACCAAGCCGGACGTCTCATTTCCACATCCGAGCTTGGGCCAGATTCCATTTCCATTCCAACCACTCCGACTCTTCCTGGTTCTGAGAACTAGCCGACATCAGAACGAGTAGTATGTTGTTGTACTCTTTTTCCTTATCGGGTTTTGTCCCACTGGGTTTTCCCAAAAGGTTTTAACGAGGCAACATGCAAGCATACTTTGAATTCTGGTCTAGGCCTTCTCAAACCGACAACCAGATGTCTGGTTTATTTTAATTTATTTGGTTAAGACTTTGGGCTTTTGTTTCAGCCTCATTTTCGGCCAGCCTGTTTAAGGCCTTTTTATTTTTAAGACCCATAAGGGATAGACCCTATATAACCCTATGTACTTGGTGATTTTTTTGCCTTATGTCTTTTATGAAATAATTTTGCCTTTGCAAACTCAGAAACCCTAAGTCTTTTCCCTGTGAGAAACAGAGAGAGAGCAGCCGAGTCTTATCAAGTTTCAAACCACCAAACTTGTGGCGATTCTTCACTTCCATCCCATCCATCGATTTGCCTTGAGAGTGATACACATCCAGCAAGTCAAATCCCATAGCTATCCACCTCCATCCACTGTTCTTGTTGAGAGAGATACACATCCAGCAACAAGGATCCATCCCCCATATTTCTATCCTTCTCTTATTTTGTTTCAGTTTGCATCATATAGTTCTAGATTTCCATTCAATATAAAAACTCATAAAAAGTCATATTTGTTTCTGTTCTCAGTTTATCATTTAGTTTTCTTTCAGTTCATCATTTTAAAATCCATAAAAAAAACTCATAAAAATAACTCTCTTTGCTTCAGGAACCAGATCGGCCATCTCCCTCTCCATCGCGTCCGCCTAGCCGCTCCATAGCCCTCGGTCCGATCTGTCCAGTCCGAGTTCTTGAACCTCTGGCCGACCATTTGGATAGCCTGAATCTCAGCCTGTATCAGTTAGTCAAGAAGGGATATCTGAATATCAAAGAAGTTGGAGGGATCGAATTTTGTGAGAACTGTGCACTTGGAAAAGAACACAAGCAGAGTTTTAAAAAGGCCAAGCATATCACAAAAGGGATACTGGATTATGTGCATTCAGATCTTTGGGGGTCTCCGTTGAGAGTCTTGGAGGCTGCAAGTATTTCATCAGCTTTATTGACGACTTTTCTAAAAAGGTCTGGGTTTATTTTCTTAAATCTAAAGATGAAGCTTTTGACAAGTTCAGAGAATGGAAGCTCGAAGTTGAGACTCAGACTGAAAAGAAAATTAAGTGCTTGCGAACTGGCAATGGTCTAGAGTATTGTAACAACAAGTTTGATCAGTTCTGTAAACAGTCTAGGGTAAAGCGACATCGGACGTGTACTTACACACCCCAGCAAAACGGAGTTGCTGAGAGAATGAATAGGACTATAATGGATAAAGTCAGATGCATGCTAGCAGAGACAGGGTTAAGACTAGAGTTTTGGGCTGAGGCTTCTTCTACCGCAGTTTACTTGATCAACAGAACTCCCGGATCAAGTATTGAGTTTGAGCTGCCAGAGGAAAGGTGGTCAGGGGGTAAAGTTGATCTATCTCATCTAAGAAAGTTTGGTTGTTCTGCTTATGTGCATCGAGTTCAAGAGAAAATTAATCCGAGAGCAGTGAAAGGTGTGTTTGTTGGTTATCCGTTCGTGGTTAAAGGCTATAGAGTGTGGATCGAAGACGAAGGAAAATGTACTACAAGTCGGAATGTTGTGTTTCACAAGCAAGAGGTTTTCAAAGATACGTTGACAGATTTTGCAGCCGGTGGTGGGAAGAAGGATTCAATCAAATCAGAAGGGAAAGGAAAAGGAAAACGTGTGAGCCTTAGTGATAATTTGATTCAGGGTCCATCATCAGCAATTTTTGAACAAGGAGAGACTTCGGCCTTAGGTGGAGAAGCTTCAGAAAGTTCTGATGAAGAGAGTTCATAGAGTTCAGAAAATTCAGGAGATGAGTCAGATGGATCAGATTCAGATCTAGGAGGAGGAATAGTTGTGAGCTCAGGGGACCCGTCATTGGATTATTATGTTTTGGCTCGGGACAGAGACAGACGACAAAACATAAGACCACCCTCGAGGTTTGATGATGCGAATCTGGTTGCATATGCTTTGAATTCTGCAGAGGAGTTAGAGATTGAGGAACCTAAAACGTATGCTGAAGCTATGAGAACAAAGGAGAGAAAGTTCTGGAATGCAGCTGCCAAGGAAGAAATGGTTTCTCTCCAAAAGAACAGAACTTGGGATCTGATTGAGAGACCTAAAGATCAAAAGCTGATAGGTTGTCGTTGGATTTTTAAGCTAAAACCTGGCATCCTTGGAGTTGAGGAGCTGAGGTTTAAAGGAAGAGTTGTAGCTAAAGGCTATTCGCAGAAAGAGGGTATAGATTACAACGAGATTTTTTCACCAGTGGTGAAGCATGTGTTTATACGTCTCATTCTTTCATTGGTGGTGAATTTTGATTATGAGCTAGAGCAAATGGATGTGAAGACAGCTTTCTTACATGGAGATTTGGAAGAAAGAATTCTCATGGAACAGCCAGAGGGATTTATCCTAAAAGGAGATGAGGATAAGGTCTGTCTTCTAAGAAAATCCTTATATGGCCTAAAGAAGTCACCGAGACAGTGGAATCTAAAATTTGATGGTTTCATGAAAAAAACAGAGTTTTATCAGAAGTGAACATGACTAGTGTGTGTATATGAAGAATGTGAATTCTGATAAAGCTATATACTTGCTGTTGTATGTGGACGATATGCTTATTGCTTCGGGAAGCAAACCGTCGATTAAGGCTCTGAAGGACAATTTGAGCTCAGAGTTTGAAATGAAGGATTTGGGAAGAGCTACTCGAGATAGGAAAAATGGAAGTTTGAAGTTGACACAGGCTAAATATCTTGAAAAGGTACTAAAGACTTTTGGAATGTTCGAAGCTAGATCAGTGGTTACTCCTACGGCTTCGCACTTCAAGCTCAAGAGTTTGCATCCTAAGGAAAGAGCTGATGAGTATGAGTACATGAAGGATGTACTATATGCGAGTGCAGTAGGGAGTTTGATGTATGCTATGGTTGGGTCAAGACCAGATTTGGGTTTCGCAGTTGGTCTGATCAGCAGATTCATGTCTCATCCTAGCAGGGAACATTTGGAAGCTGTAAAATGGGTTCTAAGGTACGTGGCTGGGGCTTATCAGAAATGTTTGACATTTAAGAAGTCTACAGAGTTCAGAGTTGAAGGATTTTCGGATTCAGACTACTCAGCGGACTTAGACAAAAGAAGATCAGTTTCAGGAATTGTTTTTCAAGTGGGTGGTAACACTGTTTCTAGGAAATCAGGGTTACAGTCAGTGGTTGCCTTGTCTACTACCGAAGCAGAATACATGGCTCTGACTTTGGCAGTTAAAGAAGCTATTTGGTTGAGGAATTTTGTTACTGAGTTGGGATACAAGCAAGACAGTGTAAGGATACACTGTGACTCTCAAAGTGCTATTGCTCTATCTAAAAACGCAGTACATCATGAACGGACAAAGCATATGGACACTCAATTCAATTTCATCAGAGACATTGTATCTAAGTGAATCGTCAACCTAGCGAAGATACATACATCTAAGAATCTGGCAGATTTTCTAACTAAGTGTTTACCTGGCACGAAGTTTGAGCTCTGCTGTGAGATTCTTAACATCTGCTGAAGGTCCTAATCGGCTCCGGGTAACTCCTTGAAGTGTCTCAACATACAGAAACAAAATACCTGAGTTAGTTTCTGAAACAATCGGACGAAATCAAGGGAAAACAGTGAGGAGAGTTTTGAAGATTATCAGATTAAAGATGGAGAATTACCCGTAGAGAAGAGGAGATCTTAATTGATCTCGTGATCAGTGGTCTCAGGTGGAGTCGTCAGCGAACGATTCAGTCCTCAAGTGATCAGTGGTCTCAGGTGGAGTATGAATCTGAGAGTTTTTGGGTAGAAGATGTTACAGTTTTCAGATAGGTCACTAAGGTTGATCAAAGGTTCTGAATCTGCAATCTCGGATACGGTGAAATCAGAAGATCAGAGGTTAGTATACGGCAAATAGAAGAAAGGTTTGTAGTAAAGAAAGGAAATGGATTGGAAGGATCAATTACCTTGAAAGTTCTTCTCGCAGCGGAAGCAGTCTAAGAGTGAGTTATTTTGCTATGAAAAAGCTCAAGACAGTACATGTAAGAAGACAGAAGGTCACGAATCAGTTTTCAATGGATGTCGAAGCTAAATGCGTTTGAAAGAAGTTCAAAGAGCTTACCAGGTTCAAGTTGAAACTGATTAGTGATCAGTATTAAGAAGGTGGTGAGATACTGCAGATTTCTCTGTGTTCTTCGTAGAGAGAAGGAAGAGCTAAGCGGCAAAAGGAGAGAGAGAGGTTCCGACAAGCATAGGATTATCTCGAACTGTTTGAAACCAAAGAGGTGGAGATTTGTGGGCTTTGGTCTTCATCAGTTGGGCCTGCTCTGCGTTTTGGGCCACGTCAAGTGTCATTTAAGCGCTTCACCATGTGACGAGACGATGCGTTTTGACTGAGACGTTAATGACGTTATAACGTCTAACAACCTCAGGTCTTCGTCATTCTGATCACCGTGAAGAAAAAAGAGAGAGTAAACAGAGAAGCTTTACGAGAGAGAGAATCGAGAGAGAAAGAGAGCTCTACCGGTGGCGATTTCAACAGGAGACGACGGCGAAGTGTCTCCGGCATTGATTTTGCTTAGGATCCGATTATCTGTGGCATATTTCGGAGGTAACAAAACGGATCTTCTTCGTTGTACTTAGATCGCGTTGTGTAAAGTGTTACCAGAGCTCTATATTGATTCTAGTGAAGCTTGAGGGTTTGATCCCCTCCCCGGACAGTAGGAAACGAAGTCCGGGTGAACAAATTGCTTGCATACTCTTTGATTTCAGTATCTAGATCTCACAAACCTGAAAACAAAGACAAGATCATAAGAATCTAATTGATAAACAAGAAGACGATCTAAAGAAAACAATCAACAGAATTCTC
This sequence comes from Brassica napus, assembly GCF_020379485.1. NCBI lineage: Eukaryota > Viridiplantae > Streptophyta > Magnoliopsida > Brassicales > Brassicaceae > Brassica > Brassica napus. The sequence goes on along the minus strand of NC_063449.1, from coordinate 1,198,458 downwards.
TTTGATCTCTTCTTGTTGTGCGATTCATATACTTAGGGTTCTAGACTTATCATTGCCCTTTCCATAAAGCTTTATGGTGACCATCACTTCTCTGAGCTACTAGGTAGGTTCTGTCACTTACTGAATCAATCCAGAAAGAGTTGTACAACCATCAGGATCGTTTCCCGTCATTTCTATTATTTCACTCGACTATCGCTTGCTCGACCATCCGACCATCGATCATCCATCCGATCATCTGACTATCATTCATCACTTTCATTATGGCATATTTATCGTCGTTTATCTAATTTTCATTCACTCTCGTCTCCTTTTTTACTTGTTTTAGGTTTCTTTTCTTGTTTATACCTAGTCCACTTAACTACACTCGATCACCATTTCGGTTATCCGCAACCAATCTCCATCGACTCGACCTTTGGGTCGTGTCACTTATGCAATTTGTCTGATAAACTGATTTCTGTTGATGGGCCGGTGAAAGCTATTGACAATATCATATGTCATGTTCCTCAACACTGAAATGTGTTTGTCTTAGGCATGGGCATTCGGGATCCCAATCAGGTTTCGGTTTAGTCCAATCGGGTTTCGGTTTTTCGGGTTTATCAAAATCAGCCCCATTCGGGTTATATGAAAATTCGTTTTGGGACCTGTTCGGTTTCTATCGGGTTCGGGTCGGGTTAGTAAATCTTCAAAGAACCGGTACAACCCGATGTACTTTCGGGTTCGGGTCCCAATCGGTTCTTTGGCTTAAATGTACCTGATTTATATCTAATTTATAACCAAAAAGTAAGTAAAATCGGTTATTCGATTTTAAATTACTTGATTTATACCTATTTTGTAACCAAAACATAAATAAAATCGGTTCGAAAAAAAGAAATGAACATCAAATGTGATCATTCAAAATCAAGTGAAAGGTAAACATAGTTATTGATCGAAAGAAAACCAAATAAATGAAAGCATAAAACAAAAACCAAGTTCTCATGAAATGAAAACATTATTCAATGAAAACAAAACCAAAATCTAAAAACTTCAACCTTCAACCGCCACCTTCAACCATCAATTTTCATATAATAGATAATTATTTTCGATGTTCAACATATTTTGAATACATATTAGGAATTGAGATCATGTTTGACACGAGTTCTTTTTGGAAATTTTGTATGTTTCGGGTTCTATCGGGTATCCAGTTAGGTTCGGGTTTGGTTCGGATAATATCCATAACCCGAAATACCATAAAATAAGATCCATTCGGTATTTATGCCGGGTTCGGATCGGTTCAGATTCTTTTTTATCGGATCGGGTTCGGTTCGGGTTTTCGGGTTCGGTTTATTTGCCCAGTCCTAGTTTGTCTCATGGATATAGAAAACGTAATTTTATTTATACACAGAAATCAGTTAGCTATTTCCTTTTCATTGTTGACTTGGCTTTTTTTAACTCCACTTTTTTTTGGGAAAATTATTTTTTTAGACCAAAAGAACATGTACATGCTTCATTAAACTAATTTCACCTATTAATTGTTACATTAGGCCAAATAATATCAAAATGCCAATAATGCTCTTAAAATTCATTTCTAAATTCGAAATTATAATTATAATACATTATAATAGTTTAATATAATAAACTAATTATAATTAAAATAAACAAAAAAAGTAAAACAAATAAAGTCTCTCCCCCTAGAGATAGGGCTGGGCAAAAAACCCGGATCCGAAGAACCGAACCCGATCCGAAAAAGTAATACCAAACCCGAACCGAAATTGATTAAAAATCCGAACGGATTCAAATTTTGGTATCTAAAGAACCGAAACTGAACCCGACCCGAACCGAACCGAAGTATCTCGGGTACCCGAATGTAACCGAAATAGATTTATATACCTAAATATATTTCTTTTTTGTAGATTTAATATATATTAAAAACATCCAAAATATATAAGATACTTTTAAGTTGTCTAAAATACTTGAAAATATACATAAATAGTCAAAAGTATATATCTAAAATAGCAAAAGTATATGTCTAAAATAGCTAAAATATATTCAAAACACCAAAATGCTTGAAATATCTATTTATTTTCTATCCAAATATTCAAATCAAACCAATTTATATGTTAATTTTAGGTATTTTGACATATATTATACAAATTTATATGTAATATATTATTTTGTTTTATAGATTTTGAGAAATTTTAAGCATATAATGGATATAAAATTTTAAAAATAATTTAAATGGATTATCCGAACCCGCAAAGATCCGAAGCGAATCCGAACCAAAATTTAGAAATACCCAAATGGGGCTGAAATCTTTAAACCCGAAACCCGATTAGATCCGAACCGAACCCGAATGGGTACCCGAATGCCCACCCCTACCTAGAGATGTCAATTGGGTTGTCCATGTCCAATGGGCATGTCCAAATGGATAAACTAGTGTACTGGACATTATTTTTTTTAAGTCCAAATTGCACCAAGTCCAAACTGTCCAGACCAAATTGGACCATTCCAAATGTGCCTTCCGCGAGGCCCAATTAGAAAAACAGTGTTAAAATACAAAAAATCATTTTCAACATAATTTCATTATGTTTTGTGGAGTTCAAAAGCATAGATAAAGTTCATACATCATCCAAAAGCCTAAATAAGGTTCATAATGTAAAAGCATTGAAAAATATCATACATAATTCAAATTCCAAAAGCATAGATTAGGTTCATACATACATAACTAAACTTCAGTCTTTCTTTATACATCTTTTGATTCAGTTCACTCTATCAGCACGAGATTAACCTGCACAAGAGACCCCAACCTTATTCCCATTAAGCAATGAACCATGTTAAGTCAAGAAACAACAGAACCAAACCCATCACAGAACCTAAGTGATAACCATTAAGCAATGAACCATTTGAAATCGTAAGTGGCTACATAAGGAACTACATAACTATTCCAACAACAAGACAATCAACATAATAAAGTACAAAAGCGAGCACAGAAACCAGGAACAAGACACTGATGAATTACATAGCTCAAGCCCACGATTAGGCCTAGGTATTTCGCGTATTTCGGTTTTTGGGTAGTTTGGATAGGGAGCTAGAGGATCCATTTACTATTTGACCTATTTTCGGTTCGGTTCGGATAGTTTCGGGTTCGGTTCGGTTTGGATAGTAAATGTAGGAACCAGAAAATACCCAGAAAAAAATTGGTTCTCATTTGGATCCGGTTCGGATAGTTCGGATAGTTTGGATAAAATATCGGTTATTTAGAGTAAAATATCAAATAATTAGGATGATTTAGATAAAAATTTTGGATATTTTGGATTACTTTGGATATTTCGGATAAAACTATTCGGATAGTTTCAGATACTTTCGGGTAGTTCGGATACTTTATAATAATTTAGTTATCCTCAACTATTTTCAGATACTTTTAATAGAATTTTAAATTAAAAATATATATATTTAATTATGTTATATGTATATATAATTAATATTTTTATATATTCGGGTACCCGTTCGGTTCTCGGTTTGGTTCCGGTTCGGTTCGGTTATTTCGGATATAAAAATATAGGAACCGTCCGGGTATTTGAGGGTATTTGATGTGCCCCAGTCCATGGACCAGTCCGGCCAGCATGAAGATCAGAACGTTCCAGACGTCCCAGTTGAGGTTCATTCTTCCGATCAGACCAGACAGGCCGATCGGGCCGTGTACCAGCTCAACCCGCGGACGTCCGGATTGGAGCTTCGGCCAGATCCATGACCAGAAGATCGAACTGACTGAACTGAAGCTCGTCTTTCCCGGCCAACTCGACAAGCTAAGGCTGATGCTCAAGCAAGAATCAACTTAGGACGAGCCAATTCCGATTCAGACCATAGCTTCTCTCTTTTGGCTCGTTTGGCTCGTACCGCATGTACCGGCGACTGTGCTGATGATCTCTCTTCCTTGTTCGATCCGATCATGGACTTCTCTTTTGGATATTTCTCTAAGGCAAGGATCCTTAAGCTCTCAGAAGACTTGGGCCATGTTGGAACGCAACTTGTCCGATCATAACGTCATGCGGCCTTAGCAGAACGTCCCGCGGCCCTTGCTGATCGTCCCACCCATGTGCTGATCCTTTCCGCCATGGACACAGCCAGCTCAGATGCATCTGGACAGGAGCCAAATGGTCATCTTGACTAGTCTTCTCCATTTTCCATGCCTTGACCAGATCTAGTCAAGGATCCTTAAGCTCTTTTGGATATTTCTCTAAGGCAAGGATCCTTAAGCTCTCAGAAGACTTGGGCCATGTTGGAAAGCAACTTGTCCGATCATAACGTCATGCGGCCTTAGCAGAACGTCCCGCGGCCCTTGCTGATCGTCCCACCCATGTGCTGATCCTTTCCGCCATGGACACAGCCAGCTCAGATGCATCTGGACAGGAGCCAAATGGTCATCTTGACTAGTCTTCTCCATTTTCCATGCCTTGACCAGATCTAGTCAAGTTTATATTTTTTATGTCTTGTTTTCCTACATTTCTATTTATTGTCTTTGACTACAAAACTCTATAAGTATGTGATCTCTTCTATTGAATAAAGCAATCGATTTTGTCTAAGCTTTTGAGTTAAACTCTTTGTTCTTTGTCTAGAACTTTTCTTTGTTTCTTGGTGAGTCATATCCAAGTAAACACCTCTCAAATTCGTTGGTCTTGTGAGTCATATCAAGCAACGGTTCGAAAATCTTCTTTTGGTGGACTTGTGAGTCATATCAAGCACCAACTGAAGTCGGGAATATCGAAGGCTCTTCCGCAACCTTCGTGCGACCCTTTAATCCATCTAGTTCTCCATGCGGAGTTCATATCAAATCTGATCCAGTCGAGTGAACCGATCTTAGGGTCCTTCAAGTGGTATCAGAGCCACTCGTCTGGTATCTTCTGAATCATTCTATCTTCTCATCTTCCATTTCTTCATAAACACTTCTTCTTCTACCTTTCTTGAATCCGGGCCCCTCATTACCATCCACCATATATATAAAAAAGAAAAATATCTATATAAAAAAAAAAGAAAAAAAAAGGAAATCAAAAAGTTTCATTTGGGGATTGGTGGTGGAAGAGAAAGCCTGCTGGCTGAGGAGAAATCCAGCCTTTGAGATGGTTAAAACGGATTCCCAAACCAAAATCTCTTATCTTTCTCTCTTAAGAAATTTCCCTTGTGTTTGCTTGGAATTTGTCCATTGAGATTCTTTGATTTGTTCTTCTTAGAACCTTGAGTGGAAACTTGTGTGTGCGACCATCCAAATTCTGAGAGAAACATGTGTGTGGGTGAGGATCAAACACTTGAGAGAGTGAGGATTTTTATCTAACGTTTTGTGTTTAAGAAATTTCAGGAAACATGAGTAGTGATGATGAACGGAACCGTCCCGGAATCTCAGTCGTGGGATTGTCTAACCTTCAAATGCGTGCTTTGAATGATTCTATGTCTAACATGTTGAACGCAAGTTTAGATCAAATCCATCAGAGGCTTGATGAGCTTCAGGCCAACCAAACTCATCCTAGAATCGGAGCAAGAAGAGACCGTCCGCGAAGGAACAACCGGTCCGACAATGAGATCCAGGAGGAGGACTTCCCAGAAGATGAGGCCAGATCCGCATACCGTCCAAGAAGAGGTCCTAGAAACCGAGATCCAGGTGATGTCAATCCATTTACTAGAACTGGTCGTACTGATGATATTTTGAACGGATTGAAACTGAAAATTCCACTTTTTGATGGCAAAAATGATCATGATGCTTTTCTTGAGTGGGAAAGGAAAATTGAGCATGTGTTTGATTGTCAAAACTTTTCTGAACTTAGGAAAGTAAGGCTTGCTGCTACTGAATTCTTTGGCTATGCTATTAATTGGTATGATCAAGTTTTGACCCACAGGAGGAGAACAGGTGAACGGCCGATCGAGACATGGGACGAGCTTACCATGCTGATGAGGAAACGATTCGTTCCTGCTCACTATCACCGCGACCTCCACCAGAAGCTAAGACGCTTGCTTCAAGGAACCAAATCTGTGGAAGACTATTACCAAGAGATGGAGATCTTAATGATCAAGACGGACACGGATGAGTCTTTGGACGCCACCATGGCTCGATTTCTTTCAGGCCTCAACCATGACATCTGGTGCGACCTGTATCAGCTTCAAACTCAAGTCTTGGACGTCCATACTTGTACCAGAAAGGCAAGGGGTCACAACAGGACCTAATTGGCTCATTGGAGAGCTTGTTGGCCTTATTCATGTGGTATTGGACCGAGAGAAGGCTATGGGCCTTGATGAGGCCTTTATAAAGATATGAATGACTATGGGCCATCATGGACGATTAGTATTCAATCTGATTGACCAGGAAATGGATGGGATGAAGCTGGTTGGACAGGAAATGAAATGGGTGATCTGGTATGATCGAGAAATGGACTGTTCAAACCGAAATGGGCGAGAAATGAGTTGGAAATAGAAGATGAAGAACCTGAGCTGGAAATGGAACATCAGGAGCATCTTTATCAATAAAATGAGCTTATGGAGGTACTTGGTCGGACCAGGAACAAGATGGATCGAGCCCAAGCAAGAGTTGTTCGAAAAAGGCCTTTATCGGCCCAAAAAGTGGAAAGACAAGGCAGATTGGATTATGATTGGCCCAAGAAGATTATGCACATCCAAGATGGTTTATTTTCAGTTTATTTATCATTTTATTAAGTTTAAAACAATTAGGATTAAGTTTGGTTATATTAAACAAATTAGCAATAGGATTAGGATATGGTTTTTCATAAACCGACTTGATTTTGGTTTAGGGTTTATTTTAGTTTAGGATTTTGTTTTCTTCTTTCTTTTATATGTAACCACGAGCCTCCCTGTAAGGATTCAACCATTATTCAATAAAAGTAAGCTTTGGCTTAAACAATCGTCTCTGAGGAGACTTCTCTATCTTGTTCATGTGTGAAAAACTCTTATCACAATAAGAAGAGTGATCTTCTGTGATCCATCCTAGACACCAAGCAGGATGATCCTATGTCTCAGGAGCAGCAAAACATCCTTAGAGCCTTCCACAGCTTGAAGGAGAAGACCATCCTCATCATCTATCATCCACCCACGCCCCTTCAAGTGATCCAGGGAGAGACAGCCCTTCCAGGGCCGTACAAACATCCAAGACCGTATGGAGCTTCAAGAGTATGGTAGTGTGGAACAGATGCTACACAAAGCCATTTTGATCGAGCAACAACTCAAGAGGAAGAGTTTCTCAAAACCGGCCATTGCTTCCAAACAGGCCTTCTCTCCTAAACCGGCCATTGCTTCCAAACCGGCCTTCTCTCCTAAACCGGCCTTTGCTCCTAAGCCAAGCTACCAAGACAAAGGTAAGTCTTCTTCCACAACACATAATGCTTTTAAAACTGATGTTCCTGCTCGTGATGACAAAGGAAAGGCAGTGGAGACTTCTGGCCGAGCAAGAGACAATAGGTGCTTCAAGTGTCAAGGCCTAGGACACTTTGCCAAAAACTGTCCCAACCAACGGGTGATGATTCTCATGGAGAATGGAGAAGTTGAATCTGAGGATGAACAGGAGGACAAAGAGGATCTTGGTCCGATCTTTGATGATGAGGACGAGTCATTTGGATATCCGCATCACGGACCCCTACTCGTTGCTAGGAAGGGAAAGGTCGACTCTATCTTCGATGAGATGGACGGCCGCTTGGTTGATGAGTCTGATCCGACCTTTGATGTTGATTCCGATCCGATCTTTGATGAGGAGGTGTGCTTTGTCTATCCAGCTCATGGTCCTCTACTTGTTACAAGAAGATCTCTGAGTGTTCAACCCAAAACCAATGAAAAAGAACAAAGGGAGAATCTCTTTCATTCTCGTTGTTTAGTTTCTGAAAAGGTATGTTCTTTGATTATTGATGGTGGGAGTTGTACTAATGTTGCTAGTGACTCTCTTGTCAGGAAACTAGGGCTTGCTACTAGGCCTCTCTCTCTCGTCTTTTCAGGTTGGAATGGCTAAACGAGGCTGGAGAACAGTATGTGAAAGAACAAGTTACCGTCCCCCCTTACCATTGGCCGATATGAGGACGAGGTTGTTTGCAACGTTCTTCCTATGGACGCATGTCACATTCTCTTGGGCCGGCCATGGCAATTTGATAAGAGGGCCGTGCATGATGGCTTCACAAACCGACACTCCTTTGATCATAAGGGAAAGAAGATCACGCTGGTTCCTTTAACACCTTTGGAGGTTCATCAAGATCAGATCCAACTCAAGAGGAACCGTGACAAAGAACCCAAGCCAGATGAACCTGAATCATCCCAACGGAACTCCAATTTCTATATTAAGCCAAGTCAGGTCAAGAAATCTCTTTACTCTCAAAAGCCATTTCTTTTACTTGTATACAAAGAATCTCTTATGGCATCTTCTTCTGACCATGCACTGGAGATTCCGAGTGAACTTCTAGATGTTTTGCAGGAGTTTTCTGATGTTTTTCCATGTGGGAATCCTAAAGTATTACCACCAATACGAGGCATTGAACATCAGATAGAATTTGTTCCAGGTGCGTCCCTACCAAACCGACCAGCTTATCGTACCAATCCGGTGGAGACCAATGAACTTCAGAAACAGATTGGTGACCTTCTGGAGAAAGGTTACATCCGGGAAAGCCTCAGTCCTTGTGCCGTACCAGTTCTCCTCATGCCCAAAAAGGATGGTTCTTGTCGCATGTGCGTGGATTGTCGTGCCATCAACAACATTACGGTAAAGTATAGGCATCCCATTCCTAGGCTAGATGACATGCTTGACGAGTTGCATGGTTCATGTGTCTTCTCTAAGATAGATTTGAAAAGTGGCTATCACCATATTCGCATGAAAGAAGGTGATGAGTGGAAAACTGCATTTAAAACGAAGTTGCATGAGTGGCTTGTTATGTCATTTGGTCTTACTAATGCACCTAGCACCTTCATGTGTTTAATGAACCATATCTTGGGAGCATTCATTGGTCATTTTGTTGTAGTTTACTTTGATGACATTCTTATCTACAGCAAGAACATGGATGAACATAAGATGCACTTGAAATCTGTTCTTGAGGTTCTTGAGAAAGAACGTTTGTTTGCTAACCTTGGAAAATGCTCTTTTGGAACAGATCATGTGGTCTTCTTAGGTTTTGCTGTAGGTGCAGATGGACTTAGTGTGGACGAGGATAATATCAAAGCCATATGAGATTGGCCTAGTCCAACGACCGTGGGTGAAGTAAGGAGTTTCCATGGTCTTACCGGCTTCTATATGCGATTTGTTCCAGACTTCAATTCCATTGCTGCTCCTCTGACTGAAGTGATCAAGAAGAATGTCGGATTCAAATGGGAACAAGCCCAAGAAGAAGCCTTTCAGATGCTAAAAGGGAAGTTGATTCTAAGTGATTGGTGAGTTTGTTGAATTTATAATTGAGCTTTGATATGTGAAACTATTGATTGAACTTCTTGTTTTTGATAGCGGGATGCGATTTAGATGAGGAAGATAAGGAAGATGCCAATGAGAAAGTAGAAGGAAATGGAAGGAAGAAGAAGACCCGACATAATTAAAGGTATAATCACTTAGAATCATTAGGAGAGGAAACTGAATGGTAGGTTTAGTATCATTAAGAGAGGAAACTAAATGATGGGTTTAGTATCATTAGGAGAAAATGAATGATAGGTTTAGGCCTTGGCAAAATAACTGGAACCGAAGAACCGAACCGAAACCGAACCGAAATACCCGAAACCCAGACCAATACTGAAGGACTAAGTGATTGGCATAAATGTAATCGATTGTCCGTTGGACACTTCTTTCTATTTTGTTTTTGTTTTTTCGTTTATAATCTGGTGTTTGATATTCTCTGTGTTCATACGATTTAATTTCAGGAGTATGAGAATCACCGGCGTGAAACTCTTCATGTCCGGCGTACAGCCACTAAGTTATTTTCATAAACTATTGCTCTTATCTAATTAGGTTTGGTTTTCTGCAACCCACCAGATTGCCGCCATCAAATAGTGGAGCTCCTTCAGGTATGCCCTTGATTGTGTCCGTTTTCCTTTATGCTGTATGATCAAACAATATATAAACATCTGATTTTCTGTTTGTGACATGGCAGAAAAGATGCAGATCCACCATCGAGAATGCACCATCGCAACAAATGGAGATGTCCATGTTACTACAAACAGTCCCAAAGCAGGAGAATTATACCCAAAACAGAGCTGGAGAATTATACCCAAAACAGAGCTCTTCACAGTGTGGAATAATAACAGAGCTCAGTGGAATATTCGCACATCTAGCTACGATGGTCACTCAACAAGGAAAGCTAGCTATCAGGTTCTTTAACATTCTTACCCAAAACCTCACCATATAGATAGTTTAAGGGAAGGTTAGTTTAACATATGTGGGTTTTATGGAACAGAATCGATGGCAATATGGATGAATCTTTAGTTGATGTAGAGGGAGCATGCAGCGCTCTTCTGCAGCATCTAGCTCGAATTACATCAAATAGATGGCTCATGATCAAGATCTTCGCTGTTATCATATTGTTCCTCATTGTTTTCCTCTTCTTCGTGGCTTGAAACATACATATCTTTTGATCTTGTTGCATCAACCTCAAAGATAAAACTTCCATCTATACACATGTTTTGCAAGCTTCAAGAGACACAATTTTTCAATCTTTCTCTTGGTTTAAAAAAGCGACCGTTTTTAGCGCCATGGCGCTAAGCGCCACCAAGCGAGGACCTCATCGCCAAGGGACCCCATTGCCAGGCGAGGTACGTAAAACCCTCGCTTTACCTCGCTTTTCTTCGTTTTTGATATTTTGCTAAAGCGGTAAAAGCGCCGATTTGGTGTACCTATACAAAAAAAAACGATTCAAAATTGTACAATTATCAAAAACGGTTTATGAGAATATTTAAGGAGAGGAAGGGTTTTTGGCTACGAGAAAGATTTGGAGTATGAGGAGAATGATTCTGAATCTGACTAGAAGTTCATTTGCTTTTGAATTTGGTGTTTTTAGCTTTGAATTTGGTGTTTTCAGCTTTGAAATTGGTGTTTTCATTTGATGTTTGCTATATGAACCTTTGAGTTTTATTTATGGATTTGGTGTTTTTAGTTTCTGTCTTAGCATTCTTGTTTAACTAATATGTATATAGATGGTCTTGCATAGTACCTTTTGTGTTGCAGGTACACAAAGCGATGGTAAAATGGCGCCATGGCGCTGGGCGCTAAGCTCCAGCCTCCTCGCTTCGTCTCGCCTTGCGCCATTTCAAACCTCTTTCTACAAGATTCAAGTTTGTTTTTACTAGGAAACTTTTTGAAAAATGTAAGAGACACAATCTTATTGGGCCACTATAGGAGGTCCTTCTTCTCGGTGGCTTTGGTCCTGTGGTGACTCCATTGATTGTGCTACACAAAGGTTCTTCCTTGATTTGACATGCATAATTGTTCTAAGATGTTTTGGGTTTCTTTTGATCTTCATCTACTTGATTTTGTTTTGGGTTTTGTTGTCTTTTAGTTCATCTATTTTTAAGTTGATTCCCATTTATGGGTTTATGACTCTGGGGACTGGTGAGTTTTGTCCGCCGGCTTTGACTCCGAGTTACTTCTATTGCCGGCTTATTTAATATGTTTCAGTTAAAGTAATCAAATCTTCAGTGAAATTACTTATTAGGTATAGATTTCAAGCTACAGCTTATAATAATACTTCCTTATGATGTATAGATTTCAATCTACAGCTTATATAATATTTGGAGAGAAAGTAACAAACGATAGTAAGGAGAATAGGTGAGGACATAAACCTAGCTCGTCAAGAGCAGTCTTGAGATGTTCGCCACAAACCCTTCTTGACTCGAACCATCTGGTCTACATCAGTACAACTCTGGCAAAAACGCTAGAAAGAAGCGTGTAATCTACATCAACAACCCTATGAACCTGTTTAACAATGTCAGAATTTTTCATTTGGTTTAAAAGAAAATTATATGCTTCAGTTGAACATATTCATTTGTCTCAAAATAATGTTTAGTCTCAACAAATAACAAAAGTTCTATAATAATACAACAAAATGAAAAAAAGGAGAAACGCACAGAAAGTTCAAACGCGTCTAAACCGCCCAATCAAATAAGCGATTTCCCCTTTTCCCCATAATATAACATTCTTCAGACTATACTTGGAGGATCTCCAGCCCAGCTACAAGTGGCTCGTGACCACCGAGTTCTGATACAATCCACCAATGGTGCATGCTGTGCCGGCTTAGGCTGGTTCACTTCTGAGTCTTTGTCAGAGCTGCTGGACGTTGCACACGTCATGTACTCTTCTGGTGTCCATTTAGGAGGGACAGAGACGTTTAGTTTGGTGAGCCTTGGCCTTTGAACAGGAACCGTCCCACCTTCCACAGCCATAGCTTGACCACCACCGTTTATATCTGATTTAGCAATCCCATTGAAGTGATAGACATCAAACACTTTCTTTCCCATCATTCCTGATGAATCTTTGATTCCTCCCAAGTTTCTGTCCAGCTCCAAGATCACTTGCCATAACTCGCTCCACACAATGAACCCCATGGCGCAGATCTCATTCATCTTCTCATTTGGCAGTCTAATGTTTGTTTCCTGAACAACTTGGTGAAAGGCCTCCACGCTGATGAAACCACCTCCTCCGCTCTGGTCTCTTGCATCAAAAGCTCTTCTTATCTGAGACTCTCTCAGCTCAAGTTCGTTTTCTTCCTGGACAGCTGGATCGAGTGCAAACAGGACGGTGTAATGTGACTCGCTGCCAACGACCCATATAGGCCATTTGGGAGATTTGAGGTTCTGACCGACTTTGCAGAAATTGAGAGACTCGAGCAACGTCAGGAAGCCCACCTCAACATTCTTCGATATGCCTTTCAGAAACATGCCGCCTCCAAAATCCATCCTTCCATCAAACACATTAGGAACCGCTTCACCACACAATAGCAGGTTTACGATTTCCTAATCAAAAAGGGTACAGAGAAAAATCATTATTACTCAAGGACAAGTTACAGATCAAAGTGGATTCTGGAAATGTGTTCGTTCTATTACCTGGGAGGCATGTCCAAATGGTGCAGTTACCAGGGGGAGGTTTGGATCATCCCTGTCGTTTTGAACAGTATCCTGTTTATGGAAAAATAATTTTAATTATATACGGCTGTAGCTGACCTAAATAATGGGAATGAAAAATCTAGCACAATGATCCAGTCTGCAACTTGATATTCTGATTCACATCCGAATCAAAGAATAGTCTAGAAATCTAAACCAAAACTTCTAAATGCTGATGTGGTCTTTAACACAGTAGGACTAGCTTGCGTATCAGATGAGATTTTCTCTATAAATTCTATTTCTGGCTATAACGTCAATAGTAAGGTCCACAATGACCAACAAGTTGTTAGAAAAACTGAAACCTATCGTGTGAGGGAAATGCCAATTCAATCCTCATTCATATTATCATTTTTTTTTTTTTAAAGAGTAATAAGGATAAAGGTTGCGTCAATACCAGTCCACGGGAGAGTAAAGCTGAAATAAGGAATAGCAAAGCACCCACGCGACTCTGGAAAGCAGTTATTGCGCCTGCTATCTTACTAAGGGCACTGGACTGAGTTGTGAATGTCTCAAATCTTAAGATCTTTTGCAAATCTGAAGCAGACTCAATGGGGAGCCCAGCAGCCATTACCTGCAACAGCAAATAACCAACCAGTGAAGCAAAACTAAAAACTTGCACCAAATATGGAAAAGAAACTTACCTCATCTTTCTGATTAGTATTGAGATCCTCAGAGTAAAGGAAACTCGCTACTACAGCACGGTTATTGTTCCCACACATAAATAGAATCTCACACATGCTTCTAACAAGGGCCCTGCAAAAAAAAAATACAATGACAGATGGTGAGATCATGATAACGAAAATTCGGACTTGAATAACAAACACTCATGAGAAAAAGAAATCACCTTGTTTTTGCTTCTTCTGGTATAGAAGAGAAAGAGTCTGATGCGACATAAGGGTTTTTAGATGTTTTGACACCCAAACTCGGCGAATCTTTTCCTATGTCATCCGGAAAGTAAAGAAGGTATTTAAGAACAAATGCCTACAAAGAAAAAAAAAGGAGCAGTCAGCTTCCACTGTAAGAAGGTTCACATGCTCCAGACAAGAAATTGAAATTGAAATTAAAAAAAAAAAGAGAGAGAGAGAGAGAATGTTACCTGTAATGCTGCTAAAACACCGCAGGGGCCACCTTCATGCTGCACTAACCCTATAGTAGTTTCAGGATGAGGGCTAAACCTATAGCAGAATTGTCAAAAAAAAAAAAGCGAGAGGATATATGCAAATGACTGAAGAAATTAGATACAATCACAAGCAGTGTAATCATCATCATCATCATGCATTTTAAAGTGGGTTTTAGGCATCAAAACCCAATATCTAGTCTAGAAATGGTCAGTTTGATGCTGACAGCAATGCATCAAAATTAAATTTTGAATAAATCCATGGTACCTTATGCCTTGATTAGTCCACTGTGCAAGTATGCTTTTGGAAACCTCATTCCCAAACACCATTGTGAACAGCTGATTAGACTCTTGAGGCGATAACTCCAAACCACCACCGGATCCAATCCCTTTACAGCTATCAGCAACCGAAGCCAGAGCTCTGGGGCTCTTAGGAAACGACAGCATTCGTTTCTCAGCCGCAGCAGCCATGATCTCCCTCTGCAACCGCCGTGTTTTGGCCTCCGGCGATTCACCAGATCCGGATCCAGTTTCTTCAATGGGTTTGCTCCGTTTGGCCTCTGGGGGATTGTACTGCATACTCATCTTAAGAGCCAATTCCAAATCCTCGTCGTCTTGATGATTCGCCATTGAGAATACCTCCCGGATCTTAAGATTGCGGATCTGATAAAAAGGATGACAAAAAAACCCAACCCAATTCGAGTCAATGACTCTCACAAGTCCCCCGGAGGTAGTATAATCATAATCATAATCATAATCATAATGGCAGCAGCGAATTTAAAGGCTTCTCTTTTCGATTTCAATTGCTTGTTTTTAGGGCAATCAAACTCCACAACTTTAATCAGATTGTTTTTCTATTTCTTCTTTTGGACCCGTCGTTTCACGAGTTTTTTTTCTTTTTTTTTTTTCTGTTAATTCACTCAGTCAATAGGTTGCTCGCTTTTTTTTTAATGACCTTACCAAGAAAACCCCTTTTCGGAATCGCGCTAGACGCTGTCCGTGTGGCGGTACCGGACCTGGCGAGTTATTTAAAAAGAAAAAAAGACAAAAATAGCGCTAAATCAAGTTTATGTTCCCAAACTAGTACTCAAGGTCAAAAGTCACAAAAATAGCACTTAATGTTTTATCAAAAGTCACAAACTTAGGGTTTAGAGTTAAAGGGTGGGGTTTAGGATTTAGGGTTTAGCGTTTAGGGTTTAGAGTTTAGAGTTTAGGGTTTAGATTTTAGGGTTTAGGGTTTAGGGTTTATGGTTTAGGGTTTAGGGTTTAGGGTTTAGAGTTTAGAGTTTAGGGTTTAGAGTTGAGAAATGAGGTTTTGGGGATAAGATTTCAAATTTTGAAAAATAAAAAAATTAAAATTTTCAAAGGATAAACTTAGAAAGGTGCTATTTTGGTCATTTTAGTTTTTGAGTGCTATTTTTGTGATATAAACTTAGAAATGTGCTATTTTGGAGATTTGATCATTTAAAAATCAGGGATAAACATAGGTTTTATTAAATTATCAGTATAAAATGTGCAAAAGATTCATAATTTAATTGTGGCCCAGTATTTAATGAGCTATTGGGTGTTAATGTCTTTGATATATTGGTGGGCTGGTATCCAATGGAGACAAACGTGCCATGTTAATCTGGTGATATTTATCATATTGAAATAAATTGATCGTGGTTTAGTTTTGGGCCGAATTAAAATTGTTAGGTGGTTTAAATTTGGGTCGAAATTAATCAAGAAACAAAACTCGTTCTTTTCTCAAACTTCTATTTTTGAGAAAGTTTATTTTTGTTTTTGCTTCTCCGACTTCCATTGGAATTTTTTTCGTTTTTGGTTTGTTTCAGTTTTTTTTGTCTCCTTCTCTATGATATTTAAGTCAGTTCTTCTTTTTTATGTAACAGCTCAATCTTTCTCCTTTACAAAGCTTAATATCTATGTAATTTCCACGGTGATGTAAAGCTTTTTGTTAAGTGAAGGATTGAGTTTTGATTCCCAGTAATAAAAGAAGAACCAATGTGGATGAAGCTTGGAAGGAGTCAAGTTAATCGGTTTTGAAGAAAATACTGTCAATCCATGGTGTTGCACAGGTGAAGCCATCGAAGATCGGTGAGGTGAAGCCTTTCAAGAACACGAGTTGCAGTGATGTTAATGGTAATATTTTTTGGTCAAATCTCCAAAATAGCACATTTTTAAGTTTATATCACAAAAATAGCACTCAAAAACTAAAATGACCAAAATAGCACATTTCAAAGTTTATCCTTTAAAAATTTTAATTTTTTTATTTTTCAAAATTTGAAATCTTATCCCCAAAACCTCATTTCTCAACTCTAAACCCTAAACCCTAAACTCTAAACCCTAAACCTTAAACTCTAAACCCTAAACCCTAAACCATAAACCCTAAACCCTAAACTCTAAACCCTAAACCCTAAACCCTAAACCCTAAACCTTAAAATCTAAACCCTAAACCCTAAACTCTAAACCCTAAACCCTAAACCTTAAATCCTAAACCCCACCCTTTAACTCTAAACCCTAAGTTTGTGACTTTTGATAAAACATTAAGTGCTATTTTTGTGACTTTTGACCTTGAGTGTTAGTTTGGGAACAAAAACTTGATTTAGTGTTATTTTTGTCTTTTTATCATATTTTTTTGCTGCATTTTTGATAATGGGCTTAATCTCATTATGTCTGAATACATTATTAACTGATTTTGGCCCACCACGCTTTAAGTAACGCGGCCGCGTAACGGTTATAAAGCGCTCTCGGCGGAGACAAATCGGTCTGCCGTATAATGTAACCGTATTGGCTCAATTCACCACGGTGACCACCCGTACCATGCATACGCTAGCCGCGTTTCGAACAGGGGTAAAAACCAATTCAAGTACTATAAAAAACCAGAATAGGTTTAAGTCGGATCTTTCTAGATCCGGAAAGATATGGTTCTCATATTAAAAAAAAAACATAAAATTATGGATACCATTATTCCTAGTTCGATTATATATTTTTAATCGAAATAACCAAATTATCTATTCAGTTTGCATATTTTATATCCAAATTATCCAAATTTACCTTAAATAAATATATATTACTAATATACTCATTAGATATGATGCAAATCGGTTATTGTTATCTGAAAGTAACCACGTATTTGATTTTATTTTAATTTTAGTTTTAGTTATTAAGAAAATGTTATTGGTTTATATATTTTGATTGATTTAGAAATCAATGTAATATTTATAAATCCAACTAAAATATGTAGATTTTAAATTTTTTCGCTCCAGGGCTCCAGTAGTGCATCCAAAGATGACCGTCAGCAGTCTTATTAATTTTGAAACAAAGGAGTGGGATGCTCGATTACTGGAATAGTATATAGACCAAGAGGACATACCGATGATTCAGAGTCTGGCCATAAGTCTTACTCATCGACGCGATACCTTTTTCTGGAGCTACACCAAAAATGGTCAATATACAGTCAAATCTGGATATTGGGTAGCGACAAATATATTGACAAATGATTAGGAAAAAGAAGTTCTATAACCTAGTATAACCAAACTCCAAGCCTTTCCTTGAAAAGTGAATGCACCTCAAAAGATTTGTCATCTTATATGGCAATTAATCTCAGGGCAGGTAGCAGTCACAAGGAATCAGGTGCATCGCAATATGCGATGTGATAGCTTTTGCCCAAGATGTGGAGAGCCAGAAGAATCAGTTACTCATGCGATCTTTGAATGCCCACCTGCTGTACAAGCATGGGCATTATCATCAACATCGTCAAACTTTCAAACTTTTTTCCCTTTCTCAAGCATCTACGCCAACATGAACTATCTATTTTGGAGGAAAAATAGTATTATGGAGCCACAAGATAATAAAGACCTTTATCCTTGGATAATTTGGTACATATGGAAGGCGAAGAATAATAAGCTATTCAGAGGTATAAACAGGGATCCACTGGAGGTAGTCATATATGCAAAGAGTGAGTGTCAAAGGATGGTATAATGCAAATGATACTAGAACTGTCCCTGCACAGGCACAAATTGCTGAAGAAACACAAGCCTTAAGCTTGAGTAGTATTTGTATGGTGGATGGTTCATGGACATCCACATATCAATTCAGTGGAATTGAATGGGTTTGGAAGGATAACATGGGGAAGATTCAACTAATGGGGACACGAAACTTAAGGAGACGTGAGACATCACTACATTCGGAACTAGAAGTGCTAAGATGGGCAATGGAGAGTATGTTACAGCACTCGATCTGTCAGAGATTTGAGACAGATTGCAAGGACCTGATTGCAATGATAGCAGATCCACAAGCTTGGCCAAACTTTTCAACTGAGCTGGAGGTCATACAAATTCTCAAGATGTGTTTTCCGGACTTCATGATCAGTTACTTCCCAAGGGCGCAAAATAGAACTGCCGATTCGTTAGCTAGGAATGTCTGTTCTTTTCATAGATCGCTTTGTTTTATTGGTTGTTCTATTCCGGTCTGGTTACCCAGACCACCTCGAGTTTGTGTAACAGAATAGCCGTTTGCTGCAAAAAAAAAACTATATTTTAACCAATAGAAAAATAAAATTAATAAATTCTACATTGAAATGTTAAAACGACACTTATTTTGCAACAAAATTTTTTCTCTACAACGACACTTAATATGAAACGGAGGGAGTATATATTTATTATTTTTATAATATGTAAAAATATATAATACATAAAATAATTTATATATAAAGATGTTAACCTAGTTTAACCTAGTTTAATGTAGAGTCAATTTGGCCAAAATCCTAAAAGAAGTTAGTAATTAGCAAACTACCTATAGCAAAAATATTGTGGGCTTTGCATTGCAACTAGGAGAATGTAAATGACCAGACAGTCCTCCTGTCGATTAGATAATGGATTAGACTAGGATGTATGTAGATTAGAAACAAAAAAAAACTTATTTGAGGGCGAATAATAATCATTAAACTGGGTGTTTCAAAAAAAAAAAAAAATCATTAAACTGGAATTTATCTCCCTCCCTAGTTACGTGAGGTGAGGCTCCCCCTCAATTTTTTTCAAAAAATAATAATAACCCCTCACAAATATCTTCTTCACCACGATGAGGTATGTTTTCAAGTCAATGGCATTTTTTCCTCAACTCAGTTCCAATGCATGATTCATGAGACCAATATCTGTATTTTGAACTAAGTAGATAAGTATCATCTCAATATATAAACAAGATGTATTGAGTTAGCCGGATAGTTATTAATATAGCAGCTAATATTACATTTAGCTAATAAATTATTGGTTACAGGCTATTAAAAGTGTTAGTAATCTAACGTTAAATTTGGCAGATGTTACATAATGTGGTTTGATATCATGTTTTATAGGTTGTTCAACATTAATAACACTATTATATGTGATTTATTATTTGTCTTTAGTATGTGTTATGTCTTATGGTTATAGACTTCTAAAATAAAGATATAATGGATAATTAAATTGTTACACATTCTTAAATATGTTAACCCTATAGCAATGAATCTCATAAAGTAATCTAAAATATCAATACAAAACAAAAAGTAAAATTTATGTTATTATATAAGTTGGCAGGTTACCAAAGAATCTTAAATATTAATTAAAATATGCATGTAAATGTATGTTAAAATTGTTATATGCTATAAATTGTGGTAGTAGTCTAAAAATGAATTTTAAAGCTAATTAAAAGGGTTTACTTAAAATTATACATGGCTAAAATCTTTATTGTATCAAATTAAATTGTTGGAAACTTTCAATATTATATTTAGCACGTAAAGAGTATTCTTAACAAGTTAAACAACTATAAAAATCACAAATTACAAAGTTTAGAACTCTCTGTTAATTGGTTCATGACTAGGGTAGTAGATCGTTTTATCTGATCAAATCACTTGAGATTTATGTTGTAACATCTTCTCAAATCAAATGAAATCTGCGGTTTTTCAAAACAACATATAATTCTTCTTTACTCTACATTTACGTTCTTTTTCTATATCCATTTTTGAACATGAAATCTGAGGTTTTTACAAGCAAAATGAAAAGGAATGATGATTACAAATTAGGAGAGAGTTCAGAAACACAGATACATAAGTTTGTGTTATCTTGATTTCTGTTATTCTCCATTATTTTGATTTGTATAACAGAATTTTGATAGTGATTCTTGTGGAAATAGGAGATAAGGAAAGAGTTCAGACAAAGAGAAATATGCCAACTATAAATTTTGAAAGTGTAGATAGATTTTTTTTAAAGATAGGAGAGATACATAAACACAATCTTTAGCCAGGGAAAAACATTTTCCTCGAGTCCTAAGCCCTAACAAATGGAGTTAAGTCAAAAACAAACTGATTACAAACCAACATAACTGAATTGAATCACTATCTAAAGCCCAACAATGGAAGATCATTCTAGTACCACCAAGCTTTACTCCATGCAACTTCGAGAGAGAGAGAGTAACCAAGTACCACAAATATAACAGACTCCTCCAATAGTGAATAAGCACAGTCAGTTTAAACCATGAACTTAAAGATTCTAAACACCCGGAATGGCTGAACAATTGCAGGAACATGAACCATGATCAATCATCCGGAAGACGCAATATCAATAAGGAATGACTTGGCCAATAAGAAAGCCAATCTCTTGAGAAGAGACATGGAGCGAGCCGATCCAAAACCATGCCAATCTCATCTCGAGAAGCAAGACTTGAAAGGAAACGAAAATTGACTGAATCAAAAGAGACCAACAATGGAGAAAGGAAACTTGAACCCGGGAATAAAAATCCATTAGATGGATAGAACACAAAATCTGCAGAAGATGGAATCAATCAGAGGAGAGATTTCGGCCAGGAAGAAGGGGAAAAACAGAACCACCCCAAACTGCTGGCCAGATCTAAGATTAGATCTACACCGATGATCAAGATGATCCGGAGCCACATGCAGCAGATCCATCGAGAAGACAACAAGATTAAAAGAAAGCCTCCTCAAACAGATACATCTCTCAGACTGCCAAATACAGATCGGAGGTTGAAAGATGAAGAGAAGGGGAGGAGAGAAAGAAAGAGAGAGAGAGGAGAACCCCGCAATTTTTTTTTTTTTTTTTTTTTTTTTTGTAAAAGTGGAGATATTAAGTAGGTTAGAATCGATGTCCAAAAAAAATAGAGTATAATCGTATATGGAGTAGGGGTAAAATAGTCATAAATATTTCGACATAAACGAAGAAAACGCTGTATGTGTATTCACCTAATTTCCCTATAATCCTTGTGTGTAGAGTGCAATTACTCTTTAATGTATAGTTAACCCACTAGACCAGAGTAATAAATTTACCCAGAGTACCAAAACAAGACACTGATACTAAAATGCTGTAAAATTATTTTCGAGTAATCCCTGATGCTTTTCCGAACATAGCAATTTAAAAGTCGCAGTATCTTACTGTCTTGGAATTTATATAATTCCACAATAATGAATCGGTGGCATCGCGTAATGAAATGAAATGAATGATATTTATTTTATTTATGCAAATAAATATATCATCAGTTGGTTGATTCAAAAGTCTCCAAACCCCTGGGAAATCGGACAATCCTTTCCCCAAACCATAATCTTCCTTTCTATCTCTTGCGCTTTCGCTCAGGTCATCAGCAATCTCTTTCGATTTCATTCCTGTGGGTTTCTTTCTTTTCTCGTTCTGTATGTTTGATTAATGAGGAATTCTCTTGAGTCGTTTTAAAATTTCGAGTTAAAGATGGATCCTTTTTGTTTTCTCGTGAAAGAGACAAGACTCTGTTTGTTCTCGATTTATCTGATAAAGATAAGAGAAAAAAAAAGAAGAGAAACACCCAATTTTTCGACATTTCATTTATTTACATCCTTGTCCCTTTTGCTTTGTGTAAGGTGCAGCTAACTTTCCCTGAGGATTGACTGGTTGGCGCTAGCTCTGATTTGCTGCTTTACAGCGTTTGGCAGGAGCCATTGATCGAATAAATGTCAAACTCTGTATAATTGCTTCAGAAGTTCATTTTTTGTTATTGGTGCTGCATTGATGGCGAGTGATGTAGCTACTCATCCATTGCAAGAATTAAACGACGATGGGATCAGTTGTTGGAAGGATGATGGTGAGAAAGCGAGTTTATTGGAAACATCTACTGGCTCCTCTGTAGAGAAGAATGCACCTGGTGGTTCTTCTGATTGGCCTAGGGGTTAGTCCTTTTTTTTTTCCATTCTTGCTTTTGTCTGATTCTAACACCTGATCACGATTGTATATGTTCTTCAAGGACTGGACCACTGCACGACTGCACCTGTTGGTCTCTATGGAGATATGCTAATCGATGACAATGAGATTAAGTACTCTCGGTCTTTGACTGAGAAAGCCTCTCCTGTGAATCACAACTCGAAATTAGATAGATTGTCGGAGCGTGAAAAGGTAAACATTGCCTTTGTAACTCTGGTTATTGCAAATATTTTTCTTTGTTGATTATCTTTTTCTTCTTGTTGTTCTAGCAAAAACTCATTGTTGAGCTAGTCAGAATACAAAATGACGGGACAGTGGAAGTTGATATAAATAGAGGAACTCCGGTATCGGAGTTATTGGAGTTTCAGCCAATCAAAGGGGGGACAGTCACTTATGAAAAGTCCTTGGCAGAATCCTTCAGATCCATCCCAAGGTTAACGATTGTTATACTTGTGGTTGGAACTCGAGGCGATGTGCAGCCTTTTCTAGCCATTGCAAAGCGCCTCCAGGTGATCTCAAAATTGTGAAATAAATATGTAATCGACTATGAGGATGCATACATCATATCTTCGAATCTGCTAACTCTAGTTTAATTTCTTCATTATCCACGTATATGTTGTTGACTCTTTTCCCTTGTTGTTATCATTGTAGTGAACCCATTGGTCATTGGCATTATTGACAAACGGTTTTTCTTCGTTTTCAGGAATTTGGTCATCGTGTTAGGCTGGCAACTCATGCAAATTTCTCCTCTTTTATACGGTCTGCTGGAGTAGAGTTCTATCCCTTGGGTGGTGATCCCCGAGAATTAGCTGGATGTAAGAAGCCCTCAATGAAAAGATCCATTTATATTCTAGTGTTCTTAATGGTAGCACTCATCAGAGGTAAGCTCACTGTTACGGCTCTTTATTAATGTAGATATGGCGAGAAATAAAGGTCTCATTCCTTCTGGGCCTGGAGAAATCGCAAAGCAGAGAAAACAACTCAAGGCAATCATAGAGTCTCTTCTTCCGGCATGCACAGAGCCTGATATGCAAACTGCTGCCTCTTTCCGAGCTCAAGCAATAATTGCAAACCCTCCTGCATATGGTAAACTTTTTGATTCATCAGCACCGTATTGTTTGTTTCTAACCTTTTCTTAACTATTATATTTACTAGGTTGCTTAATGATGTGGTTTTTGGCTTTAATTGCAGGACATGTGCATGTTGCTGAAGCTCTTGGAGTACCCATACATATTTTTTTCACAATGCCTTGGACGTGAGTTGACTTCTGTGGTTTTCATCTTAAAGTCAGTGTTATATGTTGTCCTGCTCTCTTACAACCTCTTCCTGTAGGCAGGCCCACTCATGAATTTCCCCACCCTTTGGCCCGTGTTCCTCAAAGTGCTGCGTATTGGGTATTTGATGGAGACTTTACTGGTTCTTTTTAATGATCTCGATATGTTGTTATTATGAACGCTTATTCTTTCGTAACCTTTTCTTCGTTTCAGTTGTCATATATAGTTGTTGATCTGATGGTATGGTGGAGCATAAGGACATACATAAATGATTTTAGGAAGAGGAAGCTAGACCTTGCACCTATCGCTTATTTCAGTACCTACCATGGTTCAATTTCTCACTTGCCTACTGCGTACATGTGGAGTCCTCATGTTGTGCCAAAGCCAAGTGGTAAGAGCATAGCTGCATCCCCGATACATGTATCCCACTGAAGGTTTATCATGTGTCATTGGTCTCAAGGACACATCTTTGATTGTGAACTCTTTTATCTTTTCTTTGATAGATAGATATCTGAATGATTTTGCTTTTGTTTGACTAAATTTTGCAGACTGGGGTCCTTTAGTAGATGTTGTTGGGTATTGTTTCATGAACCTTGGATCGAAGTACCAACCTGGGGAAGAGTTTATCCATTGGATAGAAAGAGGATCACCGCCCATATATATTGGGTTTGGAAGCATGGTAAGCTCCTTTTTGTTGGTAATAATTAGTATAGTGCATAGTGATGACAATGAACCTTGCAAATAAACATTAAAAGAAAAAAACAAATTGAAATCTTAGATTTGTATCAGTTTAATGTCAAGGTGAATAATTGTATCTTATCGATATATTTGTTTCAACAATTTATGTTCCTGACCCCCTTGTTTGTTTAACTGGTGGTGCACTAGTTTCAGCTCACAGTATTGTTGCTTTGTTTCCTTAACAGCCTCTTGATGATCCCAAAAGCACAATGGACATTATACTGGAGACTCTGAGAGATACAGAACAAAGAGGGATAGTTGATCGAGGTTGGGGTGGCCTGGGAAACCGTAAGCAGCTCCTGTACCATTTCTTTTGACGCTATGTGTGGTTTTCTTCTGGCTTTTCTTGATTCAGAAAACATTTTCATCTTCTATCTTTCAGTTGTTGATGTTCCGGCAAATGTATTCCTCATAGAGGACTGTCCTCACGATTGGTTGTTTCCTCAATGTTCAGCTGTGGTAAACCCTCTTTCGAGTCCCAATGTTTTTGCCTACATTCATGTCTTCCAAGATATTATGTTATAAATGAAGCTGTTTCTCGTGTTGTGGATATGTAGATTCATCATGGCGGTGCTGGAACCACAGCGACTGGACTGAAAGCTGGGGTAAAACGTTTTTACTCTTATACCCCCATTACCACAAGTGTCCTGTGGTGAAATTATAGCTGTTTTCCTTTACTACATGTAATATAACGCTGCCTATATGCATCTGAATTATGCCTGGCAGTGTCCAACAACAATTGTGCCGTTCTTTGGTGATCAGTTCTTCTGGGGTGACAGGATCTATGAGATAGGACTTGGGCCTGCACCAATACCGATAGCTCAGCTCAATGTTGAGAACCTCTGTAACTCCATAAGATTTATGCTTCAACCAGAGGTAAACAATCTTGATTTCCCGAATTTCCATAAATATAAATATAAATATGTTGGATATTTCCCAAATTTCCATGAATATAAATATAAATATAAATATGTTGGATATTTCCCAAATTTATATTTCCCAAATTTCCATAAATATAAATATGTTGGATGTTAAAGAGTAAAGAACTCTCTTTATTGCAAAACCAAACAAAACCCAATACGTTAAGCTTTGAGCAAATAAAGAAAGTTTTTTTGGTCTCACAACCGTAATCCTATACATATATCAAAGTTTTAATACTAGAAAGAAATGTATCAAAGAACACATCGTGGTATTTCAGGTGAAATCACGAGTGATGGAGCTAGCGAAAGTACTGGAGAACGAGGATGGTGTAGCTGCAGCAGTTGATGCATTCCATAGGCATTTGCCACCGGAGCTACCACTGCTGGATTCCTCGCCTGATAAAAAGGATGAAGATGATCAACCAGACCTATTACAGCGGCTCTTCATCCAGATTGGCAAAAAGTGTTGCCTTCCATGTGGGGGCGTGTGATATCAAATGTTTTTAGATGCTTTTTAGATGCATAATCTTGTCTCTGCAACTTCAATTCATTTCATTCAATGGTCAGAAATATGATTTTCTTTGGCATTGTTACATAAATTGGATATAAAAAAATATTTGATGGGTTTGTACCCGGGGGCGTACAACTGTCTATATACGTTTATTTGATTTTGATTCAGTGCAGCGGGGTACTGTGACTAGTCTGCTACACGCTCACAGGCCTGCCAGGCTGGTACAAGAAATTCAGCTTTGTTTTAGCAAGAAGGAAATATAACCTGTAGATTTTCTGCCCGGGAAAAAAGTTGTAGATCAATGACAATTCCTTAAATTTAAGAGCATCTTTGTGTAACTAATTTTGTCTTATTCCTGACAACCACACCATTATCGTCAATTTTTCTTCTTGAAGATTCATTTGGTTCTTACAATGTTATTCATTTGGTTCTTACAATGTTTTATGATAGATCTTTGATATCTGTAACTGTAAATCTCACTCTCGTATTGATAAAGGAAGTACAAATGTGTATAACTTTGTAGTATGATCTCGAGCTACACTCTCATCACGAATTTCACTCTAAATCACCGATCTCATCTTGATCGGGAAGTACAAACTCATAACGTCTATAACAAACTACAACAAAACATAAAACTCCTCAATAATTACACTCCTCTTTATACTAACACTCAGCTCAACCAACTGTTGTAACTGCAAATACTCTCCACGAAATAGAAGCTTTCCCACTCCTTTCTTATTGTTCAAACGTCATTACTCTCAACACTCCTCTTCTACTACTTCTTTTTCTCTCTTCTTACGATAGTAAACCTTCTTGAGCCTATCAATACTTCCCCCAACGAAATCCAGCTTGCCCTCAAGCTGGTACGAAGGAAAACAAACGCGGAACTCCTCCAATGACACCCACGAGTCTTCAAGAGAGGATCTACCACGCCAATGAACTAACAGTTCCAACTCTCCCTTCGACCCATAACGTTTCTCCAACATATCCTCAGGCTCCAAAGGTTCCTCTGCTGCAACAATAGCTCCGGGAGGTAAGATGGTACTCTGTTCCTGCTGACCAAGCGCCAACTTCAACTGAGAGATATGAAATACAGGATGAACACGGGCCTTGTCAGGTAAGAGTAGCTTATAAGCTGTCAACCCGATCCTCGCAATTATCTTATAAGGACCATAATACTTGGCAGCTATTTTTTGGCAGAAGCGTCTTGCGACTGTTTTCGGTCTGTAAGATTGCAGTTTCAAGTAAACCATATCACCTTCCTTAAACTCAACATCCCGCCTTGACTTATCGGCCTGCTGCTTCATAATCTCTTGCGCACGTAATAGATTATGCTTCAAATCGTCTAACATCTCATCACGTTCTCGTAAAGCAACATCAAGCTCGAAGTTAGCCGTAGAGCCAGGTTCAAAGCGTAACAAAGGAGGAGGATCTCTGCCATAGAGGACCTTAAACGTAGTTGTTTGTAAGGACTTGTGGTACGTGGTATTGTACCACAACTCTGCCCACGCCAAGTAAGCATGCCAGGACCGTGGATGAGAAGAACTGAAGCACCTCAAATATGTTTCCATACATCGATTTAAGACCTCAGACTGACCATCTGTTGGCAGATGAAAAGTCGTACTGTACTTCAGTGTAGTCCCAGCCAAACGAAACACTTCTGTCCAGAATGAACTCAAGAAAATCCTGTCTCTGTCAGAGACAATGCTCTTCGGGAATCCGTGCAATCGAACAATCTCAGATACAAATTTCTTTGCCACATCCAACGCCGTAAAAGGGTGTTTTAAACTCACAAAATGCGCGAACTTACTCAAGCGATCAATCACCACCAAGATCACATTGAAGCCATTCGATGTCGGAAGACCTTCTATGAAATCCATATTGATGTCATCCCACACACGGTCAGGAATGGCTAGAGGCTGAAGTAATCCTGCAGGGGACGCTGAAGTAATCCTGCAGGGGACAATGTAGAGTGTTTATGCGTCTGGCACACGCTACAGGAGGCAACATACTCTTGAATCTGCTTGAACATTCCCTTCCAGAAGAACAAGCATTGCACACGTTTAACCGTCTTTAACACTCCCGAGTGACCACCAACTTTGCTGTCATGGGCCTCTTGTAGAATCACAGAAATGAAGCGTGATGATTTTGGAATAACCAAGCGATGCTTCGACCACAACCTTCCCTCGATCACTTGATACTTCTTAGATTGTAAATCACCATCTTGAATCTTCGTAATAGTACCTTGTATTGCTGTATCTTCCATAATCTCCTTGAACAGATCTTCCCATTGTAAGACTGTTGGAACCGTTAAAGAGAGTAGCAATGTAGAAACTGACATCGATCGTGACAAACCATCAGCTGCCTTGTTCTCTAGTCCCGGTTTGTAGAAGATCTCGAAATCAAACCCCAAAATCTTCGTTAACCATTTCTGATATTCCAGATTCACCTCCTTCTGTTCCAACAAAAACTTGAGACTGCGTTGATCTGTATGAACTAGAAATTTCCTGCCCAAAAGATAATGCTTCCATTTACGTATAGCCATCACAATTGCCATGAGCTCCCTCTCATAAGCTGGTTTTAACTGTTCTCGAGGTGTCAATGCATGACTAAAGAACGCTATAGGTCGTTTATCCTGCATCAATACTGCTCCTAAGCCAAACCCTGATGCATCTGACTCAATAACAAATGTTTTCTCAAAATCCGGCAAAGCTAATACATGGGCATGAACCATAGCATACTTCAGGTTGTTGAACGCTTCTTGTGCTTCCTGTGACCACAAAAGTTGATCTTTCTTAAATAAAACTGTCAGCGGTCAACCAATACTGCCATAGTCTCTGATGAACTTGCGATAGTACCCCGTCAAACCCAAAAATCCACGTAGTTGTTTCACTGTCTTCGGTTCTGGCCATTCTTGCATAGCACTGATCTTCGCAGAGTCTGTTGCTACACCATCAACTGATATCATGTGACCCAAATACTCTACTGACGGCACACCAAAAGTACACTTCTTATGATTCGCGAACAACCTCTGTTCTCTCAAGACTTGTAGCACTAGCCGTAAATGTTCTTCATGAGACTGGTGATCCTTACTGTAAATCAGAATATCGTCAAAGAACACCAATACAAATTTACGGAGAAAGGGTTTAAAAACTTTGTTCATCAACGCTTGGAAGGTCGCTGGTGCATTAGTTAAGCCAAACGGCATTACTAAGAATTCATAGTGACCCTCCACTGTTCTGAACGCGGTTTTAGGAATGTCCTCTTCCACCATTCTGATTTGATGATAACCAGAACGAAGGTCCAGTTTTGAAAACACAGATGCCCCGTGGAGTTCATCCAATAGTTGATCAATAACCGGTATAGGATACTTGTCCAGCACCGTAGCCCTGGTGAGAGACCTGTAATCCACGCAGAAACGAAGAGAACCGTCCTTCTTTTTAACCAGTAACACCGGGCTGGAGAAAGGGCTAGTACTCGGTCTTATGATACCAGACACGAGCATCTCATTCACCATCTGTTCCATTGCCACTTTGCTGGCATGTGGGTACCTATAAGGTCGAACAGATACTGCAGTAACTCCTGGTTGCAACGTAATTGCGTGTTCACTTCCTCCGAGGGGAGGTAATGAAGTTGGACCGCAAAAACGTCTTCAAATTCTTGGAGTAGCAGTGAGAACTTTGGTGAAAAATCTGGAGTCGACGATGTAGCAATAGAGGTAGCAAGCAGCACTTCTCTTCCTGACTTACTAACTCTAAAGACCGGTTTCAATGACTTGAATGAGAAGTTGGTGCAATGCAGGGCCTTCTCCCCAAGCCGAGTCACCTTATTCCTATTATAGACAAACGAAAGGACCTGCTCCTTCCAGTCCACTTCGCACTTGCCTAAGGTTTCAAGCCACTGAATACCAAGTATCACATCGACGTTTCCCAGTTCAAGAGAGATGAAGTCACTTATGAAGTTGGTTTTGTTTAACTGGAAAGTGACTGCTTGGCAAGTTCCCACAGCGTTCACAGTCACTCCATTTTCCAACAGCACGTTCAAGCTGTTATCTGCAGAAACTTTCAATCGCAGCTTGTCCACAACCTCGGGTGAGATGAAGTTGTGGGATGCTCCGCTATCGAGCATGACTATCACCTCTTGATTGCATATGTATCCCCTCATCTTAGTTGTCTTTGGGGAATCAATGCCCATGTATGAGTTAAGCGACAATGTGTGTAGAACTTGTTGGTCTTGCTTATTTTGTAACTCTTCTTCTTCATTTGAATCAATAACCTCAAGCTCTAGTCCATTGATCACTGTTAACACTCGTAATTGGCGATTCGGACACTCCATCCTATGAGCTGGAGTCCAAGGCGCTTGACATCGAAAGCAGACCTTGTCTTTTCTCATACGATCAAGTTCTGTATCCGAAAATTGTAACCTCTCATGTTGGCCTGTTGAGGAGGGATGTTTTCTTTCTTGTCTCCTGTTATGCTTTTAACGTTCTCCCCCGTTGGTTTACTGTAATAGTTGCCAGCACGAGCATTATTGGAATGACGTTGAGAACCTTTGTGTCCCTCACCACCATTCGCAGAACTAACCACTTTACAGAAAGCTGTACTCTGCTCTTCAATACTGCCAGTTTGTGATCAGTCAAGCTTACTGGTTCCTTCATGCGGATAACCTCTTTCATTTCTGACTTCATGCCGTTGAAGAACACCTTAATCAAGTTCTTTTCATCGATTCCTGTCATTTGATTCCTCAAAGACCCAAATTCATTGACGTAGTCCACAATGTCTCCTTCTTGCTGTAGACAGAACAACCTTGCAGCTGGATCATTATCAATTGGACCCCCAAATCGGTCTAACATCCTCTTCGTGAACTCTCCCCAATTAACAAACGGATCACTGATACTTTCTTCATTAAACCACTGCAACACTGGACCTTCTAAACTCAATGATACCAGATACAACTTTTCCTCTTCATTGTAGTTCCCAAACCTGAAAAATCTCTCAACACGAGATATCCAATCGAACGGCAATGGACCAGAGAATACAGGCATTTCAATTTTCCACAGAAGTTTATCACGATTCACAAGAGTTCCTTGGATTCCCCGATAACCTAGCTGAGATGGAGATATTTCCGGTTCAGAGATCATGATCGGTACCTGATCAACGCGGGGTTGTGAAGGTGAAGCAATCTCTTTCCCAGGTCGTTGATTGAAGACTGCCGTATCTTCTAATCGAGTCAATAGATTCGTGATATCCATCATCTTCTTCTCCAATGTCTCGAATCTTGAAGTGGATTCGACACCTATCGCCTCGATCTTCTTTTCCACGTAATCGACCTTTGTAGTCATCGATTCTAACCTCGTCGTCGTCGATCAATCGTTTCGAGCCATCGTATCGTAACGAAGCTTCATCATATCCATATCGTCTTGAATCCGCTGGAGATCCATCGGTTTCGTTGGATCTGTGACCGTCGTCTTCTCCGATCACTCCCGTTCCTCGTCTCTACCATCTCTCTTCCGAAGCGGTGATCTCGACCAGTTTCGCCGCACCAGTGATAGACATTTGATATCTGTAACTGTAAATCTCACTCTCGTATTGATAAAGGAAGTACAAATGTGTATAACTTTGTAGTATGATCTCGAGCTACACTCTCATCACGAGTTTCACTCTAAATCACCGATCTCATCTCGATCGGGAAGTACAGACTCATAACGTCTATAACAAACTACAACAAAGCATAAAACTCCTCAAGAATTACAGACTCCTCTTTATACTAACACTCAGCTCAACCAACTGTTGTAAATGCAAATACTCTCCACGAAATAGAAGCTTTCCCACTCCTTTCTTATTGTTCAAACTTCAAACGTCATTACTCTCAACACTCCTCTTCTACTACTTCTTTTCCTCTCTTCTTAGGATAGTAAACCTTCCTGAGCCTATCATTTTACCAGTCAGTTTGTCTAAAACTTCTCATATTTCGTTTCTTGGATAGCATGAACCCAAATCTCATCATCGACTGCTTTAGTGTGAACCTTGAGTTTCTGAATTTTAACTCCGATACCTTTATTCATTTGCATCTTCACCCATCATTTCATATGTAAATTTTGATATTAAAAAGACAAAAGATTGAAGTTTCAATCATTTCAAACTCATATATTTTATAGAATAACGATAATTTATATGTACTATTTATATTAAATGTAAATATATTTGTCTAAACCCTAAAGTAACCCAGATTTTTTGTAATCTTTAATAAAAAATAAATCACAAAAGTTTATATTTGTTCTAATGAGACGAAATAAACAATTTCAAATGCAGATGAACCCTAGTTTTTCTCTGACACGGTTATCGAAGCTTCAAGTTCTCTTTGTCTTCCGACGCCGGTGGAGCTCATGCTCGCCGGCGTCGCCTCCTCCTTCATTTTTGTTTGCTATCTGTGTGTCCTCTTTTTCTTGTTTCTCGCTCTGTTGTCATCTCTAGTCAATCCTCGTCTTTGTTTTATTTCTTTGGTAATGGAACACCGGTCAGATCTACATTTGTGTTTGTGTCAGAAGCATACCAGTCGCCGCTTTCTCTCTTTTCCGGCCTATAGGCGGTCGTCTGCAGTAGAGGTTGATGCCTCTTCAGTAGGTCGACTTTGTTCCACCGGATCTGAATTTTTCTCGGGAATATCCCGAAGATCCTTCACAAGAGTCACCATTTATCTCCGCCGTGCCTCACTTTTGTCCGACAAACAGCTCATCGTTTCTCTTGACGGTGGTAGCTCATTCTCCTCTGTGATGGCAGCATTCTAATCGGAATTTTCTATCATGACTTCTCCTACTTCGATCCATACGCCAGTGATAAGAAATACCGTACAACGATGGCAGAGACATCTTCTGGAGTTATTCGCCTTAGTTTTACCGATCTCTTCAAACTTTTCTCAAAGGAACTCCAACGTCTTCCACCACCTTATTCCCGTCGGCGGCTTTTCTTCAGGCAATCCACGGGTAAACCTAATGGGCCTATTGAATTTTATTTGTTACAATTATGGTATTACAGGCTTGGTCTGTGAATATACTTAGTAGGCCTTGGTAGATTATCTAATCCTTTGATTGATCGAAGAACCATAGCCTCCACCGAGTATGTTAACTAATATTTCTTTGAAGAAGAGAGTACTGTTCTTTCAAGTACCTCCCACTGGGAGAGATTATACTTACCTTCCTCCCTCTGGGAGAGATCACTTTTATCATCCTCTCTTTTGGTAGTGAGAAACATTCCCGCATCTTCCCTCTCCATGAGAGGTGAAACGTCTCCGGTGTTCAAGCCGGTGTTGTGCTCCTCCTTGTTGGAGCGAGTTGTGAAAAGGTCAGCCTTTATGGCACTGGCTCTGGCATTTCGAGCGTTTACGGACCATTCAATGGTCTTGGGGTTAAAGAAAGCAGTTTTCAATTCTGCCCTCCTCCAAATCTCATCTTATCGAAGTCTCGAGGACTGGATTTCATTAGTTGAAGATGTGGCGGCTGCTTGTGTTTTGTCTACAGCTTCAGACATTGGTTTTAGATCTCATAACGTGTTCTCAGATTCTCTCAACCTTGCCACCCTAATTATCTCAAAGGAATTGGTGCACCGCTGTGTAATTCCTCTGATTCTATAAAGTTATTTCATCTTCTGTGTAGTAGTGTCAATGTGGTTGTCTTTTAATGTTATCCTGTTCTGGAACAATTTCTCCTTTATGGAGTGTAACCACTTTTAAGTTTAATGAAATTGTTCTTTGACAAAAAAAAAAACAATTTCAAATGCTTATTCTAGTTTTTGATATAGTTTTTAGTTTTTTACTTCACTGGTTTTAGAATAAACATAAAATTAGTCATTTGTAATTTGGTTTTTCTTTAATATTTCACAATATAACGTTATTATATTTTAGGTTTATTTGATTTTTTTTTTTAAAAACACTATAGCATGATATATATGATGTATTTATTATTTTAACAAAAAGAGACATCAATAGCAATGAGATTATTTATCTGTTTACATAGATTAATATATCTCGATATAATTTAAAAATTCATAAATATAACATTTAAGAAATTTAGGTTTATTTGATTTATTTTTGTTTATATACAACAAATCATTTATTTACTAGCTTAACAAAATACTCGTCATTTACTTAATCAACTTCAATCACCGATTTACTCATCAGTTTACACCGATTAATAAATATAAGTACAATTTCAAATGTTTAAAGCTCACAAAAATTTATAATATTATATGATTTTTTTTTACTAAAAATGTATTAATGGTGATATATCTTAATATACATCAAAATAGTTAATAGTTATTATTCTATGTATAAAATCCTATCAAAATACATACTTGTATGAATGATGTTGTTGTAGTTACTTTCAAACCTTGTAATTTTTTTAATAAACTGGTATAGTTTTTAATAAGCAACTAGATCTCGATCCACGCAACCGCGCAAATTTTTGTTTTCATTTATTTTTATATGAATATTTTGTTTTCAATTCTAAATTAGTATATATTATAATATATGTGTCTATCAATTTTTAAAACATAATAAGTTTACGATATATTTTTTTAATGAATAGATTGTTTTAAACTTTCACATGTATTTGTATCTTCTTCTATATATATATTTTTGGATTATTATTTCATTATTAAAATCGTAACTATATATATAAAGATTAGTAAAATATTATTTTATTGTCATATTCAAAGATATTGTAACATTTCACAAATTTAGAAAGTTTTTAAAAAATTAAAATTTTCGCTTCATAGATTTATACTATCGAGTAAATAATTAAACATTTAGTTTTTGCTTAATTTTTAAAATAAACTATATAGCTTAAAATTTGTTTTCATTGGTTTAAGATAGTAAAGATTAATCATTGTTAGATAATATGATTTTTGTTATTTTAAAAAAAAATCTTTATCATTTTAAAAGTTAACATCGACAAATATTTAAATATTTAACATATAGAGGTATAGTATTACAACATTAAATTATATCAATTTAATTTATACTATCTATAAATCTAATGGATCATCTATTCTTTAAATCCAACTATTGATAGCCCAATACAATTTTCTGGTATGCCCAAAATTTAAATGATAAGATTAGAGATTAAATGTAACATGACTTTCTAGGAATAGGTCCATTAGGTATATTTTTTTTAAAAAAATTACACATTAATCAAGGTTGTGACTTGTGTTTTAATATTGCAACATTTCATAAATTTAGAAAGTTTTTAAGAAATTAAACTTTTCGTTTCATAAATTTATATTATCGAGTAAATAATTAAACATTTAGTTTTTGTTTAATTTTTAAAATAAACTATATAGTTTAAAATTTGTTTTCATTGGTTTAAGGTAGTAAAGATTAATCACTGTTAAATAATATGATTTTTGTTATTTAAAAAAAAAATCTTTATAATTTTAAAAGTTAACATCGACAAATATTTAAATATTTAACATATCGAGTTATAGTATTACAATATTAAATTATATCTATTTAATTTATACTATCTATAAATCCAATGGATCATCTATTTTTTAAATCCAATTATTGATAGCCCAGTAAAAATTTCTGGTAGACCCAAAATTTAAATGATAAAATTAGAGATTAAATGTAACATGATTTTGTAGGAATAAGTCCATTAGGTGCATTTTTAAAAAATCACACCTGAATCAAGGTTGTGACTTCTGTTTTAATATATAAGATAGGTACGTTAGGTCTATTTTTAAAAAATACATATGAATCAAGGTTGTGACTTCCGTTTTAATATATAAGATATTACATTTTTGTTGAAAATATAATGATGCATATCAAAGTTGACAAATAATAATGTTGCATTACCAAATAAGTCGCTAGTTTCGGACAAACTCTTAGAGCATGTGCATTGCAGGATCTTAACACTAATTCTTAGCCTAATAAGCAATTAAATTAAATGGAAAAAAGGGATTTACTTAAGAGCTGAGTCTTAATTAAGCGCAGGAAGCACCAGGTCTTTGTGACGCGTGGCGAGACGTGATACGCCGTCTGTCTTGAGAGAAAACAAAAGCCGAACCGTTTTTGTGTCTTTGTTCTTTCTCTCTTCGACGAAAGAGAGAGGAGGTGAGATGGAGGATGAATCTCGGCGGTGGTTCTGATCGATGTTGGAGCGTCGTTGGTTCTGATCGAGGAAGAATCTCGGTTACTCTCCTCGACGGAATCCGGTGGATCTCCTCATCGATTCTCGCTGGCTCCTCTCGACGAATCTCGGTGGCTAAGGTCAAAGAATCACGGCGGCTATCCTCGACGGATAAAATCCGTGGATCCACCCGAGGATGAAAATCTCCAGTTACTGGTGATTGCAATCGAAAGGTAAACTCAATTTTAGATTTTTTTTTTATTTCAGTGTCTTTGCATGTCTTTGATTTTGGTCGTTCTTGTTCTTGTCGATTGTTTGACTCAATTAATATTTTTAGGAGATACTGTGGGTTCTTCTCTCAAAAAAATCAAAGAAGGAACCGAAGCAAGTTACTGGAGAGATTCTTTCTTTCTTCAGAAGGAAGAACTTCAATGTTAAATCAAAGGTTCGAACTTTATGTTATGGTTCGAAATTTCTTAAGCTCGATTCAAAGGTTGAGAATTTTGTCTGGGACCGTTTTGACTTCAATTCTTAACTTGGACTGCGTTTATTTACTGACATTGTTTACGGAATTGTGCAAGGATCAATGGTTCCAAGGAGAGGAGTAGTTGCTCTGCTCACGTTCTGTACAGTGAGGAGATAAAGGTAAATCGAAAGTTTCCTTCTTTGACCCGCTAGATTGATTTTAGTCTTTTAGTTGTAGTTTGAATTGAAGTCGATGGTGTAATAAATGTTTAGGTTAGAGTATGGTTGTGTAAGTAATAAATAGAACTTATGGTTGGAGTTTAGTGATGGTGTAGAGTGATGGCTGAGGGATACTAGTATATTGCAGGATCTTTTTCAGTTTCTTTGTTATATTGGTAAGATATTTGACTGAAGCTTGTGTAATAAATGTGTTGGTTAGGGATAGATTACGGTTGTCTTAGTAATAAATAGAAGTTATGGTTTAGGGTGGTAAATGTGTTAGCTTTGTGTCAAGTCAATGGGTTGTGATGAATGTGTATAGAAATATGTCAAATCCTCTCTTAAACGCATTGCTTCTGTTTCCTCTATTAAACACATTGCTTCTGTTTTCTTCTTATTCATTAACAACTCTTTGATCTTCTCTTCCATCTATAACACTTTCCTTGCTCTTGTTCTTATATTTCTCTTGTCTTTCACACAATCAAAAATGGAATTTAATCCATTTACGAGTGGACCAAAATTTGTTGATCTTCTCCAAAGTCAACAAACTATATTTGGTTCATCTGAAGTCCCTGTATATGGAACTCCACATTCTGTCGGTTCAGTGAGTGTTGTAGAGGGTAAAGAACGGAGGGCATGGACGCCTGCAGATGACATTTTGCTCATCAGTGCCTGGCTCAACACGAGCAAAGACCCAGTCGTGGGTAATGAGCAAAGATCAGGCGCATTCTGGAAAAGAATTGCAGCCTACTTTGGGGCAAGCCAGAAAGCTGAAGGGTCCAAACCGAGAGAGTCGACGCACTGTAAGCAGCGGTGGCAGAAGATCAACGACCTCGTGTGCAAGTTCTGTGGCTCGTTTGAAGCTGCAACAAGGAAGAAGACCAGCGGACAAAATGAAACTGATGTCCTAAAAAAAGCGCATGAGATCTTCTACAACAACCATCAAAAGAAGTTCAATCTCGAGCATGCGTGGATGGAGCTCCGAAACGATCAGAAATGGTGCGATCTTTCAAGCTCAAAACTGGAGGGAATCTATAGGAAGAGGAAGGTGGCCGATGCTGGAGCTGCAACTGAAGCTGATGAATGCACGAGTCGTCCACCGGGTGTAAAGGCAGCTAAGGCACGTGGTAAGAAGTCAGCAGTTGAGGAGAAGGGGGTGTCAGCCTTTGAGTCCATGTGGACCATCAAACAGGCTGATCTAGCCTCTAAAGAAAGGCTCTCCAAGATGGCTCTGCTTGACAGGCTGTTTGCAAAAGAAGGACCATTGAATGAGCGTGAGGAAGCACTAAAGACCAGGCTGATAGATGAATTGTTGGCTGTTTGAGTTTAAGTTTGAGTCTGTTTGTTGGATTGTTGGCTGCTTGCGTTATGAATTGAGTCTGTTTGTTGTTCTGTTTCATCGAGTCTAAGTGGTAATGTAGTTCTAGTTGTGTGTTGTTCTGTTTCAAGTGGTTTGAAGTTGTTACATGTTCTTGTTCTGTTTGAAATGTAATGTTGTCTTGTTGAAATGAACGTGTCAAATGGTTTCAAATGGTATTAAGATTCTTGTTGTGTTGTTCTTTTTTTTTTCAGGTGAGAGACTGTACTTTGGGACAGAGACTTGTGTGTGTCTGTGGTGCAGATTGTGAGTGGAAGGGTCACGAGAGTGAGTATGTTGTATCACGAGAGAGAGAGAGAGAGAGAGAGAGAGAGAGAGAGAGAGAGTGCAGTACTATTGTTTTCTTCTATCACAAGAGAGAGAGAGAGTGAAGAACTATTGTTTTCTTCTATCACGAGAGAGGAGTGATGTACTCTTGTTTTGTAATGTTGTATCACGAGATTTGTACTATTGTTTTGTAATGTTCTATCACGAGAGACAGTCTTATAGTCTAATTAGAATCACACACACTTATAAATTGTTATCTAGTGTCACCATTCTCACCATCCTCTTCAATATCTTTCTACAAATCGATCATAATCTCACCATCCTCTCCATTCTATTTCAACGAAAGAAGTTATATCTTCTTACCAAAACAAAATACAATCGTCCATAATCTCACCATCCTCTCCATTCTCTTTATTCAAAGACAATACTATCTTCCACAATCTCTTCATTCTCAATCCTCAGTTTATCTCTTTGAAAAAATATACAAAACTTATCATTTTATTATGGCATCATCCTCTCATAACACTTTCGATGGGTCTATTGATGAGGCTTTCGATCAATATTTTGATCAATTTTTTGATCAACAATTTGATCAAACTATGGAGAATCTGATCAATGCTAATGGTGATCAAGAAGATGCAAGAAACAGAAGAAAAAAGAGAGCTTTTATCGAGCGAAATCGTGAAGAAGGCAATCTCCGGTTATAGAATGATTATTTCAGTGACACTCCAACATATCCTGAAAATCTATTCCGCCGACGATTTAGAATGAACAAGCGATTGTTCATGCATATTGTTGATCGCCTCTCCAACGAAGTTCATTTCTTTCGTCAAAAGAAAGACGGTCTCGGAAGGCTTGGTCTCTCTATACTTCAAAAGTGTACTGTAGCTATTCGTGTGTTGGTATATGGTTCTGCGCTTGATGCGGTCGACGAATACCTCCGGCTCGGTGCAAACACTGCTCGGTTATGTGTGGAAAATTTTGGGGAAGCAATAATAGATTTGTTCGGCGATGAGTACCTGAGAAGACCAACACCGGATGATCTTCAACGTCTACTTTATATTGGAGAGATTCATGGATTTCCCGGGATGATAGGGAGCATCAATTGTATGCATTGGGAGTGGAAGAATTGTCCCACCGCTTGGAAAGGGCAATATTCTCGTGGTTCTGGAAAACCCACTATTGTCTTAGAGGCGGTTGCTTCACATGATCTCTGGATATGGCATGCGTTTTTTGGACCTCCAGGTACTTTAAATGATATCAATGTTCTTGATCGCTCACCTATTTTTCA
Organism: Brassica napus; assembly: GCF_020379485.1. Classification (NCBI taxonomy): domain Eukaryota; kingdom Viridiplantae; phylum Streptophyta; class Magnoliopsida; order Brassicales; family Brassicaceae; genus Brassica; species Brassica napus. Next base: position 1,158,856 of record NC_063449.1, on the reverse strand, counting down.
TGACATAATAAATGGTCAAGCTCCGAAGGTGAATTTCTCGGTCAACGGAAGACAATATGATTTGACTTACTATCTGACCGATGGTATTTATCCAAAATGGGCTACATTTATCCAATCTATTTCGCTTCCACAAGGGCCCAAAGCAACTTTATTTGCTCAACGTCAAGAAGCTGTCCGAAAAGATGTCGAGCATGCTTTCGGAGTCTTGCAAGCTCGATTTGACATTATTAAAAATCCAGCTCGTATTTTGGATAAAGTCAAGATCGGAAAGATTATGAGAGCATGCATCAGACTCCATAATATGATAGTACAAGACGAACGAGATCAAAACACTCATTTTGATGTTTCGGAATTCCAACAAGGAGAAGGCAACGGAAGTTCACAAGTCAATATCACCTACTCTACATACATCCCTTCAAATATGGGCAATATGATGAATGTTCGAACTACAATTCGTGATAAACGAATTCATGAACGACTTAAAGCTGATTTGGTTGAACATATGTGGTCTAAATTTGGAGGTGATCAAGACAACAACTGAGCTTCAATGTCTCTTTTAAATTATTATCAGTTATTTTAGTAATCTTTGTTTTAATGTTTTTATTTTAAATTCTACACTACAAGAAAACAGCAAGGATTCTGAGGGAAAAAATCGTCGGAATTTCGTCGGAATATCGTTATTCCGACGACATACCGACGAAACAAGTCGTCGGAAATAATTCCTCGGAATTTCTTCTTTCCTCGGAAATCCCTCGGAATTTTCCGACGGAATTCCGAGGAAACAAACTTCCGAGGAAATTCCGAGGACCACTAGTTTGTCGGAAATGTCCTCGGAATATACCGAGGGAGAACTTCGTCGGGATATTTCCTCGGACGTTCATCGATCGATGCGTTTTGGACATATATACATCGATCGATAGGAATATACCGACGGACATATTCCTCGGAATATACCGAGGGACATGTCCCTCGGTATATTCCGAGGAACCCGTTCCTCGGAATATTCCGAGGGAACAGTTCCTCGGAATATTCCGAGGGAACAGTTCCTCGGTATATTCCGAGGAACATGTCCCTCGGTATATTCCGAACGTTTTTTTGTAAACAGATCGATCGATGGATTTATGTCCTCGGAATGTAAAAAATATTAATTTTTTTTTAAAAAATATAATTTCTGCAATTTAAATTCGAAAATATGAAATTAAAATTAAAATTGAAATCATATTAATAAATATTCAAAGTTTCACAAATAAAAATAAAACATTCCGAGTTTTTGGAAAAAAAAAAAAATCTACGGGTCTGGCATGTCCGGGAACACCTCGTTCGGGTACATCCTCTGCATCATCTCCATCATTTGCTGGTTCAGCCTCCTCTGTGCCTCATAGCCCGCCTGTTGAGCCGCCATCTGGGTCTCCAACAAAGATATACGATCATCTTTGTCCTTCAACTGGGCCGTAAGTACTTCTGGATCAACAAAGGGCGGTGGTACAGAAGAAGGAGGAACCGACTGGGTGCGACGACCCAAACCGACCAAACGTCCCTTCTTCTTTGGAACCGACTGAATAGAAAATAGCCAAATTTACAAATTTAAACAAAAAAATAAATGAATTGAACTTTAAAAAAAAAGAACTTACGGATTCAACGATTTCGTTGATTCGAAACCGGGACAAGTTGGTCGAAGCCGTCGAAGCGTCATCCTCGGTTTGAAGCTGAGACACTTCGTCTACCACCTGAGTTTGGACCAGGTCGACCACGTCCCTCACAAGACCGTCATCAATCTGGCCGGTCTTCTTGTTGGTATACGCCCTCCTCATTAGGGCGAGATCATCAACCGGCTCGCCATCATTTTCTTCCGCCTTGAAAAAAAACATAAATTAAAGAAACATTAGAAATTAGAAGAAATGCACAATAAATTAAAATTCTGAAACTCAAATAATTGAAGAAAAAACGTTTGAACTTACCATGCGATCTCCCAGAGTGGCAATAGATTGAGCACCCAAGTTATGCTTGTAGATGCCCTTCCCTTTACGGTCGCTCCTGCGGTTGGTGGAGTTGGTGGAAGAAGTTTCTTTCGTCTCTTCCTTATCCCAATGCGCACACAACTCCTTCCAGACCGTGTCGTTCATCGACTTTGGGACCTTTTAATAAAAAAAAAAATAGTTTATTAAATTTAAAAATAGTTTAATAAATTAAAAAATTGTTTAATAAATTAAATCGAACCTTATTGATTTCCCACTTTTTCTTCCACTCGTGGATCTGCTTCCCATAGTTGTCCATAACTTTATGGACGAAGTGGTGATAGATAAAGAGCGTCTCATCGGAATTCCAGTTGAACTCTTGCTGAAAAAAAAACACAATTAGTAGAAAATTTATATTAAAGATTAAAAATATAAGTAAAAAATTAGAATAGTTACCGCAAACTGACGAAACCACAGAACCTGCTTTTCGGTAGGGAAGTGAGTGAAAGTCGGATGTCCCTTGTCGAGGACCGAGTACATCATACGGTTGATCCATGCGCTGATCCCGTTCCCGGATCGGTTGAACCTAATAAAAAGAACAAACGGTTAATAATGAATCCAAAATTAAAGAAAAAAAAATGTTTAATTACCATGTTTGACCATGTCCATGTGGATACGGAGTGAGATACGGAAGATGGTCACGACCGGGCTGTTGAACCAACTCCGCAACACTCATCACTCCCGGAGGACCCGGAGGAGGAGGAGCGGGTGCAGCAGCGGGAGCGAGAGGAGCAGGAGCGGGTGCAGCAGAGGGAGATGTATGGTAGGAGCTGTGGGGCGAAGGGGAATCCTGAAAATGGCTGGAATCCCGAGACTGGCTCCCCGTACCACCGCGACCACGACGCTGTCGAGGCCGGATCTGATCATCATGAGACCTGTAAATTAAAAAAATATATTTAATAAATACAGAAATATATAATTTTTTTTTTTTTTTAAAGTCTCAAATAATTTAATCGCAAAAAAAGATTTATAGATATTAAAAATATTTAATAAATATATAAAAATAGTTCTAATAGTAAAAAATAGTTTTAATAAATAAAAAATAGTTCAATAATTACAAAAAATAGTTTTAATAATATATATATATATATTAAAAATATTTTTAAATCCCAAATAATAGTTTTTAATCACAGAAAAAGTTGTATAGATATTAAAAAATGTTTTGTAAAATCCAAAAAATCGAATTTATATACAAAAAAGATTTTGTAAAATCTAAAAAATTGAATTTATATAGAAAAATCATTTTCTAAAATACAAAAATCGATTTTATATACTAAAATCGATTTTATAAATACAAAAAAGCAAAAAAATTATAAAAAAATTATAAATAATTCAGCAAAACAAATTATTCAACCAAATCACAATTCTAAACCTATTATACAACCAAAAATCACATTCCTAACCAATCACCTTAACAAAAATCTATCAAAACTCCATAAAAACCTAACAAATAGAACCTAAGAGAGTGGGATAGGGTCCTTACATGATTTGTGTAAGAAAAGGGGGAGATCGCCGGAGATATCGTCGGATTTCAGGGGGAAATCGCCGGAGAAAAAAGAGAGGAGTCGCGCAGAGGAAGAAGAGAGAAATGGGGAAGAAGAAGTGGCTCGTGGTTATAAAACCTAGGGTCCGACGGATATTTTCCGTCGGAATTCCGTCGGAATTCTAATTTCAATTTTCGCAAAATATTTGCCCGGTAAAATAAAAATATATGCCGAGGAAATTCCGACGGATAGTAAAGTGTCCGTCGGAATTTCCTCGGAATATTCCGAGGAAATACCGAGGAACTAGTGTTTGGGGTTTCAAAACATCAATTTTTTTTAGGTTTTTCATTTCTTATACAATTGTAATGTATACCATTGAGGATTCTTTGTATAGATTAGCATAAACCATGAAATAACAAATTTCAAAACTAATTGAAAGTATTCCCTATACCGTTCATTAAAACGTATAAGTGTTTCTCTTATGTTGTGGGATTTGGTTCATACAATCGGAAAAGTGTTAATTAAGGGGTAATGAACCAATTTTAGACTTCATAATTAACGTAAGACACTTAATAAGGGTTATATAGGTGTTATTCAAACCGCAAAACGTTGTTTTCGGTTTAAAACCCCTATTTCCTCGGAATTTCCTCAGACTATTCCGAGGGAATTCCGAGGAAACCCTTTTCTTCCTCGTAATTCTGTCGGAATATTCCGAGGAAATTCCGAGGAACTAGTGTTTGGGGTTTCAATCTTGTACGTTTTTTTATAAACGACTCGCTCGATGTGTTTTTGAAAAAAAACACATCGATCGATCACCAGATGGACAAAAGCCGTAAGAATGTGATCGATCGATCAGATTATACCATCGATCGATCGAACATAATCTCAAACCTTCCTCGGAATATCCTCGGAAAACGGATCGATCGATGCGTTTGTGTAAAAAATCGCATCGATCGATCACCAGATGGACGAAAGCCGTAAGAATGTGATCGATCGATCAGATTATACCATCGATCGATCGAACAAAATCTGAAGCCTTCCTCGGAATGTCCTCGGAAAATCTTGTATGTTTTGTTATAAACGGATCGATCGATGCGTTTATATAATAAAACGCATCGATCGATGCGTGTGCGAACAGAATTATAAGGCAAAACCCGAACTTTTTGGATCTAAACCTCAGAACTCTCATCCCCTCCGATTTCCCCTATAATTCGACCCCCCCCCCTTTTTCTCTCTCTATAATCATCGGATTTGAACAATTTTGGGCTCTATTCCCCTTGATTTTTCGAGCTCTACCTGATTCCTACACTCGTTTTCACCCTAAGACAGGTATACTCCGCGAATCTCCACATTCTCAAATCGTGTTCTTGAGCAATTTTTTGGGTTTTGTGAATTTCTTATTTCCGTGTTGATTCCTTGATCAAATAAGTATGAAACAGATGTTTAAACACCAAATAGAACACAATTGTCTGTGATCAACGAGTTTGGAACAGGATTTGAGATGATTTAGGGATTGAGAATTTTTTTCAATTTGGTTTTTGTTTATCACAACTCGCTTGTTTTTTATCAAAACATATATTGCATACTCACTTGTTTCAAAGATTCTATTTTGTAGAGAATGAACCGCCCGAAAACATCAGCAAAGAAGAACACACAAGAAGAGGGTTCGTCTCAGCGAGAGAAGCAAAGGGCAAAGAACTGGGATAAGTCTGATACCACCCACTACAACAACATGAAGAAGGTAGCCGTTCCGGCTACACAACTAGCATGTCCTGAGACGATGACAATATTGGGAATCAAATCAGACATTGAAGGGCTGTTCCAGAACATGGGTCTAGGCCAACTATGCAACCTCAACGAACCCACTTATCCGGAGTTGGTACGCCAGTTCATAGCATCCGCATACGTCAGCCATCCCGATGATAGCCATCAGGAAGGTTTTTTGGCATTCGTAGTGCAGAAAAAATACTTTGAGGTATCTTTCACAGACCTCTGCGGATTATTTGGATTGAGTGCAGGGGAGAGGACATCTGGTCTTTATTGGACTTCAGAGCTGTTGAACTTCTGGGAAACGATTGGCACAGGGGTTTATAGATCTTCTCAGGCAAAGGAGTCACTTATCCGGAGCCCAGTACTGAGATATGCCACACGCCTCATTGGCTCATTGCTATACGGGACAACCACAGCCGCATCAGTCACGCAATGGGAGTTGTGCCTCCTGTACCAAGGTGTGAGGCATTTGCTACCGGCATTTGGAAACTCTACATTCCCACCTGCTACTGCCTTCAACATGGGAGCGGTGCTGGCCGCAAACTTAGCAGGATACAAGGGGAAAGTAACCAAATCCAAGAGCCGTGCATGTGGATTTGGTGCAGTGATTACTCGGATCCTTACACATGTGGGTGGAGACTGCGAGAACCATCAGGTAGCACTGGACAGATCGAACAAAATTGCTTGGAACTACCTGGATGTCAAAAATCTAGTAAGTAAGGAGTTCATAGCTGGTCCCCACTCGAGGATCCATCGGGATGGTCCTTACGTCTACGTATTCCAGGACCGAGCGAAGAAAACACTCTACTGCCACCTGCCTCAGATCGGCCTGACTGCTCTACTTTCAGACGCTGCAGTTGAGTTCCTACCCCCTGCTACCGCACTAGTAGACAAGCCATCCTTCTTCACGCCAAAATATCAGACCAAAGGCAAGGCCGTGGATGATGAAGAAGGAGAAGATGAGGCTGCACAAGCCATTCCAGATGATTCACAACCCCATCAGCTACTCCCATCAGACTCCAGCCAGTACAAGCTGCAAGAGCTTCCACCGAACGCCACTTCGCGCCAGCAACAACATTGGAGAGATCAGAGCATAAAGACAAACAACGACATGCTACACAAGATCTGGGCTGCCATTTCACGTATCAGGCCGTGTCGTTTCCAAAAGGATGATGTAGTTCATCGGGACAACTCTCCATCCAGCTCTGGTTCGGGTTCGAGTGGTACACACAGGGTAAGAAAGAGGTCTAAGAGAGCCAAAGATGCAGGAACATATGGAGCAGGAGACGAGGAGTAGGAGCTATGTTTTTTTTTCGGTTAATTTTGAACTTAGTTTTGAACTTAGTTTTTTATTTTATTTTTTTTCTTAATTATGAGTTCATATATCTTTTACATGGTTTCTTCATTTTATTTAGTTGTGTTTTGAGTAGTTTTTAATTCGTATTCAGCTTTGCCTTGCTAGATAAACCAAATAACTAATATCTGAGGAAAGAGGTTATATCAAGTGTTCCTCGGAATTTCCTCGGTATTTCTTAAAAAAAAAAAAAAAAAATCAATGGTATTCTGTTTCCGAGTCATCATCACTATATGAATCTGAATCTGGATCTTGGTGAAACTCTCCAATCACTGGTTCATCCTCTACGTGAACGACGGCTTCCTCTCCGAAGTCGGTTAAATCGACTACAAGGCCAACTCCAGCTAAATCTTATGCTGCACTTAAGTTGCCGGATGTGCTTGGTTGTAGTGGGTCTTCCAGCTCAGAACTTCCCTGAACTCGGCCTCTCGGGTTGAGTCTTGTAACAGTAACCCATGGATCATCTCTGTTCCTTACCCGGGGGTACTTGATATAACAAACCTGTAACATTTAGAAAAATTATAAATTAATACACATGATGATGAATCATTCTGAATAATTAACATTTAATTACCTGATCGGCCTGAGAAGCAAGAATGAAAGGATCATAATATTGCAGCTTTCGCCTCGAATTTACTGATGTAACACCAAATGCATCTGTTCTCACACCTCGATCTGGAGTGTTGTCGTGCCAATCACAATAGAAAACAGTACAGCGCAATCCAACCATGCCCAAATACTTGATTTCCAAAATCTCATGTATGTGTCCGTAGTATACATCATCTCCTGATGCAGAACAAACGCCAGCATCATAAGTCGTACTCGAACGTCTCCTCTTCTGAGTTGTGAATGCATATCCTCGAGTACAAAATCTCGGATATGACTTCACAACAAAGTTTGGTCCAACGACCATCTCGCGTATCCAATCGTCAAATGTTTCACCTCTGGCCAAACCAGCAGACACCTATTAATAGCACATATATATGTTATATCAATAAATGTGAATTAGTATAAATATGTGATAAATGATATTTTAATTTGTTTAAAGCACTCACATAAATAAACATCCATCTAGCAAAATCTCTCTGCTTCATTTCTTCTAGTTCGTCCTCTGTGGCGTATCTATATTCGAACCGCTTTTCTGCCATGAAAATCCTGTACATATGATGACAATAATGTAATTAATTAAGATTTAAATTTCAACTTGTTAAAATAAAAATTTGTAAGCTAATTTATTTACCTCTCATATTGAAGAACATCTTCGCAGTTGGTGAGCAAATATGTTTGCAAATGACTGCGCTCCTGCTCAGTAAGTCGACGGTCCTTTGGTTTTCCGCTAAGTCGCCCAACGTCTGTGAAAATGTCTGGAACCGTAACAGGATATGTTGCCCGTTCGCCTCTATCATCATGCCGAGCAGGTCTTCTGTTTTTGGTCTGAACTTCTGCTGGAAAGTAGTACTCGGCAAAGTTTGAAGTTTCTTCATTGATCATCTGTGCGACTATAGAACCTTCCACCCTACTTAAATTTTTCACCATCTTCTTCAAATGGAACATATACCGCTCATACAGATACATCCATCTATACTGCACATGACCACCAAGTTCCAATTCTCTTGCCAGGTGAATAACAAGATGCTCCATAACATCAAAAAACGAAGGAGGAAATATCTTCTCTAGGTTGCACTCAATCACGGCTATGTTAGTCTTCAAATTTTCAATACCTTCAAGAGTCACTGATCTCGTGCATAAATCGCGGAAGAAACCACTTATCCCTGCAATTGCTTCATGAACATTTCGTGGTAATAGTTCCTTGAAGGCAAACGGAAGGAAGCGCTGCATCATTACATGGCAATCGTGGCTTTTCAAGCCAGTAAACTTTCCTTCCTTTCTGTCGATACAGTTACGCAAATTAGATGCGTAACCGTCTGGAAATTCCACATCGTTTGAAATTTAATCAAAGAACACATCTTTTCCCTCTGCATCAAGTCGGTATATGGGAAAAGGAGCCCTACCATTCTCATCAACATGAAGTTCTGAACGAGCGCATATATCGACTAAATCCTGTCTTGACTTCAAATTATCCTTTGTTTTACCTTGAACATTAAGGATCGTGTTCATCAGATTGTCAAAAAAGTTCTTCTCAATATGCATGACATCTAAATTATGCCTTAGCAGATGATCCTCCCAGTATGGCAAATCCCAGAAAATACTTTTTTTGTGCCAGTTATGTAGTTCTCCAACAACATCTACCGGAAAACGCTCATGTCCACCGACGTCTGGCGTCCTTTCTGCACCAAAATCTCTTAGTTGTATCTTCAAATCTTTCCCACAATTTCCGGAGGTGGACTGTCAAACACCCTCTTGTTCTTCGTAAACAAATTCCTACTCCTACGATATGGATGATCAGGTGGTAGGAATCTCCTGTGACAGTCAAACCAACACGTTTTCCTTCCGTGTTTTAGTTGGAAAGCATCAGTGTTATCTTGACAATATGGACATGATAGCCTTCCATGCGTTGTCCATCCAGACAACATACCATATGCTGGAAAATCACTTATTGTCCACATTAGTACTGCCCGCATTTGAAAGTTTTTTTTACACGAAACATCGTATGTTTCAGCACCTTGAGCCCATAGTTGTTGCAACTCATATATTAGTGGCTGAAGAAACACATCAAGTGATCTCTTAGGATGCTCTGGTCCGGGAAAGAGAATCGAGAGAAACAAAAACTCTCGTCGCAAGCACAAGTTTGGGGGTAGGTTGTATGGTGTAAGAATGACGGGCCATAGAGAATATTGTCTTCCACTCTTGCCAAACGGACTGAAACCATCAGTACATAATCCAAGGTAGACATTTCTTCTCTCATACGCAAAGTCGGGATACTTTGATTGGAAACGCTTCCACGCTTTTGCATCTGAAGGATGTCTGATCTCACCTTCTGTTGAGTGCTCCGCATGCCATCTCATTGGTTGCGCTGTGCGTTCAGACATATACAACCTCTGCAACCTTTCCGTCAAAGGCAAATACCACATCCTTTTATATGGTACTGGAACTCTTCCACTCGTATCTTTATAACGAGGCTTCCCACAAAATTTGCATGTAACCCGCTGTTCATCCGCCCTCCAATAAATCATGCAGTTGTCGCTGCATACATCTATTACTTGATACGATAAACCAAGACCAGCTACGAGTTTCTGAACCTCGTAGTATGAACCAGGAGCTACATTATCCTCGGGTAGAATACCTTTTACAAAATCAGCAATCGCATCCACACAGTCTTCAGCCAAATTATAATCTGTTTTAATGCCCATCAATCTTGTAGCAGATGATAAAGCTGAATGACCATCTCTGCAACCTTCGTACAATGGTTGCTTTCCAGCATCCAACATATCATAAAATCTCCTAGCTTGTGCATTGGGTAAATCTTCCCCTCTAAAATGATCATTTACCATCTGCTCAGTACCTACACCATAATCTACATCCGTTCTAATTGGTTCTTCTAATCTAACCGCTGGCTGAGGTTCGCTAGTACTACCATGTTCATAATCAGTTTCCCATGATGATACCAAATTTTGTAACTTCGTGTAAACCCACTCAAATATAGATGAGTCCAAACATCCCACTCTTTAATAACCTTTCTATTTTTACAATTAGAGCAAGGACATCTTAACTTACCTGTTTTTGCTTCCGGTTGTCGGTGAACTAACCCCATGAATTCGGTTATACCTCGTTGGTATTCTTCCGTAAGCAATCTCGTGTTCGGATCCAAATGAGGTCGATCGATCCAAGAACGAAAATAATTTGAAGAAGACATATTTTTATGAATCAAATTCGTGTGTAAATAGAGTAAGAGGGAGGATGAAGATATGGAGTGAATGAAGAGGAAGAGGAGCTTGTATTTATAGGTTAAATCCTGCCGACAAACCGAGGAAATTCCGACGGAATTCCGACGCCAACGGCTAGTCCGTCGGAATTTCCTCGGAATTATGTAAAATCCTCAAACGGCTCTCCAACGGCTCTAATATTTCCTCGGAATTCATCGGTTTCTTCCGAGGAAAATATATTTCCTCGGAATTTCCTCGGAATATTCCGACGGATTGATATTTCCTCGGAATTCCGTCGGTATATTCCGAGGAAATTCCGAGGAAACCAAATTTTGTGTTTCCTCGGAATTTCCTCGGAAATTCCTCGGGATATTCCGAGGATTTCATTTTCCGTCGGAATGTCCGTCAGAATATCGCTGTTTTCTTGTAGTGCTATGTTTAAAGTGTAATGTTTTATTTTATTTTATTTAAAAAATAAAGTTTAGTTTCAAAAAAAAAGAAATTAATCATTTTTAATATAAGAACCCTTAACTTAAGAAACTTTCATTGAAAGACTAAAAATCAAGAGTTTATTAACATTAACTCTTAACCTAAATTAATTACTAAAATATTAGCTATGAGCCCATTAAGGGGGTTATAGCAATGCACATGCTCTTACTAAGAAAGAGTGAAGACTTTTCCATTTTGCCACTCTTTATCAGCTAAAGACGGCATGACACGGCGACTATCGCCTTCTCAGATGTCCGGAGCCGGACTTGGGATCGCCGCAATATCATACGTGGTGGTCGATTACATGAGATACGTGTCACCGTCGGCGCATTCTCGTCTTCAGCCTGTTCTTTGGTCGGTCCTGGTTCTTGCCGTCGTTACGCGTGTCCCTTTCTACAGGCACTGGCCTAAAGAGCTACGAGCAGCGATCCCTTTCCTCGCTTCGATCGTCTTTCTGCTTGGAGCTCTTCTCTTCGAAGCTCTTTGTGTTCGCTCTGTCACCGCCGTTCTTGGCTGAGATTGGCACCGGTAGATCTGTGTGGAACTTACCTTGAAAGTTGAAAGTTATGAGTGTGATTTTGACTTTGCTGTTTTGGCCTTGTTGGTGTTTCTGGATCTGATTTGAGTAGAACATGGTTTGACTTGAGTATCATAGATTTACAGTAATCTTTGGTTGAATGTTTGTCATTATGAGCAATATTTAGGGGGAATCTTTAAGTTTCTACTCATTTAATCAATTTATGGTGGAATTAAGTGTAGCTTATCGTTATTACAGTTATCTTTTCCTGGACGGTTAATGCATTTCTGTAACTATATTAACTACTTGAAGTAGAAATATTTAAGTTTATTTTCATTTATTCAATTAATTAAGAAACCAAGTGAAAATTGAATATAGCTTTATCAAAATTACAGTAATCTTTGGTTGAATGTTTAAGCATTTCTGTGACTTTATTATCTATGTGAGCGAGTCTTTTATAAGTTACTGTTCTTATTTTCAGTTGAAACTTCAGCACAGCTTTATCAACATTACAGTAATCGTTTATGAATGTTTATTATGTATTTCTGTAACTATATACATTATGAGTATGACAAATAATATTAGGAATGATAAATTTTTTGCTAATCTTTGACAGGGATACGTCTGTAACGACCCAAATCTTGTCCCGAAAAAAATTAGCCCAGTAAGACCCAATTACATTGCAGAAAATCATAATGTTTCCTTATTTAAGATGGGATTTCGTGGTGGCCTCTGACAGAGACTTTTGGGGATGGCAAAGCCCTGCCGGAAAGTCACCGGAATAGCCACAAATAGCCACCATGAAAGAGAAGCCATCCTACCATCCGAAAAGAGAGAGTAGAGCTCTGCAGACACGTTTTAGGGGAATAGAAGAACGATCAATCAAATATAAGTATTTCGAAGCTATATTTTTAGTTTATGTTCTACACTCATAGATCTATGTGTATTAGAAAGCAGATAGTCATTTGGAATTTTTATCTAAGAGTTATGGTTGTTTCTTTGGGACTGATATCTACATATCGGATCCGCAAACAGTCAACTTCATCAGCGTTTTACCGTTGATACAGAAGGAACCAGGGAACGTGCGAGATATCATTGGAAAGATCTCGATGCCAGCTTTTCAGATCATCTATCCGATCATCAAATCGACGTACGGTTAGAAAGTTATTGACGTTTCTTCTTGGCGAAGAATAAAGCTGTTGAGTTGCAGAGACAGTTCCGACCAGTCTCGGTGTAAGTGAGAAACGGTCGACAGAAACAAAATCTTTCAGTCTGGAAATTTGCCAGTAAGTATATAATTCTCTTATCTATCATCTCCTGCAAGCGGATCGTTATTCCGAGTTATTTTCTGAGAGTTATACTAGTTTTCGTGAGAGGTGTTGGTGAAATTTGCGTTTACGACCATCCTGGAGATGAAGCTACTTTGGTTAAGCAAATGGTGTCCGATCGTAGTAAACTTGGTGTCTATGGATAGAGGACATATAGGACTACATTATGACCGGGGGATATAAAAGTTAACGGTCAGTTCTTGAGTTATTCATCTGTTTGCTCTATGGTTCAGCTCTGCCAGAATATCATATTGATCTAATTTTAGAGAGCTCCGGAGTTGCTTTGTTAGAGCCGTCAAGGTCCATTCGGCGTTTCCTCAGGTTTCTTCAGAACCCATGGCAAAGGTGAGGGTCTATTCCGTAAATCCCGTACCAGTGTAGAATTCTCTCTATCGTAGTTTAAATTTCGAATCATGATCCGTCTGTTTGAATTGAGTCTTGATTGTTAGTTAGTTCATTCATTGTAAACTGGAACTAGGGGTCTAGATGATTCAACCTTTGATTGGATTGTGTGATATATATGTATGTATATATAGTTATTAGTAGGGACTATGTGCGCGGGCGGGGGCTCAGAGATGTCTGGGCTAGCGACGCTACTTTGATTGTGCGGGCAGGGGTTCAGAGACGTATGAACTTGCGATGCTACTGGTGCGGGCGTGTGGTGCATAGATGTTTGTACCATGGACACTACTTGAGAGGGCGGGGGTACAGAGACAGACTGTACTAGCGACGCTACGTTTTATATATCCATATGAGGAGATGCGGGGTGTATGGACTAGCTATATGCTATCATCGCATTGTTTGTGTTGTGTTTGTGTGATGCTTTAGGCGTCTTGTTTGTTCATGTTAGAGCTAAACTTCCATAGTGGGAGTTCTATTACTCAAGTCAGTGGTTTGCGTGTTTAGCATCCCATACCTCACGGAGTAACTCCCCTGTTACTCACCCCTCCTATTCCTTCCCCGTTCAGGTGAGACTGACGAGCAGGAGTGATTGCTATCGGACTGGTGCTTTGGGAGTTTTATTTCTTTCGTTTTCAGACTTGCGGTTTTTATGCTTTTACCGATATTTTCGGGATTTATTATGTTATTTGGATTTATGGCTATTTATTGGATTTACAACTTTGGAGAAGTAATAAATGGAGATTTCAGACTTTTTATTTAATTAAGTTATTTCGGAAAATACGGGTGTTACAATTTGGTATCAGAGCGGGGTTCCGTCCCGGCTCTGACCCGGGATGACGATTTGTTGGGACGTGATTTCGACTCGGTTTTGACTCAGTTTTATTTCGGTTTAATCGATTTTTAAAGATTTTTGAATCTGGGGATTTGGGAGTTTTAAAAGAAGAAAAATACATCACCTTTCCGTTCAGTGACTTTTAATCCAATTGTCTTTTTATTGACGATGAGTAAAACTCATCGTCATCCGCTCTCTAGTTAACAGGGTTTCAGCCAGATGTTCGAGAGATGGATGATGTCACAGTTTGATAGATTGCTCAGGTGTGTATTAGCTTCGTCTGTTGTGTTCGGAGATTGTCCGTATGTGGATATGTGATGTTGTTGCCACCACCCAAACTTCAAGCCATCGCTCCACGAGTTTTTGTTATTGGAGATTATGTGGTATGAGATGTGAGCCATGAGTTGGCATGTGTTATTCGTGTGTATGAGTATATTTATTGCCTTAGAGACATGGTTATTTTGTAAACTCGTGGGGATCGCTTTTGGATTGGGTGTGACAGCTTGCGTTGTGTGATATTGGAGTTACGCTTGGTATGTTTTCCAGTTTTTGGCAGTGTTGATCATTTCAAAGATGTGTCAGCTCGAACAGCTGACATAGAAACGCTGGGTGCTATTTATATTGATTGCGGTGTACCAGTTATGCTTGGAGGGCCGATTGGTTCAGAGACTCTTCAGAGATGGAGTTGTGTTTTGCGATATCATTCTTGGGATGGACTGGTTATCACGACATCGAGTACTGTTGGATTGCCTGAGGGCAAGAGTTCATATTTCTGGAGCATAGCAGATTTTATTTGCATACATGCTACATGCAGAGGAGCTATTGGATATGGGGAGTAAATGGATTTTGGTGATCATTTCGATGGTCAACATGAGTTGCAGGATCTTCTAGTTATCTCAGAGTATGGAGATGTATTTGAGGCCTTTGGAAGGGCCGTCACCAGCCAGAGGAGATGCTCTTACTATCGAGTTAGAGTCAGGGACAGCACCGGTTTCACGAGTTCTATACCGATTAGCGCCAGCAGAGATGGCTGAGCTGAAAGAACATATGGAAGATTCATTATACAAGAGATTTATCAGGCCGAGTAATTCGTCGTGGGGAGCACCAGTGTTGTTTGTAAAGAAAAAAATGATGGGAGTTTCAGGCTTTGTATCGACTACATAGACTTGAACATGGTAACCATCATATTGATGAGTTGTTGAATTAGCTGCATGGAGGTTCATGGTTCTCGAAGGTTGTCTTGGCATCAGGACATCATCAGATTGCTATAGTTTAGGAGTATGTACGGAATGTGGGTTTCCGTATACGTTATGGATATTATGAGTTTTGGTGATATCATTTTGGATCGACGAATGCACTAATAGCATTTGAGAAGCTTATGAATGATGTCTTTCGCGAACACTTGGACAAGTGCGCGATTGTACTCATCGACGACCCCATTGAGTTATTCTTGGAGTAGAGGGAGCATGATGAACGTTTGCGGATTGTGTATTGATGCATGAGGATCAGGTCATTTTATATGCATTGCATCAGTTGAGACCTCACGAGACCCACTACCCTATTCATGATTCGTAGTGGCTGCAGTGGTATTTGCGTTATAGTTTTGGAGATTGTAATTGTACAGGAAGGAAGTTCAGATTCTCTGGGATCATTGGAGTCTGAAATCTATCTTCATTCATTAAAACTTGTACTTGGACAGTGCAGTTGGATTGAGTTGGTAGCAGGCTACAGTTTGGATATTGCATACCATCTGGTAAAGACAACCAGGCCTTGGGTAGGCACATGAGCGACGTATCAGGAACCAAAGAGGTTCATGAGTTTACTCAGACATTTGCTAGTCTCAGATTGTGTGCCATTACTGTCGATGGAGAGACAGATGGCCTTGGGACTTTGGAGCAGGCAGTCTTGCTATGGAGGATACACCAAGCGCATGTTAGCGTTATGGCTTTGTAAGACGAACGAGATGGGGAGTATTCGATATCATAAGTGTTGAGCGGGATAGTTTTGAGCGGGATATACCTGTACCGAAACCGAGTTGTGTGTTGGACGATAAGCTGTTAAGAAAAGGGATCTTACAACAAATACATCACTTGTGTTTCTCTATCCATCGGGAACACCAAGGGGTACAAAGATATGAAGTGTTAACTATAATTGGTCTAGTATGAAGAGAGTTGTAGCTTCATTGCGTCACAGTGTCAGACATGTCAGATGGCTATGTCAGAGGATCAGTTATCTATCATGTTATTTTTGAGCTTGCTTTTCCCGGAGTGGAGATGAGGCATGGTGATTATGGACATTGTTATTGGATTTTTAATCACCATATGTGGAAAGGATGCCACATAGGTAGTCATGGATAGACTTACCAAGTCAGTCCATTTCCTAAGTAATTAAGAAGACAGTCAGAGCTAATCAGTTGGAGCAGACCTACATTATTGAGTTTGAGAGGTTTCATGGATGTCAACATTGTATCGTATTGGGATTCGAAGTTCACGTCTACATTTTTGGAGCCATTCATAAGGAACTTGGGACAAAGATCCACAGGAATACAACTTATTATCATCATACAGATGGTTAGTCAAAGAGGACTATTCAGACTTAGGGGACATGCTCAGGGATTACGTCTTATAATGGGATGGAAGATCGGAAAGCATTACATCTTGCAAAGTTTGCCTACTTCGGAAACTATCGTTCGAGCATTGAGATGACACCGTATGAAGCTATTTATGGTAGGCCTTGTCGTATACCACTTTGTTGTACCAAAGTGAGGGAGTGACATGAGTTAGAACTATTAATGGTTCAAGAGATGGTATAGCAAATGGACATGCTCAAGGATTGGCTTTGGGAAGCCCATGACGGCAAAGGATTTATGCAGTGAAGCGCCGTAAGGATTTGGAGTTACATATGAGTGATCTAGTGTACCTGAAAATAATGAAATTTCAGGGAGGACTTAAGACTCATAAGCTGAAGCAACTAAAACCGAGGTACATTGGACTGTATCCTCCGGTGGAGCGAATTGGAGCAGTTGATTGCAGTTATTTTTATCAGCAGTGTATCAGACTTCCATGACGTGATCCAAGTGAGATCCAATTCAGATGAGGATTGACTATCCGAAGATTTTTTTTTTTAGGACGGTATTGGACAGCTGACTCAGGATTTGAATTCGAGAACAAATTCCTTGTAAGTGGGGAATAATTGTTAGTTAGTTCGTTCATTGTAAACTGGAACTAGGGGTCTAGATGATTCAACATTTGATTGGATTGTGTGATGTTAAGATATGCGATATATATATATATATATATGTATGTATACATAGTTATTAGTAGGGACTGTGCGCGGGCGGGGGCTCAGAGATGTCTGGGATAGCGACGCTACTTTGATTATGCGGGCAGGGGTTCAGAGACATCTGGACTTGCGATGCTACTGGTGCGGGCGTGTGGTGCAGAGACGTTTGTACCATGGACGCTACTTGAGAGGGCGGTGGTACAGAGACATATTGTACTAGCGACGCTACGTATTTTATATCCATATGAGGAGATGCGGGGTCTATGGACTAGCTATATGCTATCATCGCATTGTTTGTGTTGTGTTTGTGTGATTCTTTAAGCGTCTTGTTTGTTCATGTTAAAGCTAAACTTCCATAGTGGGAGTTCTATTACTCAAGTCAGTGGTTTGAGTGTTTAGCATCCCAAACCTCACGGAGTAACTCCCCTGTTACTCACCCCTCCTATTCCTTCTCCGTTCAGATGAGACTGACGAGCAGAAGTGATTGCTATCGGACTGGTGCTTTGGGAGTTTTATTTCTTTCGTTTTCAGACTTGCGGTTTTTATGCTTTTACCGATATTTTCGGGATTTATTATGTTATTTGGATTTATGACTATTTATTGGATTTACGAATTTGAAGTTGACTTTTAAAAAGTAATAAATGGAGATTTCAGACTTTTTATTTAATTAAGTTATTTCAGAAAATACGGGTGTTACAACGTGTCCAATTCCTGACACAGGCCAATGGTTCCTACTTGCACTAAACGAGAGCCTTCCCGAGACAATTGTGGAAATCCTGAGAGCTCATATCATATGATTGCACCATTTTCTTATGCTGTTTGTAATGCTGGGTTTCTCGATAGTGTTCGACTCAGTGAAAGCTCCGGGTCTAGGATTAGGGGCACGATACATTTTCACCATGGGATTGGGCCGTCTTTTAAGAGCTATAACCTTCGTATCTACTATCTTACCTTCAGCTAGACCTTGGTGCGCTTCAGCCCGATTCAACAACGTCCCTTCTCATCCTCATCGTTGGGCTCAGAAGTATTATGTCCCTTATGCTAAAGACCCTTCTTCTATTCGCCAGCTCCTCCACTGGGATGCAGCTTACGGTAGCATCTCGTCTCAGCTCACTACTCTACTTAAGCTGTTTGCTTTTGGCATTTGAATGAATACTTTATGAACAAAGGAATGATTTAGTCTCTGAATTTTTATTTTATTTTATTTCTCATGATCTAAATGATTTAAAGTCTATTTTGTATTAACAGCTGATCCTGGAAACTACATTGGTGACTACAGAGCTGACTGGGGTCCAATGAGCTTCCTCAGCAGCTTCTTGAGACCGAGTTACTCTGAAGGGTCTTCGTGGTTTGCTTTACTAAAGAAAGCGGGAGGTGGTTGTAATGACCTCTTGTACAGCGGCCACATGCTTGTAGCTGTCCTAACCGCTATGGCTTGGACGGTTATATTATATATATATTTATCCTTTTATTCCTTTTAACGTAAGAATCCTATTCCACTTTTCAGCTAATTTTGTAACCATTCTGTGGTAAAATCATCAACAGGAGGCTTATGGAGGTTTCTCTTCGGCGTTGATATGGTTGCTAGTGGCACACAGCACACAGCGCACAGAGGGAAATGTTAGAGCAAGATGACACAACAATAGGTAATGTAGAAGATAAATCAAGAGACAAATACACAAGCAAACACCAATGCTTTATTAGAATCTCCTTTAAACAATCTTTACAAGACTTGCTTATTCAGCTTTTACACGTCTAGTGTTAACACCCTAACACACGCTACTGAAAGATTCCTAAGCTACCCGCTTATGTCTCTTCTCCGTCAAGTACTTCAGCCACTGCTTCAGCACGACCCAAGAACACCTCCAAGAGCTTCTCTCTCTCTATAAGATCAGCCTCCGTGTCTCTGTCTCTATACAGACGACCCCATAGCTATCTTATAGTTATTCTTCATGTTCCCGAAACCCTAGTCTCCAAGGCAACATGTATGGACATCTTCCATAACAATAAGTGCAACTTTCTTTTTCTTGGAATGCACTTATTCCTCTTTCTTTAAGTCATAAACTTGCTCCTCAAGTTTATTCCTCTTTCCATATCTCCAAGATACTTCCTTGCTCTCCAAGTCTACACGACTCCAGCTCAGCATCTTGACTCGACATGGTCTTCACCATTTAACCCGACGTCTGCTTCAGCAACTACGTCAGCGACTACTCCAGGGCAGACATCTTACATCTTCAATCTCCCCCTTTTAGCTTTGTGTGCCGATCAAGCACAACACTCTTCTGGTTCAGCAACCACGTTACAACCACGTTCTTCACCTGGAAACTTTCATACCAAATGTACTTTTCTCCCCCCACGAGATGTGCACCACACCATGCTTTTCTCCCCCATGAGATATGCATCCTCTGTACCAGAATATCACCATTCTCCCCCTGCTTGATTGCATACTAAGCTAAAACAGATGCTTAGATGTCAAGCCTTACAGACCCACCGTCTGTTTCTTCATGTATAATCATGACACAGCCCTGCTGCAGCGGAATAACAAGTACTGCATCACGATCTGACACACCTGTCGAGCTACCTCTCGACCCACTTCTGTTGAGGACCTGGCTACCTTCATGTGTCGTCTCCTTGACCATGAGCCCTTCCCCATTTGCACCGAGTGCCCTCTGCACTCGTCGCTATTGTCTTGGAGTGATTTCACACCCCTGAAGATCATCTCGCACCACTTCCTGACGCACTTCGATCTCCTTCCCCTTTGTGTCACAGACAACTCCGTGTCCTGACTCCACGCTTGATGCTTCTTGATCTTCCTGAAGATCACTCCTAACAGAGCTGCATCCATCTTCTGATGTCTCATCCTTAATCACATCAAGTAAGCCACTCTTGGCTAAGGACACCTCTTCAACCCTCCTCGGCTTAGTGAACGTCTTGTTCACCTTCTTGGCCATGTTTCTGCTCTTCTCACGAGCAAAACACTCCACCTTCTTGTGTCCAACCTTCCCACAGAACCAACAGCACATCCGATGTTGCTTCTTGCTTGGCCTGACACAGTTGCTGATGCACCGATCAGTCTCTTTCCTTGTACCAGCTGCATAACCATGCTTCAGAACCTCCTGTCTGACCTTCGTGTTGTTGCACTGATGTACTACTTTCGGCTTGTTAATCACAGCTACGCGCTGTAGAACTTCCTGCCTTACTCCCTGTCGTACGTCCCGACGTACTTCCTGACAAGCTCCTTTGGCTCCACTTTTTGATGTGCTCCCATGCACAAAATGTGATAGCCCCTTCTGTTGTACTTCCTTAGTACTCTCAGCTCCTCGATATCCCAGTCCCCAATTCACCTTGGCTGGTTGACCCATCGAGAGTATCTTATCCAACTCCTTGGATCCACAGTTGAGTATCCTGATCTGTTTGTGATTGTCAGCCAAATCACGTTCCAGCATCCTTGCTCTCTCTTGTTCACCAATAGCAACTTTCCTCAGCTTGCTATTTTCCTGCTCAAGAGACTCATTCTTCTCATTCACAGCCGCAAGTTCTTCAAGCAACTCGTTCTGCTTCTGAGCCATATCCTCCAATCTCAGATTCTGATCCTTGACCCTCAACCACTTGTTAAGCAGCACATGATACTCCTCATCATCTGTGCTGAGATCTGAATCAGAGGACTTAATTGATCCCTCCTTGCGTGCACCCAATGCAACAAGGTTCTTTATCACCTTTCCATCTTCTTCAGACTCTGAATCAGCAGACGACTGCAATGAAATTCCTTTCTCCTTCTTTGAGTTTGGACATTCACGCCGTGTGTGTCCAACACCTCTGCACTCAGAACACTTAAGTTCTCTCTGTTGTGGTATAGGACAGTCAGCCCTTATATGACCAACACCTTCACACTCATAGCATCTAAGACGTTCTCTTCTTCTGCTATTGCCACGATCACCTCCCTGGCGACCATACTGATTCCACCCACCAGAGGAATTCATCATCTTACTCAGATTCCTAGCCAACATCCCCATGGCATCTTCAACATTCGGAGATCTATCTCCATCTTTGTCAGCAGCAAGAGCTATACTCCTTGATGCACCACCTGACGTAGAGACTGAACTACTGTCTTTCTCCATCTCTTGTGCCTTTAGCATACCCACAAGTTTGTCAAACTTGAGCTCATCCGTGTTTGTAGTCATCTGCAAGACCACCTTGTGAGCTTCAAATTTTGTTGGAAGACAATGTAGTAACTTCTTTACCAGCTTCTTCTCCTTGTACTTCTTCCCAAGTACAAATGCTTCATGCGCCATACCACTGAGTTTTGCACTAAAGGTCGCCACATAATCATTATCAGACCACCTGAGATTCTCAAACTGCGGCCCAAGATGATCTAGACGTGTCCTCTTGACACTCTCATCTCCTTCAAACGAATTCTGCAGGATCTCCCACGCCTCTTTAGCCGAAGTACTCCCCTGAATCAGCTGAAACTGCTCTGCTTCAACAGCTCCAAAAATTACCGACAACGCCTTTGCATTAAATTTTGATGCATTGCGTTCTGCCTCTGACCAATCCCCTTTTGGCTTAGGCTTCTTCTCACCTCCTGTGACTATGGTAGGCTCCTCCCAACCAATCTCCACAGCTGTCCACGCATCTTCATTGATTCCTCGAATCATCTGCTTCATGCGAGCCTTCCAATGACCATACTGGTCCGCATTCAACACGATCGCCTTCTGCACAGAGATAATCGTGTCCATCTTCACCTTCAGGATCACACCAGTAACTTAGGTGACCCGCTCTGATACCACTTGTTAGTGCAAGATGACACAACAATAGGTAATGTAGAAGATAAATCAAGAGACAAATACACAAGCAAACACCAATGCTTTATTAGAATCTCCTTTAAACAATCTTTACAAGAATTGCTTATTCAGCTTTTGCACGTCTAGTGTTAACACCCTAACACACGCTACTGAAAGATTCCTAAGCTACCCGCTTATGTCTCTTCTCCGTCAAGTACTTCAGCCACTGCTTCAGCACGACCCAAGAACACCTCCAAGAGCTTCTCTCTCTCTATAAGATCAACCTCCGTGTCTCTGTCTCTATACAGACGAACCCATAGCTATCTTATAGTTATTCTTCATGTTCCCGAAACCCTAGTTTACAAGGCAACATGTATGGACATCTTCCGTAACAATAAGTGCAACTTTCCTTTTCTTGGAATGCACTTATTCCTCTTTCTTTAAGTCATAAACTTGCTCCTCAAGTTTATTCTTCTTTTTCATATCTCCAAGATACTCCCTTGCTCTCCAAGTCTACACGACTCCAGCTCAGCATCTTGACTCCACATGGTCTTCACCATTTAACCCGACGTCTGCTTCAGCAACTACGTCAGCGACTACTTCAGGACAGACATCTTACATCTTCAGGAAATAAGAGAGCGCCACCACTATTCAGTAGACTGCGTTGTAGCGATTTACGTTGGTATCCTTCTTTGGAAAATGACTGGTTTTATTTGGTCTAATAAGAGAAAGTGAAGCAGACAGTGACACTAGAGAAGATTCAGAACAAGCTTATTCACGCTGCCAAGGATTCGGATATGGAGACTGTTAGGAGACTTGTGGAGGAGATGGAGGTAAGCCTCGGGGAAGAGAAGCAGAGTGGAGTTGTCTCCAAGAGGGCAATTGACAGTGTTTGCGTGTGCCACAGTGATCACAACACTTGGTATAGTTATTCTGGCTTTGACTCTGACAAGCGACGGTTGAAAATATGGATTCTTAATAGTCTTCTCCACGGTTACCATCCTTTTTCAATCTCTACTTATATTTTCTTGCCCTCTCTTTTTTTTTAACACAAGTATTTTCTTGTCCTAAAACCACGATCATTAACTACAAATGTAATGTTATTTTCTTGCCCTTTTGGCTTATATCAGTGATCAGATACTTTTGGCTCATCCGTGACCAGATACCAGGAAGGAAAAAAACATTCTTTTGTATATATAGATTTAAATAATTATTTATATTTATATATCTATAAAATAAAAGTAAAATGGTCTTTTACTCTTTTAATGGAATTTATTTTCGTCACTTTTTTTGTATGTTCTTTTAATTAAAAAATTCATTTTAGGGTATTTTGGAAGATTTGTATAAGGACAATTCCCCGTAATAACATCTTTTAGTTTTTGTCTCAAAAAGGATACTCGAAGCTAAAAGTCACAACAATAACCTTCATTAACTGTTCAAAAGACTATAATACCCTTACTTTAAATTATATAAAACAATTGAAAAAAAGTCCAAAACATCTTTGATCTCTCTCACGGCGACAAATGAAACATCATCATCTCCGACGAAGAACACTGACTTCATCTCACGGCGACTCTGATTTCTTTCCATCATCTCCGGCGAAGAACATTGTCATCATCTTCGACGAAGCGCATCGATTCTCCAACGACGCCATTTCGGTATGATTCCAAAGTCTAAGGTTTTGAGATTCAAATATGGGGCTTCTATCTTCAATGATAATTGCTTGCGTTTTAGAGTTACTTGAGAACTTATAAGTTTGCTTTGTTGTATTAATTGAACAGATTTACTTTGAGCAGTACAAAAATCTAAGGTAATTCATCTTATATTCTCGGAAAAATATCTGTCTTGTTGGGATTTGATTATGTCGTTAACATGTTCGATATAATGCCTCTGAGATTGGATATTTAGTAGCACGGAAGTTAAACGCTGCTGTTGTGATCAGTAGAACTGTTCTTGGCTATTTATTTCCATGTCTCTGTGTTGATGTTTTAGTTCTCTTGTTTCTCTAAAAGTTATAGTTTTTTTCTTGTTAAGAACACTTATAAAAGTTATAGTTTTTTCCTGTTCTCTTTATTCGCAACTGTAATGTGCCTCATTAAATGCGATACTAAAAAAATTGATTTTTTTTTGTCTTGGTTACGCAGGACATCAACACGATGGGAGATTCAGTACCTGAAATACTAGCATTTCCTGAGCTCAAGTATCCTATAAGATCAGAGCCAAAGCCAAGAGTATCAATAAACCAATACTCGAGCGCTGCTTATATCAAAACTGTCTCGGGTATCTCAAGCCATAAGAGTTAGACAGAATCCGAGGGACATTTTTTTCATTTAGATTGTTATTGAAGAATTTTCAGGATGTCTTGAAGCATTCTGTAATTCTATCAAGGAAATATTAAAATGTGTTATTATTGTAAAACACATATGCTACCTAGGATAGCTTATGGTACTTTTAGGATGAGTTTCCAGAAAATAAAATGAGTAAGCATAAGCCTTCACTTACTAAGTAAAGGAATATAATCCATTGATTTTTATTCAATTAATAAATAAAAAACTGATCCGATTCCAAGAGGAATCGAACACGGGTTGAAACAAGTGTTTTATTAAGTTTCGTACGAGAGGGGATTTAGCCGTTAAGCTGAGGAGAATCATCTGGTAATAGCTAAAACATAAATGTATTTAACCGTAAATTTTATATGATAAATGTTGGAAAGAATTTGAAATTTCTGGATGAGTTTTCAGAATAGTCGAATATCAGTGTGTTTCTTTCTAGCAAAGAAGTTTAAACTAAAATAAATAAATGAGATCAAAAACTAAAGATTGATATCTGCATATTTGAGAAATTTCAAATTGTGATTTAGAATTTTGGAGAAAAAAAGAACAAATATACGTATACCAGGATTGGAACCCAAAATCTCTGGGAAAGGGGGAATAAAGTGTGGCCTAAGCCAATAGGTCAAGTGTGTTTGAAGTGTTTGTTGGTGTAAGTAAGGGAATATAATGATTGAGTTTTATTCAATTAAACAATAAAAAGCTATCATTTTCCAAGGGGAATCGAACGCGGGTTGAGGCATGTGCTTTATTATGTTTCGAATGAGAGGGGTTTTAGGCGCTAGGCTGAGGAGAATTATCTTGTAGTAGCTAAAACATAATTTTATTTAACCGTAAATTTTATATTATAAATGTTGGAAATAATTTTAGAATTCCTGGATGGGTTTCCAGAATAGTTGAATATCAGTGTGTTTCTTTCTAGTAAAGAAGTTTAAACTAAAAAAATGAAATGAGATAAAAAAACTAAGGGCTGATGTCTGCATATTTGGGAAATTTCAAATTGTGATTTGAAATTTTGAGAAAAAATGCAGTTAAACCTAAATTGTATATTACAAAAGTTGGAAATATCCAACTTATTCAGGATAGGCTTTCAAAAAAATATATATATACGTGGTCTGCTTAAATCAGGAAGGCTATTCTCATTATGTACAAAAGCTTCCAAGAAGTTTTGGTATACGCTCATGCACATATTTCTTAACCACAAAAAAAATCTGAACAAGATGAAGCCAATCCAAATGAAGTAGATGAAACTCAGAGATGTTGGAAGAGACCCTAGATGAAGCCAATTCAAATGAAGCAGATGAAACTCAAAGATGTTGGAAGAGACCCTAGATGAAGCCAATCCAAATGAAGCAGATGAAACTCTTGTAAATGAGGTAAGCAGGCTGAGATTCAAGTTCTCTCTGCTAATGTGACTATGCTCGTTCTTCTTCCACTTTTGGAATTTTCTAGTAGTTTAGGAAGCTTTTGTACATATTTGTGATTGCTTTCATGATTTTTCTTTAACAAGAGAATGCACAAGTCGAGGATGACACAAATTGATGGGGCCATCAAATCAGTAGCTGAACCAGAAGCCAACCAGTTGCACCAAGCAGCTAACCTAAAGACTAACCAGGATATGTGTTCAGTCAAAACTGCGATCTCACCAACCATGAGGAATTTTTCCATGAAACCAATTTTAATGCATTTTACGCTCAATAAGGAGTCAAACCCAATTGGAATCATCATCAAATCTACTCGTACCAGGAAAATATGAATTTTACAAACCAGAGGTTGTTCATCTCGTCCATCTGCGAGTATCCGAGTTTAGAAATTGTTTCAAGCCCAACAAAGAAGCGTTCCGACCCAAAACAAAGAACGGAATTCAATATGGATCTCTTAGCTTTCCAAAAAGCCAAGAATGAGGAGGAAAGTCAAAGGAATTATGGAGTTATGATCAATTTCCCAAAACCGGACAAACCAGTTCTGCACTTGCAGGCTGGGAAGCTGGGTCGATGAGATGGATGGGCGATAGGTCGATCTTATCGGTAAGGATGAAGACCGGATGGAAAGATGGTGAAGACGGCCGACTTGATGTTCCTTTTAATCCAATCTAACCTGGAAAAATGAAGAACAATGAGTTTATGAATATTTAAAATAAGAACATGAACTAAATAGATAAAGGGATGAAATGGTTTATGGATAGATGTTTGATGATGGAAGATGGATAGATGATGTTGGATAGATATTGATTGACTCTCTCAATCCGTGAGTGCTGATTGACTCTCTCAATCCGTGGATGCTGATTGACTGTCTCAATCTGTGTCTCAAGGCTCATGTATCACACAAAGAACCTATGAACCACGAGCGCAATAGAAAGTGAAAGGTATAATATTTTCACATTGACAAGCTAGCTACACTTATACAAGATGAAAATGACAACGACACGGAAATGCAAATAAATTTATGTACTAAGCTTTCAAATCATTTCGAAAATCAAATCAAAACAACATGATCAACCCCAAAATCACAAAATCCCGATCTATCATCTACATTAAACTCTGAACCGAAACAAATAATCAATTTAACAACAATGTAACTGCGAACTGAAAGTAAACATCAATTTGGAAAAATTGGGAATTTAAACTTCAATTGGATACAAAGTACCTGTAAAATGATGAGACGCGAATCAAAGATGAAGTACGACGAGATGACGGTAGAGCCTTTCAAGCGGAACAGTGATGGCGGATCCGACGGCAGAAACGATGTCGGAGACGACGGCGGAGAAAATTGGAGACTGCACTTTACGGTTCTCTTGTCGACGATGAGAATCTATTTTAATTTTTTTTCTGCAATTTAATATAGTTAGGATAAAGAAGGAGGGTAACATGGATATTAGCCATCTTAATTGAAACCTATATTTGTGACTTTGGGCCTTTGAGGCTAGATTGGAAGAAAAAGTTGAATTGGTTTAAAAGTGGATTTTAATCTACAAAGGGACAAATGACAAAAAAAAAATCTATAACCACCAAAACTAATCTCTTATGGGACAAATGAGTGTAAGTTATGATTATACCCTTAATGAAAGCTCAACATCAACCATTGGATCTGATTCTTCACGTTATAATCTGAGCCGTCCGATCTTTAAAGATGAAATATTTACATTAATGCCATTAATGAAACTTGTCTCTCAGCCGCTGGATCTTATGAGCCTGTTTTAATCTTAGCCATCAGATTTTGTCTGGGTCCCACTGAAAATTTAATCACTCTTCTTCTTCTCCATTTCTTCTTCAACCATACCCAACCACGAAAATTCATTTCCTTCACCAACCAAACCTCTATTCTTCAACTCTTCACCCACAAACCTTTACCTCTGTTTCTTAGGGTATTTTTACAAGTTATGACACCGTGAAACATCCCATTTGCGTCGTCCTTGGTTCTGAAATCTATTGGTAAGTGTAAACTCTCTTCCTCTCTCTTTTTTGTCTTTCTCTCTTATATTTTTATTGTTATTTGTTTCGGTTAAGTCATATAAAATACATGTTACCTGTTAGTCAGATTATAAGGTTGGTTGATAGAATTTTGTTAGAGTATGAAACATAAAATTGCAAAAGAAATTGTTTTTGTGTATGGTACAACCGGTACAACTTGTAACACAAAATTTTTTAACAACTAGTTTCACTGGTACAACTGATGTAGTATTACTAACATTTTTATAGAAAATGTATCATTAGTAAATCTGGTACAACTAAGTGTAACACATTGAATAGGTGGTATTGATACACCTAATATAACTTGTAATAGTCATGTGCAAAATGAACGTCGGATAACTGGTATTACTTGTATAACTTATAACTAGTTTATTATGTAAACCCGTCAAAGTGATAATATAACAGATATTTTTTACAACCGTAAAACTCATATAACTTGTACAACTACTCAATAATATTGTTGTTTTTTACTCATTTCAGGAAGTATGGATAGCAATGGATCTGTGGTGATACACTTTGAACATGGTGTAGACCGACATATTTCTACTTTGGTGATGAAAGGAAGATATGAGGAGATTACTTATTCCCACTTGGTTGATAGAATAGGCAAAAAACTGAAGATTGATGTAGATGCCACCAAGCTTCAACTGAGTTACTTTCCGCTGGTCTTGAATAATAAAAATTCTTGTTATATCTTGGATGATGAAGATGTTTTAGGATATTTGATGATGGTAGATAAGAAGAACCGACGTTGTGTCTTGCATGTGGAACTTGCCAAAATCGTCTCAGAAAATCAGAGCAACGAGATGTTTTCTATGAATGAGGAAAATCTGAGTGATGCCAGAGCTAATGATGGCATGGTTGAAGTTGGAGAGCTGGAAATTGTTCCTCATATTCAGGAGGATGAGTTTGAGCATGAGAAAATCAGTGAAGAGGGTGATGAAATGGATGATAGGGAGGAGTTGCCGGCTGTTACAGCAGTTGAACCTCCTGTTGTCAATTCAGAATGGGATGATGGCATTGATATTAGTCTTCATCAAGAATTTGCGACTAGAGAAGAAGTGAGGGATTTAGTGGACAAAGGTGTGCATTCCAATTGTTTTGAGGTTGATATACAGAAGTCGAATCCTCGGGTTTACATATTGAAATGTCGTGGGGCTGGATGCATATGGTATTTACGAGCTGCAAAGCTGAAGAACTCTGATTTTTTCTCTATCAGAACGTATAGAAAGATTCATACGTGCTCTCATGGAGATGCAAGTGTCATGAAGAAGAAGAAAAGAGGCACGCCAAGCTTGGTCGCATCAGTGGTGCACTCTGATTATCCCGGCAAATACAAGACTCCGGATCCAAAGACTCTCATAGATTTGGTGCAGAACAAGCTGGGTGTTAAGGTTTCATATTCTACGGCTTTGAGAGGGAAAAATAAAGCTTTGAGTGATTTACGTGGTAACCCGGAGGAGAGTTTTGCTAGGCTGCCATCTTACTTGTACATGTTACAAAGGATGAATCCTGATACCATTACACGATTAGAAGTGGATGAGAAGAACCAGTTTAAGTATATGTTCTTTGCGCTCGGAGCTTGCATCGAAGGGTTCAAGGCGATGAGGCAAGTGATAATAATGGATGGAACTCACCTGAAGGGTGTGTACAAAGGAGTGCTTCTCATTGCCACTGCTCAAGATCCAGATCATCATCATTATCCCCTTGCTTTTGCAGTAGTAGATGGTGAGAAAAATGCAAGCTGGGAGTGGTTTTTAACTATATTAAAAACTTTGATACCAGATGATCCTCAGCTTGTATTTTGTACTGATAGAAACCAAAGCATCATCAAGAAAGTACACGAGGTATACCCATTGGCGATCCATGGATATTGCAATTATCACTTGTCTAATAATGTCAGCGGAGCTTGCAGCAATGTTAACAAGAAAGGGGTTGCCAAAAAATTTAGAAGTATTGCTGGTATTTACAGTGAGGTGGAGTTCATCAAATGCTACAACGATTTCAGGAAAATGTATCCTCAAGCGGCCGAGTATCTAGATGACAGTGTTCATGAGACAAAATGGGCAAGATGTAAATTTCCGGGAGAAAGGTACAACATAGACACAACCAACACTGTTGAATCTATCATTGGTGTATTGAAGGAACCAAGGAAATATGCGTTGTTGCCAATGCTTGATGTGATCGTGGAAAAGATAACAGAATGGTTCAACAAATACCGTCTATTTTCTCTACGCGTACCAGAGAGGCAGATACTAATCCCACATGTGCATGGGATATTGCATCACATGTATCCTTCGGCGAAAAAGCTGAAGGTGACCGAGCTAAATACATTTGAAGGTCACTACAATGTGCTTGGCGAGGATGGTCATGGTTATTTGGTTGATCTGAGCAACAAAACATGCTATTGTAGGTGTTTTGATATTGATCGGTATCCTTGTGTGCATGCACTTGCTGCCATCATGGCGCGTGGAGAAATGGCTGAACATTATTGTTCTAGGTATTACTGGATGGAGCAGTGGACTTTGGCATATTACAGGACAATATATCCAGTGCCTCATCATTCAACATGGGAAAGTTCTGAAATTCCTGAGGAAATCCGATATCAGGTTGTCCTCCCTCCGTATGTGGAGAAAAAAAAAGGAAGACTACAAGTTACTAGATTCCCATCTGCCGGAGGATATCGGAGGAAGAGAAAGAAGAAGTTTCCACCATTGATTGGTGAAAACGAAGAAAGTGGCAGTGATGGCACTGACAGTGATAGCAGTGGTAGTGACAGCAGTGACAGCAGTGGAAATGGGAACGAATGAGGTGACAACGAAGGAAGTGGTAACGAAAAAAATGATGAATGAGTCTCATTTGTGTTGTAGAATTTATTTGTGTGCTGTGGAACTTATTTGTGTTGTAGAATTTATTTATGTGGTGTGAAACTTTATTTATGCATTATGTTGTTTCAATCAGGTAATACAGGTGCAACATGGTAAAACTTGATAAAATATAACACTCATATATTTGTGTTGTCTTACTGGTACAACTCGTAAAACTCAAATAGGTTCGACTGGTAAATCTAGTACAACTATGTCTAATTTACTAAAATAGGATCTACTAGTATAACTACTACAACTGTGCAGGTTGTAAAATTTAAATATTCTTTTGGGTGTTCCCTATTAAAAAACCAATCAAATAGTCTAATTTTTAAGTGTTTGGAAAGGTGTCTTTGTGTTTTGTATTGTGTTCTTTTTTTTTTTTAGATTTCTAACTCCATCACAAAAGTTTGTTTGATCTACCTTATACTTTGAAGGTTTGTTAACTTGTTTGTCCACTTATTTTTTTCAAAACATGCATGACAAGTATTTTCACAATAGTGATGATTTCATTGTATCCGGGCAAGCATATGTAAACATACAACAGTTGTACAACTAAGGTAATTGTATTTTTTATATGGTACAACTAATATTTTTTTATTTCACTGCCAAAGTATAACTATGTACAAACTGGTACAACTAATAAACTAGTACAACTATGTGAAACTACAACATTTTAAATGTGTATCACGTTTTAAATGTTCAACACATTTTAAATTTGCAACACGTTATTTTGAACTATGTAAAACTAATGTTATTACGTAGTTGTACTAGTTGTACCATTCTTAAATGTTATTGGATTGTCATACTTGTATTAGTGATTCCATAATACCTGTTTTAGCATAATACAACGGTCCTAATACAACAGAAACAGGAACAGAAACATATATCATAAGTTTTAACACAACATCCACATAAGTCATAAGTTTTAACACAAAAGAAACATAAGTCATAAGTTTTAGTTGGAACATAAGTTTTAGTTCTTAAAAGCTATTCCAAATAGCTATTAGTTTTTCTGATACGGAGACCTGAGCGGACGAGAAGGTTTATGGGTCCTCTTTGGCCTGGTCTCCTCCTCATCACCAACTTTTTCCTTATCACTAGCTGCCTTTTCAGCAGCAGCTAACTCATCACCAGCCTTCTCTGCAGCAGCCTTATCATCAACCTCTTTCTCGAGTTTCTCCGCAGCTTCTGCCATCACTTGAAGAGTAGATGGCGAGTCCTCCACATCTGTCTTGCCTTCCTCAGTTTCACCCTCCTTGTCAGCCTCTGTCTCGCCCTCCTTCTGACCTACTTCATCCTCATTGCCAGCGACCTCATAAGCCTCTTTCGCAGCCCCTTCCTCACCCTCAGCATCTACAACAAAACAAATTACAACAAAACCACCACACAGAAAAATTTATATCACTGAACCAAATCTAAACCGATAGCACATGAAAAAAAAAGCCAACAACAAATACCTTCAGGTGTTGTCCCAGCCTCTTTCGCGCCATCCTTCTCAGCCTCTTTCGCGCCATCCTTCTCAGCCTCTTCTTCGACCTGTTTCTCACCATCCTTCTCAGCCACTGCCTCACCATCCTCATTGCCATTGCCCATATTATCTACAACATAATAAAAATGAATACCCCATCAAAACAATTCCAATGCAAATTTGACATCAAAACAAAACTAATTTTAAAATCAATTACCTCTTCCTTTGCCTCCTGAAGCCTCACATGTTTCATATTCACCAAATTGGAATGACCAATTTTCTCTTTAAATCCTGTCTTGTTCCAACTCCTTTACTCGTGCTGCCAAGAGACGAATTGTTTCGTCCCTCAATGCAAATCCGTCATCCATTCTCTTGTTCAATCTCAATTCCAACTCTTTTACACTCTCACGGCCTGCCTCGCCCCCTGCCTCGGGTTCCTCACATACCCTTTCTTCCTCCTGTCCTTCGAATATACCATGAGGCTCAGATTGTTGCTGTGTGGTAGGCCGGGTTCTCACATCCATCTCGAATAGATCCTCCCAAAATATTTTTCCTTCCGGTTCTATAAGGATCCGGTTCCAACCGTCAACGGCTATGTCTGCCTTATCTGAATCATCTTGCAGCTCCACGTCTTCCACACTCCCTTCATCCATGATTTCATACAAGAGGTCTAGTTCATCTCCCTGTGGTTTCAGCGTACTTGAAATCACCTGAAATATGACCAACAACATATCACACTTAAAATTAACTATGAACTTGAAGATAAAGATAGAACAATACTTAAAAATTAAAATCTTTTACCTTTGTGTTTCCAAGCGCCTTATAAATCTCTTCTAATGCAAATCCTGTTGTCCCAGTCCTCTTGTACTTCCATTTGCACATTCTTGGGCAATCTGGGAGACAGTTTGGATCAGGATCTCTGAAACTTTCCCTAAGGACAGGGATACATTCAAAAGCCAATATCTGCACATCATTTCACACAATCATATTAGTTATATAATAATTAATTAGTTATATAATAACTAATATGCTTATGGAAAACATAATTCATATACCTCCAAAGGGATGACAAACCCAGGAAATGTCCACTGCATATTATTCTCTGGGAGCCCTTTAGCGAAATGATCCCTCAAGTGGAAAATCTCCTTCATGCAATCATCAAATGTGTAACGGCCCCATGGAAACTTGTTGCAAAAATCCAGATCATCTACTGCCTGGAGAATGAAAGGCTCAATGAAGTATGCATTTCTTGTCCTTCCTCTTATTACTCTGGTCAAAAAATAAAGAACCGCCATCTTCAGACGCTCATCACTACCATCATCAGCTTCCATTTTCTCAAGCTTCTCTAAGACATCCGCTTCTGTCACTCTCAGACCCTGTTTCTTCCTATTCTTCTCCTTAGTCTTCTTCTGCAAGTGCTTAAAATGCTTTGTTGCAAACTTCATCTTCCCTTTTCTCGGATAGTTTTCAGGGTATGATCCGCAGTATAAACCAGAGAGGAGGGCATGTTCCCTGATAGAGTATCTAATTGGAACACCGTTTACCCCAAACCAAGCTTGCCGCTCCTTTCCTGTATGCATACAACGAAGTAGCAACATCCACAATCCCTGAACCTTTCTTTTCTCGCAACAATCCATGTGGAATAAATGCTTGAACTGAGGGTGATTCTCAAACCAACTCTTCTCTGACTCCTTAAAGTCTTTAATCGTCTCCAGAAAATAGTGTTGGTGGCACCTTGAGGAGAGCTTGCAAGCCGTCCAATAATCACTCGGCTTGAAGAAAAAACCAACAGGTCTCATTGGTTCTACGGCCATATTCTCCTCCCCAGCCTGAAGACACAAATAAGAACACTAAATACACTGAATAAATATCCGAGTTACACAACACAAAATCACTTAGTTGTACCAGTTAAATTAGTTGTACTAAAAATAATATTACTAGTTGTACTAGTAAACCTAGTTATACGACATTTGTTAAACCAGTTATACATCAATAAAACCATATACTTAAACAATACTCAGTTTAATTAGTTAACCTAGTTATATTGTTAATAGTTGTATCACTTACCAGTTCCTCATTTTTCACTCTTTTAGTTATACTAATTATACGATACTCAGTTGTATAAGTTAAACTAGTTATACTTTTCATAGTTGTACCAGTTATAAATTCCAGTGAATATGTTTTACAACATATTATTACCAGTTGAACTAGTTTCATTCTTTTATTTGTTAGTTCAACTCTATGATAAATATTTCTAAAATCATTTCAAGTTGACTTGTTTACCGTTCTTGGCGCGTCATTGTCAATGGTAGCAGATCCAATGGCGGCCTCAGGTGGGTTTGAATCACTGTTGTTAGATCCAATCTGCTCACGGTTCCTATTTGTTAGTTCAATATTATCATAAAAATTCCAAAACTATTTTAAATTGATTTGTTTACCGTTCTTTGCGCTTCATTGTTAATGGCAGCCTCTGGTGAGTGTGACTCTCTGTTGGGATCCTCTCTGTTGTTAGAAGTTATTGGAGCTTGCAGTGGATTCTCCGCCTCACTGGGTGTTTGAGTAGGTGCTTTTTGTGGCTCAATCGGAAATGATGGGCTTGGCGTACCCTCTCTATCATCCTGAGAAAGCAATTCCGCTGATGGTGCCGGGGAATGATCGGGATCGGAATGTTGTTCTGCTGAAGATGCGGTCCGACGCCGCTTGGTTGGATTGGATGAAGACTCCGACGAAGACGAGTCTTGCTTCCTCTTCTTTTCTGCGGTTTCAGTCTTCTTCTTTGCTGCATCTCTTTTTTTTTTCACGGCTTCTCTCCTCCTCTTCACCGCCGCAGCTTTCTTCTTCTCCGCCGCAGACCTGTTCTTCTTCTTCTTCTTCGGCGCACCTTCCTTGTTTGTTTTTCCGGCGAAGCGAGTCTTAGGAGCCATAGTTTTTCAATGAGTGACACGAAACAGAGAAATAGATGAGATTCAAGGGACCAACTTCAAGATGATTGTTACAGAGTTTGATTAGTGAGGGGAGATTGAGGGAGATAGTGATTTGAGATTGTCGATTGTGTTTGGATTTGTGTTTCTTGGTTACGTCGAAGAAAAAAAAATTAGGGATTTAGGGGAAAACAGATGGGTCGGGTCAGGTTATTAGTAATTGGGTGGGTAGAGTGATTGAGTTTGTAAATATGTTGAAATTTTAGGTTTTCTGGTATTTTCAGCTGAATTTCTATTTATTATTAATTCATTAAAGAATTAGAAATAGAAGTGTCCTATTCCAGATTTTTGTGTGCCCAGTTGGTTCATCTCAGCATTTGATTTTTTAAAAGTACCTGGATTATTTACGTTTACAGATTTTATGGTGTATTTTTGTCTGGTCTTGTGACGTTCTCGTTATCCTTACAAATTGGATTGTTATCCAGAACGAAATTGTTCTAGTTTTTAAGTTCACTCGACACTTTTGCAATGGCGATTTCTCTCCCCACCGCTCATGTCTCTCCCCCTAAGTCGTGTTTCTCCTTTTCATCCTCGTCGAAGCTATCTTCTCATTCATCCCTGCGCTTCGGAATCCGCCACGAAAGAGTTAACTCGCGGTCGTCGTCTCGCTGCGCCTGCGCCCCACTCACTGTGAGTTCTCCGTCACACTTTGAGTTAATTCCTTGTTTCTAGATGATAAACATCTTTCTATATATTTCCATTAGAATAGTCCTGTGATCTTATGCGGAGATGAAGAATTCTATTTTGTTCATGTTTAGTTTCTTAGGTTATCCATGGTGTTTGTATTTTCGTATCATTCTGTTTCTAAGGTAGAATCATTATGATGCCCGTTGTAAAATATAGCTTGATAACATAATGGTACTTCTGTTAAAAAATGGGCTTCTTCTTGAAAACTCTTACACGGTATGGTGTCAGATATTCTGTGTTATATGGAAGAAACCGTCTGTGTAATTAGAAAACGAGCACTGAGGTTGATTCCCGTTGGAAAAAAAATGTAGATATTCCCTTGTTTCTGCCTGTTGGCATATCTCCTCAGCTTAGAAAACAACCAATACTAACCATTGAATATTACAGAATTTAAAAAACTTGATATCTTGATGAATATCTTAACATATATATATATATATATATATATATATATATATATATATCAGTATATTTTTAATGATGTAATGTTGTTAAGAAGGATAATTGTTTGAAGATTCCAATACATTTTGAATATCTCCATGGTGTTAGGTGGATATTCTGTGTGTGTCTGAGGAAGAATCAGTTTGTGTACATTACAAAATGAATGAGCAATGGGATTTGATTCTCGTTGGATCAAGTCGTTTATAGCTCTATACTTTTGTCTATAGGTAAACTATAGGTAAACTATATGCGAACGAGAAACATGATCTCGTGATGAAATTCTTGACTTCTCTGTCACTGGATTGTTCTGATGTAATGTTGCTTGTAAAAAAAGACTAATGCGTTTTCATATTGCCACCCTTTATTTCATAATAGGGCTTAAACAACTCTGTAGCGCACTTTCAGCTGAGTTTTCTACGTGGATAAATGATTTCGATGCAGGTTAGAGCAAAGAAGCAAACCTTCAACTCTTTTGATGATTTATTGCTCAACTCTGACAAACCTTTACTAGTAGACTTCTATGCCACATGGTAAGCTATGTTCAGGTCGTATCATTTTATTTCTGACGAATCCAGCAATAACAGGTTTTTCTTCTCACATTATTACACAGTCCTTTGTTTCCCCTGTAGGTGTGGTCCATGCCAGCTTATGGTACCTATACTTAATGAAGTAAGTGAAACTCTGAGAGATAAGATTGCAGTGGTGAAAATTGATACTGAAAAGTACCCAAGTCTTGCTAACAAATACCAGGTTGAGGCTTTACCTACATTCATCTTATTCAAAGACGGGAAACTCTGGGACCGTTTTGTGAGTCTCTATTCATCTTATGGCACCAACAAGAGTTAGATAGAGCTATCTTGTTTTTCTTTTCTTTTCTGTATATCACAAAGTTGGTAACGTTCGATGATGAGTTTTGCATTTTGGGTTCATGGCAGGAGGGAGCCTTGCAAGCTAACCAACTCGTTGAACGGATCGAGACTTCTTTACAAGCGAAGCAATAGATGAACAAACAGTCCGTTGTGACAACACGTTCATTATTGATTGACAAATTTCTTTTCAATATATGGCATCAGCCATTTTTCTTTTCTGAGTGACAAATTTCTCATGATATTTGGCTACTTTTCCGTCGCAACTCTATACAGCTTGTTGAAATTTGCAACTACGCCTGCTTATTCCAGCACAGCAAAAACATTTGTGAAGCTTGGATGTATGATGTAATGTAGATTGGAATATTGATATTGGAGTACTCG
The DNA here is from genome assembly GCF_020379485.1 of Brassica napus. NCBI lineage: Eukaryota > Viridiplantae > Streptophyta > Magnoliopsida > Brassicales > Brassicaceae > Brassica > Brassica napus. The sequence goes on along the minus strand of NC_063449.1, from coordinate 1,121,284 downwards.
GTATAGCTTTGAATTCGTTCAGGTATAGCTTTGAATTCGTTCAGGTTTGGTCGGGTAATTTGGATTTTTGGATATTTCGGAGTAGAGTATATAACTGTTTAGATATTTTACACTTCGGGTCGGCTTCGGATATTTGTAGCCCGGGTTTGGGTTATTCGGGTTCGGGTTTTTGTATCTCTTACAAAGTTACATAGTTCTTGCAAAAGAACAATTAATCAAACCAAATATCTATAACATAATCTTTGATCATAAAACAAACCCAAGAAACATTCTTGTATCATTGATTCTGAATCCCCTAACTCAATCACAAACAAGAAGAAATATGTTCGAAGATGAATGACTTGCGATTTCTTTTTCCACCTCCACATTAATACTGGGAATCTCTTTTCTTGTGGTCAAAGTAAGGGATACTGTAGCAAGAAATTCGTGTTAGCGCTTCATGCTCGAGTTTAAAGAATGCACTCATAGGAAAAACTTTAAAGAACCAATCAACACCTTATATTTCCTAAAGATCATGTGTCGGTCAATCAATTCTGATGCTTTCTTCAATCATTTCCCCTGTACAAATCCATTCTTCCATAACTCTCTCCAACTATTAATACTAGGGGCATAGTGAAACACCCCGACCCGGAAATCTTGAAAAAGCCTTGAAAAATTCTAAGTAAAAATTCAGGAAATTTTCTAAGAATAAACTCGAACAAAACTCCAACTTTATTAATAAACCGAGAAAATAATGTTGAGTAATAGTATATGATTAATAAAACACCAAATAGAAATCCCAAGTTTATAAGAAAATAAAACCCGCCCCGATGGTCTTCATTGTCCCGCGCTCCGGTCCAATCAACTACTCGTCACCTGCATCACAAAAGGATGCATGAGCATACAAAAGTACTCAGTGAGGACACTCAATACCGCCCACTACAGCCCAATAAGCAATACTAAATCAAACTAACACCCTAGCATCCGGTTCTATCATTCCGCTACGTAACTAGTTAAATCCTTTTCATTCCTTAACATTTCTTAACCTTTCGACACGAAGCCAAACCTGCGGCCGAAGCCAAACCTGCGGCCGTAGCCAACCTGTGACCCGTCGGTCCATTACATTTCCTTAATCCTTTTTCCTTACATTAACTCAATTCATTTATTCTTTCCTTAAACGCATTATAACTTCATGACCTAGGTTCTCAAGATCAAACATTCAGTTCTCACATAAACATCATAACATAACTCAATAATCCATCCCGCAAATCAATAGCATGCATTTCTCAAGAACCCGATGAACAAACTTTCCTTAAACAATTCCTATCATACATTTCTTAAGAACACGATGAATAAACTTTCCATAAGCAATTTCTATCATACATTTCCGTATGAACACGATGAACGAACTTTCAATAAACAATTCATATCATACATATCCCTATGAACACGATGAACGAACTTTCCATAAAAAATTCTATCCAAGCATAAACACAATCATATCGAATCAAAACAGGACAAATAGTTCTTATTGGACTATCACGAATCACGTCCTCACCTTAGCTGAATCTCTAGGATTCGAAGACTCTGAACTTCCTAGCGTTTCTGACGAAGAACTCCTTAGCTCCTCCTCGTTTGATCCCTCTTCTCAAACTTCTCTCCCTACCAACCCGTTCTTGCTCTTACTTCTCTCTAAATATGTTTTTCTTGGTTGTGTCTTAGAAATGAGAGTTCAAGGAGTCCTTTTATAGGATTTCCCAAGCTTTCTCACCAAGCCAGGCACTTAATGCCAGTTTCCTTATTTGGCTTGGTCAAAGATCACCATCAATGGCTTGACTTGATATCTTTGATTCTTTCCTTAGCTGACTCCAGCAGATCCGACCTTCCTTTTGTATTATCCCGCAATGATGGCTAGTCAAACTTTCTTTACTTGGAACCCGCATTGCCCAACAACCGAACATTCCTTAATTGGTCTTGATCTCGCTTCATGTATGTTCTGATCGTTCCATGATCAGTTTATCATCGCTCCTCCAGTTCCAAAAATATTCCATGAGCTCACTTAAGATCTGACACTTAGTTAAAATATATATTCATATCCAATCTTCACGATTACAAGTGTATCCACACTTAGAAAAAAAATACTCTCCTTGTAGACAAAAACCTCTCACGATTTATTTCCTTCAAATTTAAAAAAATACTCCGGGAGCGGGTCGTTACAACTCTCCCCCACTTAAAATAAATTCGTCCTCGAATTTCGTCTTGACCAACAGCCAAATAAACAGAAACTGAACAACTCCGGACTCGCTACATGTATTTTGCTTCCACGCTCATTAACCGCTTATTGGATCTAATCTTTATGTTTCCTCCATTTAACTTTGGTCCAGCACTATTGGTCTGACTGGAACACTTTTATAATAATGCAATCGAATATGCTGACGACAAATGCTTCTTCTAGGTTGCATCATGGATCCCAAAATACAGGGCTGACACATATTCTCTGGGCGGATATTAGTCGCTTGTCAATCAACTTGATCACCTGATTTATCACTCAATTATCTGAATCACCCTTGATTCACAACTTTTTCAGCACTGACTGCAATCCTTTTGTTCCACAATCGTCGAGAAGAATTCGCTATGGCACATTCATAAAACAACTAAATCCAATCATAGATGTATCCATCCAAAACACTCATAGCTGGATTGTACTAATATTAACCTACCCATTTGCACTTTTCGTGGACCACGAAACTTTCCTTGTAGTATTCCGTCCACCATACGTCACATCTTTTACCGTCAAACCCTTGAGTGGTTGAACCAACTTACAGATCTCTTACTATTGGCGATTCTTACCCACTAATCCAACAAGGTTTATGATCTTGCTGGATTCTTTGTCCTCGACCAATTGCAGTGGTCGTACCCTTTCCTTGACTCGACCAACACCTTCATCGGACATTGCGCTCATGAACCTATATCATTTTTTTTCTTTTGCTAGCTCTACGTGCTTAACTTCTTTGAGACATTGCTTCCATAGACATTCTACCATTACCACTCTTTACTCAACTTCTGCATCCGAGATGGTCCTAAGAATAAATCGTACTTATTCTCGATCATCTGATAGGTTCTTACCGTGGATACTATTGAAATTTCGAATTGCTTCTTCATTTTTCTGAGCTACCATCTTTCCTTCTTTCTGATACGCTACCCTAATATCTGTTCAATCAAGTTAACTTGACATTGATCCAACACGTCCATTTCAAGAGCTTCTTTGAACCATTTATCTAGTTTCACGATCAAACCATTAAAGTTATTTGCACTCTCCACCATCTTTGGAACATCTTGATAAATAACATGCGGCTTGAAAATCTCCATGTATGCTGCCCGACCAAATCTGATCTCTTCCCCGAACCCATTTTTCTGCGACCGACAACTTCCTGGCACACAAGGAATGCTGCTTCTATAGTCGAACAAAGTTTGGCTTTCACCACCACACTACTAAGAATTGGATCGACTAAGTCCTTGCGTCCAGCTTGTGTATTCAAACAAAAACCCGATTACCATCGGATCCATTTGCTTATTATCCGTCGATTCTTCTTGATCTTTCGCTCAGTTCCAGTCAACTCTCCGGTCCACCATAATTCTGACCGATCCTTCCTTCGGATCGAACAGACAGTACCGAAGTACAGTTCCAATCGCACTCCATCGTTGTTCCTCTGTCGTACTGCTGATACCAGTCTCGTCTAAGACCATAGGCCTTTAGACAAGACTCATGATCCCTCATCAGACCCGCGGTATGCATCAACATCATCAAGTATACTTTGCGACCCAACAGTACATGGTTCCACCATGCGCAGATTAAAGCGGTACATCCTTATCCATGGTTCGCGCTTGCTTCAGCTGCCATGGCCAAAGACTGATCGGTTCTTCCTATTAACCACTTGCTTCGTATCTTCGAACCAGAACCCGACACATCTCAGACGATCAGTAAGACCACCGCTGAACTCTAGGGTAGTCGGAGAAAGGATCCGATCAGTACTCCTTGCCGATCTCAGTCCCTCTCCGTCCGTTTCTCCCTTTCTCTCTCGGTTTTCTCTGTTTCTGTCCAGTATCGCCTCCCCCTTTCGGATCCGCGGGAATCCCACTAAAAATGGGAGTTGGCGGTTTTTCCTTTCCCATAACCGCTCCCGCGCCCAATCCCAAATCAGTAACCGTCCTTGATAGTTTTTATTAACTCCCCAGACAGTTTCTTTCTCGATCGGGCGGTTAGGTAACCGTTCCATAACTACTTGGCAGTTCCAGTCCCATAAACCGTCCCAGTCAGTTAAGTAGTTCAGTAACCACACGGAACCGTCCTGTATCTGCTTCGGTAACTGCTTAGTAACCGCTCGGTAGCCGTCAGATAACTGTTCCCGCCGTTTTACTTAGCTTATCAGTACACGTTCAGCTGGGTATCCATTCCCACCATAACGTATACCAGTAAGTCGTACATAAACTAACTTTTCTCGAAAGAAAAGTCCGACTGCTTTGTCTGAATCCGACCAGCTCAGTCCGACAAGCTCAACTGCTATGTCTGGACCCACAATATTGTCTTAATCCGACCAGTACTATCCAGACGACATGTCATACGTGTCAGGTTCGAATGATCAGTCAAACTAACACTCGGCCTTGGACTGATCCAGCTCAGACTGCAGGATGGGGATGCTACAAGCCCGGTCAATAACCATCAATCCATGCCGACTATTGCTTCGTACATTCTATTATCATATCTACTCATTCCCTAACGTTGACATATCTTGCTCCATCACGCTCGACTTCAAGCATATTACTTTTGTTGACTGAACCAACCTGATGCTTTCCTTGCCTACCCATTGAAAAATCCGACAGTCAACACTCTGTATCCTTCATTAGACTTAAATTAGTTTTCACTAACTTCCTGCAAACTCTTTAACAAAATTTTGCTTAGCCATTTACTAAGCAGTCCAATCATAAATACATAACAAGAAATATCTTAGCAAAATCATACCACACATTCTTCGCGCGAGACATAGACCATGGGTTCCATTCCACCCTTACCCACAAATCCCAATTTCGAAAAAAAAACAGCCAGCCAGGACAGAACTGGCTGGCCAACCCCGCTCTGATACCAATTGAAACACCCCGACCCGGAAATCTTGAAAAAGCCTTGAAAAATTCTAAGTAAAAATTCAGGAAATTTTCCAAGAATAAACTCAAACAAAACTCCAACTTTATTAATAAATCCGAGAAAATAATGTAGAGTAATAGTATATGATTCATAAAACACCCAATAGAAATCCCAGGTTTATAAGAAAATAAAACCCTCCCCGATGGTCTTCATTGTCCCGCGCTCCGGTCCAATCAACTACTCGTCACCTGCATCACAAAAGGAGGCATGAGCATACAAAAGTACTCAGTGATGACGCTCAATACCGCCCACTATAGCCCAATAAGCAATACTAAATCAAATTAACACCCTAGCATCCGGTTCTATCAGTCCCTTACGTAACTAGTTAAATCCTTTTCATTCCTTAACATTTCTTAACCTTTCGACCCGAAGGTCCATAATCCTGCAGCCGAAGCCAAACCTGCGGCCGTAGCCAACCTGTGACCCGTCGGTCCATTACATTTCCTTAATCCTTTTTCCTTATCCTTTTTCCTTAACCTTTTCCTTACATTAACTCAATTCATTTATTCTTTCCTTAAACGCATTATAACTTCCTGACCTAGGTTCTCAAGATCAAACATTTATTTCTCACATAAACATCCTAACATAACTCAATAATCCATCCCGCAAATCAATAGCATGCATTTCTCAAGAATCCGATGAACAAACTTTCCTTAAACAATTCCTATCATACATTTCTTAAGAACACGATGAATAAACTTTCCATAAGCAATTTCTATCATACATTTCCCTATGAACACGATGAACGAACTTTCCATAAACAATTCATATCATACATATCCCTATGAACACGATGAACGAACTTTCCATAAAAAATTCTATCCAAGCATAAACACAATCATATCGAATCAAAACAGGACAAATAGTTCTTATTGGACTATCACAAATCACGTCCTCACCTTAGCTGAATCTCTAGGATTCGAAGACTCTGAACTTCCTAGTGTTTCTGACGAAGAACTCCTTAGCTCCTCCTCGTTTGATCCCTCTTCTCAAACTTCTCTCCCTACCAACTCGTTCTTGCTCTGACTTCTCTCTAAATATGTTTTTCTTGGTTGTGTCTTAGAAATGAGAGTTCAAGGAGTCCTTTTATAGGATTTCCTAAGCTTTCTCACCAAGCCGGGCACTTAATGCCAGTTTCCTTATTTGGCTTGGTCAAAGATCACCATCAATGGCTTGACTTGATATCTTTGATTCTTTCCTTAGCTGACTCCCGCAGATCCGACCTTCCTTTTGTATTATCCCGCAATGATGGCTAGTCAAACTTTCCTTACTCTGAACCCGCATTGCCCAACAGTCGAACATTCCTTAATTGGTCTTGATCTCGCTTCATGTATGTTCTGATCGTTCCATGATCAGTTTATCATCTCTCCGCCAGTTCCAAATTTATTCCATGAGCTCACTTAAGATCTGACACTTAGTTAAAATACATCTTCATACCCAATCTTCACGATTACAAGTGTATCCACACTTAGAAAAAAAAATACTCTCCTTGTAGACAAAAACCTCTCACGATTTATTTTCTTCAAATTAAAAAAAATTCTCTGGGAGCGGGTCGTTACACATAGCCTCCACGCAATCGCGAGGTCGTGGACATAGTTGTTTCTCTAGCTAAATATGTGGAGGTGATGTCGTGTGTTGATGGTCTTTGAAAATGTCCACTATGATCTCATTTCAATCATTTCAAAGGCAGATGAAGAGGCTGACATTTTGGAGAAAGAAACAGGATTGGTGCGGTCATTGTCCTAGGTTTTGGTTTCTGGTTTGGAGAGCTGAATACAATCTCTTGTCTTTCATTTCAAGTGTTCTGTGATAGAGTCTTGATCAATGCAACTCAATAAACCTTCAAATACGAAATCAATACAATGTCTCTTAGCTTTGGAGTATGAAACAATCTAAGCTCTCATGGCAAACCTAGACTTGATCATCGATCTCATAGCGATCTAGTGTTCTAGACTTATGGCGTCTTTGAACTTACAACAACAAAGCATAAATGAAATAGAAGCGTACTAGACTCTTTATACAGGACAGGCCGTTTATTAATTCTAACTGCAAACCCTCTATCACAGAAAGAGGCTTTCCGTCCAATCTTCAATTCTTCACTCTTCAAAACTCCTTAGCCTTCTCAATCTTCTTATTCTTCTGTAATACGTGTTATGGTATCTATCAATACCTCTCCCATCGAAACCGAGTTTGCACTCAAGCTTGAAGGATGGAAAGCATTCCACAAACTCGCGAGACAACATCCAAGAATCCTCCACTTGAGATTTCCCCATCCATGATACCAACAACTCCATTTCACCTTGTCCATTGAAGCGCTTGGCCCTTGAAGCGCTTGGCCAATACATCAGCAGGTTCCAGAGGCGCATCAATGGGATCCAAGCAAACTGGTGGTAAAGCTTGAACCACATCAGTACTACCCAGAGCTTTCTTCAACTATGAAATGTGAAAAACATGATGAATCCTAGACCCCTCCTGTAACACCCCCAAACCGTTTTAGGCGTATGTTGAACCACCGACCAACAATCAAACAAGAACATTGTAGAGCCTAAATTTACACTAAATATTTAGTAGTGATTGAAAGTTAAATCTGGGGAAGAGAAGACGATGTGGGCAACAATATCTTTAAAACACAACGATGTAATCAGATTCCGGTAGGCAAAGATGGATTTTATTGGTGAATAATGTGGGAACCGAAATTCACACCGTTGATTTTAATGAATAAGTATGGAGGAAAACCAAGAAAACCCGATTTTCCCTGAAGGTCCGAATTCTCTGCGTAATCACTTTCAGAACGTAAAAAGATAGATAGAAAGATAAAGATAAATGATATCTTGCATATTTGCATTGTTTTATCCATTTATTTATGTGCATTTTCATCATATAGATTAGGATTTAGCCATGTCTAGGTTGCATTTTGCATACATATGTCTCTATTAGGTATTGGAGTACCACATGGAGTTCCTGGAGACATTTGGGTGCATTTGGAGCTCAAAGGAGGTGATTAGAGTGATCTTTGGACGAGCACTGCCTGGAGCGACTTCCCGGAGCGACTACATGAAGTCGCTGTGCACCACATCCCGGAGCGACTTTCCCAGAGCGACCGCACGAAGTCGCTCGCGTTTTCACATCCGGAGACACACAGATTTGACCCTGGAACGACCTCCCAGAGCGACGTGCTGAAGTCGCTCCCGATGTTCAGAACGACCTGTTGGAGCGACACACCAAGGTCGCTCGCGTCCTCTCCTCCGGAGACACCAAAATCGAGCATCCTGGAGCGACCTACCAAGGTCGCTCCCAGCCAGAGCGACCAGCCAGAGCGACCAGCTCAAGTCGCTCGTGTTTTGATGGGGCGAGACACGAAGAAACGCGTCGGGAGCGACCTCCTGGAGCGACTATGCTAGGTCGCTCCGCGTGTTTTGCTTGGACAATTTTTATGTTATTTCAGGGGCCTTTTGGTCATTTGTTTTGTTGTTTTACATTTCCTAAACCTAAGTTAAGTACCTTGGGAAGCCACGAGAGAAAAAGAATCTCTTTTTCTAGAGAACAACTAGTAAAAACTTCTTTTGATTCAAATTTCATTGCTTTGATCTTGTGTTCTTGTTGATTTCTTATCTATTCCTCTACATGATTAATCTGAAATCCAATATGGGTTTAAGAGGAATCATGGAGATTAGTGAGTAATCACCTTTTGAATTCATGGGTTAGGGAGATCAAGGGTGATTAGGTTAGTTCTAGGATGTTTTAGTGTAGATCATTCTTGTTCCTTGCTAGTAGAGTATTCATAAGGCATCTTCTGAGTTGGCCACTCAAAAGTTGATCAATAGACATTTCCCACCCAAAAGGTGTTTGATGAAATGCCTGAACAACTCTCCTAGGCTTTTTGTATACTTTGCCAAAGACATTTGTTGTTAAAGGTGCTAAGATAGCTAATAGACTTGTTAGTAATGATTGCTTTCACATTATTCAACCAAAGACATTTGATGTTTGAGATATGTTAGCAAATGAGCATTCATCTAGACATAGAGCTTGTTTAGAATTGTGTCTAGGTTTAAGGTCGATAGTTTGATTGATCATTTGCCATCCTTAGTTCGATACTTGATCACCCAAGGTCTAATCCCTATGCCCATGAGTTCTCTTTTCCCTTAGTCAAGAAAGTATTATTCTGTAATTGCTTTCTAGTATTAGTAGTAGTTTAAAACCCATCTAAATCATTGGTTGCACTTAGATTAAGTGAGTACTTGCATTCTCAGTGCTTTGATATCCCTCAGAACTGGTTCGACAATCTTTTATACTATAACATTTGTCTTAGGAGCCTTGAAAACTCCTAACATCAATAAATAGTCGCTCGGAGGCGTTTTATTAATGAAATAGTATGAATACTGGATTTCTCCGAGAGGAGTAGAGATATGCTAACTAGACAAAAACAGAACAGAAAGGCGGCAAAACGTTCTAAGCCTTGCCTTGCTAGTCTAACCACCTAAGTTCTAAGTTCCCTAAGCTAGCAGGAGTTCTCTAAGTCTAAATTCTCGGATCCATTTTCTTTTGCTCCAGCTCTCCTTATATAGTTGTTTTAGGTCGGTGGCCCATTTACACCTTTGCCTTTGGGCCCAAGTTTATCTCTTTTGGGAATATTCCATTTTTCGTCGATCTTTGTAGTTATCCTCGAATCTTGATATTTATCTTCGGAAACTTAACGTTTATCCTACTTCCGCGAGTTAGGATAAACCGTCATAACTCCCATTGGGCTCGGGTCCCTTCTAAATCGTAGATCGGCCTCTAGACACGTTTAGATCCTCTCGGGCCGTTTTTAGGCCTTCAGGCTTTTCTACGATTTTAGTTGTAAAACTTCGAGAGTTACTCCGATCGAGACGAAACGAGAGGTATATGATCCAAAAGTCGGATATCACAACTACACGGAGGACACGAGAGTCAAAACGAGTCGGACTGGCCGGGATTGGATTGTCCCCGCCCTAGGGCGAGGTGAACCGGGCGTGGATCGTCCTCGCCCATGGGCGAGGTGACCGTAGTGCTGGTCGTCCTCGTCCATGGGCGAGGTGACCTTGGTGATGGCCGTCCTCGCCCATGGGCGAGGTGACCGTGGTGCTGGTCGTCCTCGCCCATGGGCGAGGTGACCTTGGTGATGGTCGTCCTCGCCCATGGGCGAGGTGACCGTGGTGCTGGTCGTCCTCGCCTATGGGCGCGGTGACCTTGTGAGAACGGTCCAGCTCTCGGGTCTTGACCTGTCTCTTTTCGTACCGATCTTTCCGGATACCCTCGTCCATAAGTATTTGTATTCTTCCGATCTTTCGTTCGAGAAGACTTTCGTGAAGAATTTGCTAAAATGATAATCTTAGCCGTTGATTTCGAGATAACCGTTTTCGACCCCAACAGTTAGCCCCCCAGCCTGCAAGACTCGGAGACGATTTTGCGGGCGAGTGAAGTGTTTTTAATCAGAATTTTCGGTTAAGAGTACATTTTCTCGTTGATTGTCTTTTGAGATTATTTTATTGCGGAAATCCACGTCACCCTCATATCCTTATAAGTAGCAACTCATCAATTACAATTCTTCACACATCTTATTCCTTCAAACTTTTCTCTCTTCATTCTCTCAAGCAAGAATGTCTTCCTCCCAAAATGAAAAGAAGAACTCCGACGTCGAGATGGGTGAGGCCAGCCCGGTTCTACAGATTCCGGCCATTCATGAAGCCACTCCGACTTTCGTTGCTGGATTCCTTTCTTTCAAAGAGAGGCTATCCAGGCGTAGTCCCGAAAAGGAAACGAGTCAGACCTCTGCTGAAATGTCGGGTATCTCTTCCTCGTCTGCGCTGTCGATCTCAACCGAAGGAAATAAGTCTCTGAGCGATGCTGCGCCCCTCGTAGGAAAGGATACGGTACCTGTGCAAGTGCCAACTTGGCCCAACCTTCGGGCTCTTCCACTACCCCGGTCTCGATTCCTGAGAAAGGACAAGTAATGGAGTCGATGCCTCCGCCTTTGGACAGGAAAGAGATCGTCTTAGGGCTTCCTGCGCCTAGTGCCGCTCCGCTGCCCAAAGGTCGCAAAAGGAATGGCGCCGCAACCGAGACCGCCAAGAAGAGGAGATGTTCCAAAGGTGCGGAAGGAGAGCCTTCGGGGCCTTCACCGCAATATCGTGCCAAGGTTCATTTTCGAAAAACAAATTTTCTTGTAGGATACTTTGTTCTTCAATTACTCTGACTCTTATTTCGTTCGCAGTTCATATCGTTGATCGACGGGATGATTAGCGACTGTGGTTCGGAGGTGGAGCGTTTGACAGAGGGACTAGCAGAGTCGCAGGAGGCGTTGAAATGAATTGAGGCCACGCTGAAATCTACTGAGGACGCTCACGCTGCTGAGACTTCACAGCTGGAGTTTCAGGTCAGCGGTCTCGAGCGGGATCTCAGAAAGTAGGCGAGTGCACTGTTTAGGATGAAGAAAGAGAAAAAAGCCAAGGCTTCCGAAGTCCGTCGTCTTCAGCGCCAAATCCAGAGTCAAGAGGAACCAAGGACTCGTGAGCCAGCGGGGACCGTTGTCCCGCGGGACGAGTTTCATGCCTGCCAAACGAGGATGTCTGTTCTCTTTGATTCCCTCATGGCAGTCCGTAAGAAGGATCTGGCCCTGGCGGGCATCGAGGGAGGTCTAGGTGAGATCCAGCTACTCAAAGGCGAAGCGGTTCCGACTCTGGACTCTGAAAAGGCCAGGCTACTGTTTCATAAGGAGGAACTGATGGCCTCCGAAGGTGACTTCGATTCGATCCTCTCTCTATCCTGAAATCTGAATGCACCCTCGCGCCGTGTTTGGAAGAGACCAAAGGGCAAGTCCGTGCGGCCGAAGAAGGCGAGGGCGATGCAGTCGAGAGAGGTGACGGTGAAGTGGTTAAGGGAGGTGATGTCGATGCGGTCCCGAGCTCCGATGAGGTTGAGGATGAAGGCGGTGCTCCGAGGAGTGCCTAGGGTAACGATCCTTTCGGGGATTTTCTTTGTTTTGTTTTGGCCTGTTCATGAGGCCGTAATTTGTATGTTCCGGGACTGGCCGTTGGTGGCTTCGAATCCCTGCCCTTGTTAGGGCTTTTTGTAAGAAGCTTGGCTCAATCTATAAAACTTTTCGGTTGTTATAAATCGAGAGAACTTCTGTTTTTCGAAGTTACAGGGCATGGTGTGAGTTGTCGTCTCATTCCCCCCCGAATGATCACTGTATCCATCGTTTGTTGAGTACGCGAGTTTACGTGGTTTTCTGCTTTATGCGAAGGCTCATGAAAACGAACAGATTTAAGTGAAGAGACAAGTTTTGGGATCCATATCAGGGTGTTGATATTATGCCTTTGAGATGTCAAAATCCAGCAAGGCTGGGTTTAGGGCAATACCTAGGTTTACTTTCGGACTGAGGCTATGCGATGACATGTAAGACCCGATCCCGGCTCTAAGCCCAAACTGATCCGCGACCTTACCATCCAACATTTGAATGTCTGATTCCGGTTTTAAGGTCTTTTAATTGCTAAGTTCAATTCCATTCCAAGTGAGGTTCATGATCAAAACAATCTTATCAAGTGAACATAAGGCAAATCGGATTGTATATATATAATAAATGAGATCTATACATCATCCATAGATTCATACTAATTGGTTTACACACTTAATCTATCATAAGTTCACAGTTTGCACAAGAGGCTATCAATACTTCACATCTATCCACAATGACCCATTCACCACACATCTTCCCTTGGCTTGAATCCTCACGGCATCTTTCCTTTACCACGGTCCAGGTCCGATCCTGAAACCACGCAAACCACAAGATAAACACAACAGGCCGATAACCTAAACATCAAGTCTAAGATTGCATGGTTCGTCCCTAAGAGCTAGGGTCTGTCCAGAATGGACCTACCCAAATAAATTCCCAAAAACTAAATAAAATCCATGACAATTCATGATAATTCCCAACTAAGAGATTCCCATAATCAGATCTCAACCGATCCAACCCGAGGTATGAGATCCGACCATAGAACAGCCCGGCCAATGCCTAAGGCTTAGTCTCTGAACCGGCCAAGGCCTGGGTTCAGCGTTCCCTGTCTCCATCAATCCAATAACATCACATGACATAATATAAAAACAGATTCAGAAGAAGTAAAGAGTATGGATGTATCTGCCAAGCAATCCGACCACAAGTCCATACGGATCATCCGCAGGCCCGGGGCCGTCTCTTGCAATCTACACCACTAACCTTAGGAGTTCTTTCCCCTGGAGGCACGTCCTTCTCCTTCTCCTTCTCCTTGTCCCTCTGTCTGGTATCCATCTCTACGGCCTGGTCTTCCCACGATCAGAACACGCCAGCAAGATCACACCACTCCACACGGTTCTCTTCTCTTAACCGCCGGTCTCTCGCTCTTTATCTTTCTGGTAAGATTTTGGCAGAGCTTTGCCTAAGGAATTTCGTGCCATTATCTGTGCCAGGGACTATTTATTTATAGAGAAACTGAGCCCCAACTGCCCTGGAGAAACCGGCACAAGCAGTTAGAGAGAAAGGGCACAAAACTGCCCCTTTTGCACCTTTTCGGAAATAACTGCCCAACTGCTCTTCTCTCCTTTGGGCTGTCCGAAAACTAGTCCCAGAACATCATCCTGAGTCCCTTGTCTGAGGCCAAGACCCACAGACCCTTGGTGGTTCATGTCAAGACCCCACCAGCCCATAACCGCCCATGACCCGACCACACCGGCCCAGACCATAACACTCCACTGAGCTGAGTTGAGCTGGTCACCAACTGTTCCCAGCTGAGTGAGCTAGTCTATCAGCTTCAGTGAGCTACCCAAGACTTAGTGAGCTAACTCCACACTATCATCAGCTGGTTGAGCTTGCTCTCGGCCTTGTCCAGCTACCGGTCACTCACCCAGCTCTCTTAAGTTTCCGTTTACTTCATCCTGGTCAAATCCCAGCTTCCTGATGCCCTTAACCTTGCCTTTGAGCCATGATACGCTTGTCCTTAGGTCTGATGACCTGACTGGTGCGTCTCCTCGCACCATGGCTCGTCCCAACGATCCTATCTAGGATCGGGGATGCTACAAGTCTCCCCCACTTGATATGGATTCGTCCTCGAATCCGCACCAAGTACTTCTTCTTCGAATTGTTTCATCCACTCAGGAAACTCAGCTTTCATTCTTGCCTCTGTCTCCAAAGTTATTTCTTCTCGCCCATTGCTCTCCCAAATCACCTTGAGCATTTGGGTTGTTTTGTTCTTAGTTGTCTTCTCCATTCTGTCCATGATCCGAACCGGCCTTGTTTCTAAGGTGAGGTTTGTCCCTAGATCATAAGGAATCTCTGGTATGAAGACATCCTGATCCGACAGGCTCTTTCTTAGTTGAGAGACATGGAACACATTGTGAAATGCATCCATCTTGGACGGCAAATCCAACTTGTACGCCACTGCTCCCACTTTCTCAACAATTTGGAATGGACCCAAGTATCTCAGATCTAACTTCCTCCTACCTGAGATTCTCACCCTTCCTTTGAAGGTTATCATCTTCAGGTACACCATATCACCAACTTCGAATTCAAGTTCTTTCCGACGTTTGTCAGCATAATGCTTCTGCCGGTCTTGTGCTGTTCTCATCTTGTCCTGAATGAACTTGATCTTCTCAGTTGTTTCCTCAACTATCTCTGGCCCTATCATGCTGCTCTCCCCCACTTGGGTCCAGCATAATGGTGTCCTGCATGGCCGCCCATATAAGGCTTCATAGGGGGACATGCCAATACTACGGTGAAAGCTGTTATTATATGCAAACTCCACCAATGGTAGATGTCTTTCCCATGAGTCGCCCCAATCCAGGACACATGCCCTTAGCGTATCCTCTAGTGTCCTGATTGTGCGTTCTGATTGCCCATCTGTCTGGGGATGGTAAGCTGTGCTCATGTTCACTCTCGTTCCTAAGGCCTTTTGAAAAGCCTTCCAGAAACGTGAAGTAAACCTCGGGTCCCTATCTGACACAATGCTAGATGGAACACCATGTAGCCGCACGATCTCGTCCATGTACTTGACCACGATCTGGTCGACCCCATCTGTTTTCTTCAAGGGCAGGAAGTGTGCTGATTTGGTGAGTCTATCTACTACCACCCAAACCGCATCATTCCTTTTCCTGGTTGTGGGGAAGCCGGTCACAAAATCCATTGTGATGTGATTCCACTTCCATTCCGGAATGGGTAAGCTTTGTAACAACCCACTCGGAACCTGATGCTCCGCCTTGACTAACTGGCAAGTAGCACACTTGGCCACCCACTCAGCTATGTCTACCTTCATTCGTATCCAATGATAATACCTCTTAAGATCTTGATACATCTTTGTTGCACCAGGGTGTATTGAGAACTTGGATTTATGAGCGGTCCTCATAATTTCTTCTTTCAGATTCTTATCATTGGGTACACTGACTTGACCTCGTACCAGAATGGTTCCATCTGACGTGATCTGGTACTCAGTCAGTTCGTTCTGAGCAACCTTTTGTAGGTTCTCGTCCAAGCCTTGTGCTTGCCTGATCCTGGTAAGGAGATCAGCCTGGTTTACTGCCTCTAAACCCAAAGGCTCGTCCTCGCTGGCCAAAGTGTTCAGATGCAGAGACCGGACCATCCCTTCCAACACCCCTGCTTCCTTCTCAGCTGATACCTCGGCCCTCCTACGGCTCAAAGCATCTGCTACCAAATTTGCTTTACCAGGGTGGTAAGCAATATCCAAATCATAGTCTGCCACAAACTCCATCCATCGTCTCTGTCTCAAATTCAACTCTGGTTGAGTGAATATGTACTTGAGGCTCTTATGATCGGTAAGGATCTGTACCTTAGCACCATATAGATACGATCTCCAGATCTTCAATGCAAACACCATGGCCGCCATCTCCAAATCATGGGTTGGATAATTTCCTTCATGCTTTCTCAGTTGTCTCGAAGCATAGGCAATCACCTTCCCATGTTGAGTCAGGACACATCCCAACCCTATGATGGACGCGTCCGTGTATACTACATAAGGTTGATCCGCCTCAGGTAGTACCAGAACTGGCGCACTTGTCAACATGTCCTTAAGGGCCGTGAAACACTCCTCACACTTCCCTGTCCAGACAAACTTCACGTCCTTGCCTGTGAGTTGAGTCATGGGTTGAGCCAAACTCGCAAACCCTTTGACGAACTTTCTGTAGTAGCCGGCCAACCCCAGAAAGCTTCTGACCTCCGTAGCATTCTTAGGTTGCGGCCAAGCCCGGATAGACTGAATCTTCTCCGGATCTACAGACACTCCTTGGTCTGAGACAATGTGTCCAAGGAACCCAATGCTCCTCTGCCAGAAACTACACTTGCTTAACTTAGCAAAGAGTTGCTGTTCTCTTAGCCGTTCAAATACTGCCCTCAGATGTCTCTCATGGTCTTCCTTGCTTCTGGAATATACAAGTATGTCATCTATAAAGATGATTACAAATTCATCCAAAAAATCTCGGAAGATACCATTCATCATCTTCATGAACGCAGCTGGAGCATTGGTCAGACCAAATGGCATAACCACAAACTCATAGTAGCCATACCTGGTCCGGAATTCCGTCTTCCTGATATCGTTGGGCTCTATTGGGATTTGATGATATCCCGAGGCCAAATCAATCTTGGAGAACCACTTGGCTCCCTTAAGTTGATCCAACAACTCATCAATCCTGGGTAATGGGTACTTGTTCTTCACAGTCACCCTATTCACCCCTCTGTAATCAATACACAGCCTGAAGCTAACATCCTTTTTCTTAACAAACAGGACTGGTGCCCCCCAAGGCGAGACACTCGGGTGTATAAACCCTCTGTCCAACAACTCTTCAAGTTGTTTCTTTAGCTCGGCCATCTCGGCAGGAGCCATTCGATAGGGACTTTTAGACATTGGGGCCGTCCCTGGTTCCAGTTCTATTATGAACGGATATGCCCTATCAGGGGGAATGCCCTGTAGCGTCCGAAACACGTCCTCGAACTCACTGACCAGCGGTATCCCATCTGGGTCACCACCCCCCACGACCTCCTTAGTGGTGATTGTGGCCAAGTAAGCCTCACAACCCTTCTCAAGCATCTGTTCTGCTTGGATTGCTGATACCACTAAGCAACCTGAGGCCGGTTTAACACCCTGGAACCTGATCGGGGGTCCACACCCACTCTCAAATTGCACCGTACCCCGGCGGCAATCTAAGGTGGCCCGATTCTTTCCAAGCCAGTCCATACACAATATCACCTCGTGATTCTTAAGGGGGACTACAACCAGATCCACGGGCATTATGTAAGGCCCCGACCCGGTTTTCCTTAACGCCGGTACGTCCTTAGTTCGCTTACCTCGACCAAACTGGCCCTATCCGAATTTATTCTCTTAACTTAGGATTATTATCCAATTTTCCTCTAAGAGGTTCAGTTCAGTACACAAGGTTTGCTAAGTCTAATCCAGCAACTTAGCAGTCTACTAGTAATCGCAGCATAATGAACATGTACCTTACTGCCTCGGTACTTTGTTATCTGATAATCCATCCATACAATCCTTCATTGCTGTCTTCCTGCTTCCCATCCGTCTTACCCAGCCAGCTCGATCAGATACTTAACCGAATCCCCTTCTTCCTTAGTCACTCAGCCAACAATCCCCACGTGACCCAAGTAAACAAAGAGAGACGGCTTGGTCTCCAACCAGCCATCCAGAACAGACAGTACGCCAGCCTTGCTAGCGCCTCAGAACCAGTCCCTGATCACACCCGGATCAGTCAGTACACGGTCGGCTCCACAGCCCTCAATCCAGTCAGTTCTCCTCACGGCCATCCTGCCCTCAAACCATCCGGTTCCAGTATCACGTTCCTTTGAGCCGTGCCCATCAGTACACTATCTAATCCCGTACAAGTCTCGGTTCAGTCAACACCAAACCATCAAGATTCGGCATGTACCATAGCCGGTACAGAACGTTAAGACTCGATCCGAGCCCTAACCGCCTCAGACACCCCTTCCCGTCTGATCCGCATCGTCAGTACAGACGCCTCCCATCAGATACTATCAAGCCGTCTACGGAAACAACCGACCAAGCCTCATCAGTCTATCCCTTTCAGTACGTCGCCAGTACGGATCGCCTCCCACAATCCGGTCAAACGGATCATTTCAATATCGGAATACTCCTAGGCCCGGACCGCCCAAATCCCAGTATACACGGTAAATTGTATCCATTCTCTCATGCCTTTAGTTCGTCCGAACGGACTGATAGCATATGCTGTCGCACAGAGTTCTCACCCAGTCCGTACACAGTATCCGATCGGGATTGATCAGATCAGGACATCGAACCCAACAGATACGCTGTCTCTAGGCCCGCGACCACTGCTTCTCGATCTTAACCACCACAGGCTCTAGTATGCGTCGCGATCCATCAGTACACGGTAGTGTCATTACAGATTAAACCGGCGGTCTTCATGTATGCCACCCGAACAACCAGTACACGGCTCCAGTCTGCACCGACTAAGCCGGCAGACTCTTTTCTGTGGCTTGCGCATGGTCCCCCGGACAGTAACCGTCGTATATCCCATTAACCCATGTCGTTCCATCGTTCTATACCCGGCTTGCCTTCAACGACTCAGGCCACGCCGCACGCACCATCGCTCTACAGCCGGACAGTCGGATTAGGACCCGATCGGCCCTTCTCCGGTAACTCCATCCCTCTCCATTCCTCTCTGTATTTCCCTTTTTTATTTATGTCTCCCCACCCGCGTGGAAGAAGTGTCCCCATAAAAGGAATGTTTTGGGCGGTTTTCTCCCCAACCGCCAGTTCCATAACCGCCTCCGCATCCCTTCCAGTCCGTAACCGCCCTAGACGGTTTCTCTCTCGTTTCTTTCTGTGTTTTATGTTGTTTTGTCCAGGAACCCGTGTCCCTCTCTCTGATCCGCGAAATCCCACTTAAGGGAAACAGATGGGCGGTTTCTCCACCAACCTAACCGCTCCGCGCCCAATCCCAGCCTGTAACTGCCCTCGGCAGTTCCTTTCTCTCGGCCAACTGCCTTTGACGGTTTCCTATCAGTACATAACCGTCCTTGACGGTTTCCCAGTAACTCTCGGTAGGTCCAACTGCTCTATAACCACCTTAGCAGTTTCAGAACTCAACTGTCCGTAAACCATCCCAATCAGTTAAGCAGTCCAGTAACCACCCGGAACCGTCTTGTAACTGTTCCGGTAACTACTTAGTAACCGTTCCAGCCATTTTCCTTGGCTAATCAGTTCATGTTCAGCTCAGTATACGTTCCTGTCAGAACATATACCAGTCAGTCCACACATTGACTAACTGATCTCAGATGACAAGTCCAGCTGCCTTGTCTGAATCCGTCCAGCTTAGTCCGACTAGCTCATCTGCTATGTTCGGACAGACATTATCATCTTAACCGGACCAGTACTATCCAGATGACATGTCCAACATGTCTGTCCCGTCTGATCAGTCCGGCCTTGGTCTGATCCAGTTCAGACTGCGGGATGGGGATGTTACACATTACCCTTTCCTGGATCATCACTGGAATGTCCTTAACCAGTCCCAATGAATGCATCACTTGGCCACCGGCTGCATATACTATGCAAGGATCACCCCCCGTCCCAATCTGGAACAAACCTTTTCCGATTAACCCTGGGCTCACAAAACTGTGTGTAGCTCCAGTGTCGAAAAGTACATGTGTTTCCACACCACCAATAGTTAGGGTCCCTACAAAGACTCAATCTAAGTATCTAATCCGTTCTAGGTTCCGTACCATGCAGTTCTACTGAATTGAAAAATAATAAGCCTAGAATTATTACCAGTGATCGACTTGAACGATTTAGTCTCGTCCTCGTCCTTGGACAGCTTGTAAACCCTTTGCGTAGAGGTCTGGCCCCGGCTCTGGCTTGACTTGCTTGCCTCCCCGCGGCCCTTCTCCTGTTCTGCTTGAAGTTTGGGACATTCTCGTTTGAAATGTCCCGCCATCCCACAATGGTGACATCCCCTGGTATCACCCCCACTCGAGCCCTGTCTGCGGCCTTGCCACAACGAGTAGAAGCTCCCATAGCCTTCCAGCACTCGCCTCCATGACGTCTCCCACACTTAGGACATTCAGGCCTACCACTTGAGGTTCTACCCTCCTCGGCCGTGTCCCTTTTCCTCTTCCGATCACTACCGGAACCACCAGAAGACACATGGCTCCTGGATTTCAGATTAGCCTCTTCGGCCAAGTTAGTCTCAACCATAGCCATCCTCTACACGAGTTCAGACACCGTCTGGAAATGACCAACCGAGCAGTAGGTTCGCAGTTCGACCCTTAGGCCCCGGACAAACCTACGTATCTGTACCGTCTCCTCTTCCAGCTCTTTACCTACGTAACGTCTGAGCCTGTTGAACTTCTCCTCGTACTCACGCACTGACATGCGTCCCTGAGTTAAGTCCAGGAACTGAGACTCCAGACGATCCCATGCTTCAGCTGGAAAGTACTTGTGGTTGAACTCCACCTCAAAGTCTGAGAAACGCTCAATACTCCCATTGGTGCGTTTGTCCAGAGCTAACCACCAGTTGTGTGCATCACCTTCCAGGAAGTGAACTGCAATGTCCATCTTGTACTCCTCTGGGCAGCAAGTTGAGCTGAAGTTCCGAGCTAACCTGCTCCTCCACTCATCGGACTCGATAGGATCAGTACTACCAGCAAACTGCTTCGTACCTAGCTTGGAGATGTGAGCTAACAAGCTCAAATAATCCACTCTCCTAGCTGGACGAGCTGGTGGGTCAATCTCCATTACATCAGCCTGGACCGTAGCTCGATCCTCAACTGTCGTAGCAGCTGTTCGAGCTACCTGTGCAGCTGCTTGCGCTACACCTGCTGCTGTCCCAGCTGTCTGAGCTGCCCTCCGAGTTTCCTGAGCCGTGGCCTGAGCTGGTGTGACCTGGCCCACAGAAGAATTCACCAAGGTGCAGTAGAGCTGGTGTGGCCTGAGTTGGCTCGAGTGAACGCCAACATCTGAGTGCCCATGGCCTTAACCACGTCCAACACCTCGCGCATGGACGGCTCAGCCAACTCTACTGTACCCGTTCCACGACCTGCCTGATCTCCTGCATGGGAGGATTCACCTTCCTCTTCACATCCCAACTCCTGTTGCTCGCCCAGGTTATCTACCTGAACCTCAGTAGGCAGGATCGGCCCCAAGGGCTCCCCGGTCTCATTGTTAACCAGCCCCGTCTGGGTTGGCAACACTTGGGTGGGATTGGTACCATCTCCAACAACCGGTACAGAAGCACCAGCCACTTCCTTGCCCCTCCGTGACTTTGTCGTCTTAGTTCCCTTAGGAGTTGAAAACACAAACCAGTTAGTCCCATGAACTTGTTTAAACCTCAATCAACACACACGGTTTAGTAAAACATCATTTACTACCCAATCTTACCATGAGACCCAAGCCAGAAGTGTGGTGAACACATAACCCAACAAATCCTAGAATCAAGCATGCTCAGATACCAACTTGTAAGGCCCGATCCCGGCTCTAAGCCCAAACTGATCCGCGACCTTACCATCCAACATTTGAATGTCTGATTCCGGTTTTAAGGTCTTTTAATTGCTAAGTTCAATTCCATTCCAAGTGAGGTTCATGATCAAAACAATCTTATCAAGTGAACATAAGGCAAATCGGATTGTATATATATAATAAATGAAATCCATAAATCATCCATAGATTCATACTAATAGGTTTACACACTTAATCTATCATAAGTTCACAGTTTGCACAATAGGCTATCAATACTTCACATCTATCCACAATGACCCATTCACCACACATCTTCCCTTGGCTTGAATCCTCACGGCATCTTTCCTTTACCACGGTCCAGGTCCGATCCTGAAACCACGCAAACCACAAGATAAACACAACAGGCCGATAACCTAAACATCAAATCTAAGATTGGATGGTTCGTCCCTAAGAGCTAGGGTCTGTCCAGAATGGACCTACCCAAATAAATTCCCAAAAACTAAATAAAATCCATGACAATTCATGATAATTCCCAACTAAGAGATTCCCATAATCAGATCTCAACCGATCCAACCCGAGGTATGAGATCCGACCATAGAACAGCCCGGCCAATGCCTAAGGCTTAGTCTCTGAACCGGCCAAGGCCTGGGTTCAGCGTTCCCTATCTCCATCAATCCAATAACATCACATGACATAATATAAAAACAGATTCAGAAGAAGTAAAGAGTATGGATGTATCTGCCAAGCAATCGACCACAAGTCCATACGGATCATCCGCAGGCCCGGGGCCGTCTCTTGCAATCTACACCACTAACCTTAGGAGTTCTTTCCCCTGGAGGCACGTCCTTCTCCTTCTCCTTCTCCTTGTCCCTCTGTCTGGTATCCATCTCTACGGCCTGGAGTTCCCACGATCAGAACACGCCAGCAAGATCACACCACTCCACACGGTTCTCTTCTCTTAACCGCCGGTCTCTCTCTCTTTATCGTTCTGGTAAGATTTTGGCAGAGCTTTGCCTAAGGAATTTCGTGCCATTATCTGTGCCAGGGACTCTTTATTTATAGAGAAACTGAGCCCCAACTGCCCTGGGGAAACCGGCACAAGCAGTTAGAGAGAAAGGGCACAAAACTGCCCCTTTTGCACCTTTTCGGAAAGAACTGCTCAACTGCTCTTCTCTCCTTTGGGCTGTCCGAAAACTAGGCCCAGAACATCATCCTGAGTCCCTTGTCTGAGGCCAAGACCCACGGACCCTTGGTGGTTCATGTCAAGATCCCACCAGCCCATAACCGCCCATGACCCGACCACACCGGCCCGGACCATAACACTCCACCGAGCTGAGTTGAGCTGGTCACCAACTGTTCCCAGCTGAGTGAGCTAGTCTATCAGCTTCAGTGAGCTACCCAAGACTGAGTGAGCTAACTCCACACTATCATCAGCTGGTTGAGCTTGCTCTCGGCCTTGTCCAGCTACTGGTCACTCACCCAGCTCTCTTAAGTTTCCCTTTACTTCATCCTGGTTAAGTCCCAGCTTCCTGATGCCCTTAACCTTGCCTTTGAGCCATGATACGCTTGTCCTTAGGTCTGATGACCTGAATGGTGCGTCTCCTCGCACCATGGCACGTCCCAACGATCCTGTCTAGGATCGGGGATGCTACATGACAAGTCGGCTTTTGTTTTGCCTGTTTGCGATTTTAATCTGATTCGTACCGATATAAAGTCCGCGAATTGTTATCGGCTTATATGACTTGTCTTGATACGAATTGAGCTACCTCCAAAGACCGTTTGGAGATGCTGACCAAAATTTTGGATTTCTTGTACAGCGCGCTATGGTATCCTTGTCGGATGTAAGAGAGCCTATCCTTTCGAAGGCGGCTGATGTCTGTTTAGGACGTTAGGGTTCGTTTGTTGTGATCAGCAACAAATAAATGATGCCAGTTTAAAGGCATTTTACCGTTAGAGGTTTTGGAAACGAGAACGTCATTTCTGTAGATGTCGAAAAAATCGTAACTTTAAGCGTGTAGCGACGTCTCGCAGAGCCGAAAGTTGACCTTTTCTTTTGTGCCGCATTTGGTCGCGGGCTTTTTCCGAAGGATGCCTCTTTTACGAGCGTTCGGGGGTTTTGTCGGATTTAGTGTGATTACTAATCGATTTTGCTTAGGCGCTTTGAGCGAGTCTTAGATTGCCACTTTAGCCGTTTGGCGAATAGCGGGATTGGCGACCGTAAGGTCGCGTTATTCCGCAAAAAATATCGAAAAAGCTCGAGTTTTTTTTTTTGAAAGTCGTGGGAGTATACGAGTATACGTACCCACTCCCCCTTTTTTTAAGATGGGGGGATACCTGAACTCGCTTGGCGAGCTGCCTACGTACCCTTTTTTCGGGGATCAAGCCATCTCGTAGTTCTTAGTTCCCACATTGCGATTAGCGGTAGTATTTTTTAAGATGCATCGCGTTCCAGGTTCTTTGGATCTTGACGTCTTGCATGTTCGTGATTTGGTACGATCTTGGTCGGACCACCTTTATGACCTTGTATGGTCCTTCCCAGTTTCCTCCCAGTTTTCCTGCGTTACGTTCGGCAGTGTTTTGGAAGACTTTCCGCAGAACCAGATCACCTTCCTTGAACCTGCGGTGG
This sequence comes from Brassica napus, assembly GCF_020379485.1. Lineage (NCBI taxonomy): Eukaryota > Viridiplantae > Streptophyta > Magnoliopsida > Brassicales > Brassicaceae > Brassica > Brassica napus. The sequence goes on along the minus strand of NC_063449.1, from coordinate 1,096,980 downwards.
CGAACATTTGAATTGTAGTATTTCGCGGCAGCATGCTGGTAGTTATGGATTCTTATGAGAGCTTGGTCTCGTCGCTCGTTAATGAGATCGAGTTTGTCCAGCAGCATCGCGTTGTTGAGATCTTCTCGTTCGGGGAGGAATCTTCTCCGCACTCCGGGGAATTCTACTTCCGCTGGGATCATGCATTCCGTCCCGTAAACGAGGGCGAAGGGGGTTTCTCCCGTAGCCCGTCTTGGGGTTGTATGATGTGACCGAAGAATTCTTTCGAGCTCATCTGCCCATCGTCCCTTTTTGGCTTCTAAGCGCTTTTTTAAACCGTCAAGGACGGTTTTGTTAATGGTCTCTGCCTGGCCGTTACATTGTGGATATCTAGGAGTTGACTTGTTCAGCCGTATCTTCCACTTCTTGCAGAATGCTTCAAATCGGGTAGAGATGAACTGAGATCCGTTGTTTGTTACGATTTCGTAAGGGACCCCGTGCCTGGTGATAATGTTCTTCCATACGAAGCTCTCGACTTGTACGTCTTTGATACTTGCGTAGGATTCTTCTTGTACCCACTTCGAAAAGAAATCCGTAAGGACCAAAAGGAAGCGTTTCTGTTTTGAATTGTGTAAAGGTCCGACGATATCTATGGACCATCGCATAAAGAGATACGAAGATGAAATGGACGAGAGGACCTCCGCAGGTTGATGGATGGTGGGCGCGTGCCTTTGGCATTTTTCGCATTTTCGTGCGAATTTCTCCCAGTCTTTGATCCTAGTTGGCCAGTAATAACCGTGGCATTTTATTTTGACTGCGAGTGACCTTCCACCGGAGTGGTTTCCGCACGATTCGGAATGGACCTCTTCCATCACTTTTCTCTCTCTCCCTCGGCGCAGGTCATGAGTGGGCCGGAGAATCTCCATTTGTAGATTTCTCCCTCTACCGTTACATATCGTGCGGCTTGGGTTTAAATTTTGGGTGCCGCCCATTTCTCGGCGGGCAGTGTTCCGTCGGCTATGTAGGCTCGGATCGGCTCTAGCCATGGGCTGTCGCTACCGTATTCCGGCTGATCCATCTTTCCTTCTGGTGGATCTTCGATTTCCTCCGCATCTTCGATTTGTCCCCAAATCAGATTGGCGATCACCGGCAGTCCGATGCTCGGATGTTCAATGAATTCCACGGGGATTACCCGTTTTAGTCCTGGATCCGAGCTTGACGCGAGCGCGGCTAAGGCATTTGCCTGGATGTTTTCCGAGCGAGGAATTCTTGTGAGGGCGAAGTGGTTGAAGTCTTGGGCCAGATCCTGGACGAGTTTTAGATATGCGTCCATTCTTTCGTCCCTTGCCTCATATTCTCCGCTGTATTGATTTGCGACTAACTGAGAATCGCAGTAAGCGTGGATGTTGCAAATCTTCAGCCCATGAGCTAGTCGTAATCCTGCAATGAGTGCTTCATATTCAGCCTCGTTGTTTGATGCATGGAATTCTAACCGAAAAGACTGCTCCAAGATTTCCCCGGTGGGCGACGTGAGGCAAATCCCAATTCCGGATCCTTGTTTGGACGATGATCCATCAACGTGAAGAACCCAAGTTGAATCTGGTTCCGTGTTTGTCATATCCCCCGTGGGAAATTCTACTAAGAAATCCACCAGCACCCGAGATTTTGCACAGGTTCTTGGGCGGTACTCGACATCGTACTCGCTCAGTTCGATTGCCCATTTCGCGAGCCGTCCTGACTGACTCGGACTGTGCATAACCGTGCGCAGGGGAAAGGTGGTGAGAATCACTATGGTATGAGATTGGAAATATGGCCTGAGCTTTCTCGCCAATGTTACAACAGCGAATGCTAGTTTTTCCATCAAGGGGTACCGCGTCTCAGCGTCCAGCAAGGTTTTACTTATGTAAAAGATTGGTTTTTGTTCACCGCGTTCTTCTCTGATCAAAACACCACTTACTGCTGTTGCGGAGACCGCAATGTATAAGAATAGAGGTTCTCCCTCTACTGGTTTCGCAAGAACAGGAGGAGTGGCCATGTAACGCTTCAGCTGTTGGAAAGCCTTTTCGCACTCTTCCGACCATTCGAACTTTTTGTTCCCTTTCAACGTGTCGTAGAAAGGCAGGCACTTGTCCGTCGAACGTGAGATGAAACGGTTCATAGCTGCCACCCTACTGGTTAGCCTTTGGACTTCTCATTTTGTCTTTGGTGAGACCATTTCTATCAGTGCGTTTATCTGTTTGGGGTTGGCCTCGATCCCGCGACACGTGACCAGATAACCGAGAAACTCTCCTGATGCGACTGCGAACCTACGTTTTGCCGGGTTTAGTTTCATGTTATGTAGGTTCAGCCTTGCGAAGCACTCTTCCAAGTGGGATACGTGGTCGTGTTTGTCAAGGGATTTTACGAGCATGTCATCGACGTACACTTCCATAGTCTTTCCGAGCTGTTCGGAGAACATTCGATTGACAAGTCGCTGGTAAGTAGCACCCGCATTCTTGAGACCGAAAGGCATTACCTTGTAGAAATACGTTCCGCGGTCGGTGATGAATGCGGTCTTCTCGCGATCGTCGGGATTCATCATGATTTGATTGTACCCGGAGAAGGCTTCCATGAATGATAAAAGTTCGTTCCCTGCTGTTGTTTCGACCAGTCGGTCAATGTGCGGAAGTGGGAAACAATCTTTTGGACAGACATTGTTGAGCTCGGTGAAGTCGACGCATACTCGCCATTTGCCGTTTTTCTTTTTGACCACGACGGGATTGGCGAGCCAATCCGGGTATCTAACTTCTGTTATTGACCCTACTTTGAGGAGTTTCTCAACTTCCTCGTTTACCGCAGTAGCACGCTCTGGTCCTAGCTTCCATCTTTTTTGTTTTACGGGTTTGTAGGTCGAGTCAATGTTGAGTTCGTGACATGTTATGCCGATGTCGATTCCTGGCATATCCTCCGCGGCCCAAACGAACGTATCGAGGTTCTTTTTAAGACAAGCCATGAGCTTTGTTCTCAATGGTTCGCAGAGGTTGGCTCCGATCTCGACGCATCGTTCTGGGCGGGATTCGTCGAGACAGACCGAGATTACCAGTTCGCAAGTTGGTTCGCGCTTCCCTTGTAAGACCCGATCCTGGATTCCTCAATCCAACCAGACCGCAGCCTCACCAAACAATACAACCAGTTTCATTTACATATTCAAGTTCAAGTGTTAAATAATTCTAAGTCTTTTTCATAGTTTTGAGGTTCCAACATTGACTAAGGCAAATAGATATTTCATAGATAATAACCAAGGTTCATACATCATTCATCATCCTAATAAATAGATCACACACTAGAATCGCATAAGTTCACAAGTTGCACAATATGCTACAATAATTACACAATTTTCCGAATCAACCCAATCACCACACATCTTCCCATGGCCGCGGTCCTCATGGTGCTTTTCCCTTACCACGGTCCATTTCTGGTCCTGGTTACAACACAGACAAACACACAATCACAAGGTTAGATTACAAAACAAGAATCAGTTCACATTGCATGGTCGGATCCAATCTAGACAAGAACAATCATCAAAAATGTCAAATCTGACCCCTTTAAAAAGAGATCCAAATACCAAATAAAATTCATGATAATTCATGACAATTCAGAAGAAAAATATTCCCATAATCATATTCAAAAGAACCGGCTCAGATCATGGTGATCTCGGCCATGATCAGCCCACACAAGAACAAGGGGCTTTCATGGGGATTTGATCAGGCCTAGGCCTTAAGATCGATAGATCCTTCCCCGTAACATCATAAAACAATCCCTAGTACAATATACATGAAGAAAATAGAGTAGAAGAAGTCAGAGTAAGGAGTAGCCAATCGATCCAAACCGGACAGACTCACACGGCCATCATCCGCGGCCTTGTCCGGTTACTCTTGGCTACACCTCTCACCTTAGGAGTTCGGTCTCCAGGGGCGTCTTCCTTCTCTTTATCCTTTGCCTCCTCCTTGTCTTTCTGTCTCAAATCCATCCTCTTGATCAAACGCCCAACACACCAGGAACACTCAAGAACAATCTCTTGGATCCAATCGGCCAATCCAAGGTTTGTGTCTCTCTTTCTCTCTTGAATTTTCTCTGTGTTTCTCTCTGTCTCCAGATGAATAAAATCGACCAGAATGGCAGAAATCAGAGAGAGAGGACGACTTAAACTGCCCTCAACCACCTGGGGTAGCAGTTACCAAGAATCAGATCCCTTCTTCCCAAAACCGCCCCATAACCGTACCATAACCGCCCATTGGCGGTTTCTCCCCTTTTCTTCCTTTGACAAATCGATCACTGAGCCTCAGCTCACACTCTGGAAACTTGTCCACTCCCTGTCCCAAGTCTAAGATCAATTTGGTCGAACCGTCCCATACCCGGTCCATCGGCTCGCCCAGTAACCGTCCCAGACTCGTCCACACTGATCCGAACCAGAACGCACCGTTCACCGGATTGAGCTGACCTCCAGCTGTTCCCAGCTGAGTGAGCTAGTCCACCAGCTCCCGTGAGCTGAATAGATCTTAGTGAACTTAATACCAGCTGAACCGAGCTGATTGAACTCAAACCAACACTCGTCCAGCTGCCTAAACACTCACTCAACTCTTTTAACCTTGTTTCCATCCTATCCTGGTTAAGTCTCAGCTGACTGATGCCCTTAACCTTCATTTAGGGCCATGATACGCTTATCTCAAGGTCCAATGACCTGACTGGTGCGTCTCCCCGCACCATGGCCCGTCCAGCCGATCCTATCTAGGATCGGGGACATGACAAGTCTCCCCCACTAACTTGGGATTCGTCCTCGAATCCATGTTAAGTGTTTCCTCAGGAAGAAATTGTCTGTACCAGTCCGGATACATAGCTTTCATTTTTGCTTCTGTTTCCCAAGTGATGAGGTCTTTACCATTGTAATCCCACACCACTTTGATCATGGGAACTGTCTTCTTTCTCATAGCTTTCTCTGACGGATCCACAATCCGAACCAGCAAGGTTTCCAAAGCCAGGTCCTTACCAAGGTCAGCAGGAATCTCGGGCAAGACAATGTCTTGTTCAGACAAACATTTCCGAAGTTGGGATACATGGAACACATTGTGGTATGCATCCATTGCTGATGGCAAGTCCAACTTGTATGCCACTGCACCCACTCTCTCTATAATTTTGAATGGACCCAAGTACCTAGGATCCAGTTTCTTTTGTCCAGAAACCCTGGTCCTACCCTTAAAGATAATCATCTTGAGATACACCAGGTCATTGACCTCAAACTCAAGATGTTTCCTACGCTTGTCTGCATAGCTCTTTTGGCGGTCCTGCGCCTCTTTCATCTTCTCTTTGACCATCCTGATCTTTTCAGTGGTCTGTTCTACAATCTCAGGACCCAACATGCTACGCTCCCCCACTTGGGTCCAGCATAGGGGTGTCCTGGACGGCCTACCATACAAAGCCTCATACGGCGACATACCAATGCTTGTATGGAAGCTGTTGTTGTAAGCAAACTCCACTAAGGGTAAGTGTTTTTCCCAAGACTCTCCCCAGTCTAACACACACGCCCTTAGCATATCCTCCAAGGTTTGGATTGTCCTTTCTGACTGCCCATCCGTTTGAGGATGATAAGATGTGCTCATATTCACTCTGGTTCCCAAGGCCTTTTGGAAAGCCTGCCAGAAATAAGATGTAAATCTTGGATCTCTGTCCGAGACAATGCTTGCTGGAACACCATGCAACTTCACTATTTCGTCTAGGTACACTTGCACAATCATATCGACCCCATCCCCTTTCTTGATCGGCAGGAAATGAGCCGACTTGGTCAGACGATCAACCACAACCCATACTGCATCTTTCTTATTCCTGGTCGTGGGAAACCCAGTCACAAAATCCATTGTGATGTGATCCCATTTCCATTCTGGTATGGGTAGGTTCTGAAGTAGACCACTGGGAACCTGATGTTCTGCCTTCACCAGTTGACAAGTGGGACACTTAGCCACCCACTCTGCAACATCAGATTTCATCCTCACCCAATGATAGTACCTTTTCAGATCCCTATACATCTTGTTCAGTCCAGGATGAACTGAAAACTTAGACTTATGAGCCTGTCTCATAATCTCTTCTTTGAGTTCCTTATCATTAGGAACACTGACCCTCCCATTGACCAAGATGGTACCATTGTCAGTTGTCTGGTACTCGGTCTTGTCATTGGCGGCTACCTTCTTTAGATTTTCATCCAGGCCCTGTGCTTGCCTGATCCTGGTCAGGAGATCGGCCTGGTTCACTGTCTCCAACCCCAATGGCTCATCTGAACCAACCAAGGTGTTGAGGTTCAAGGACCTGATCATCCCTTCCAGTTCATCCGCCTCCCTCTCAGATGACACTTCTGCCCTTCTGCGGCTCAAAGCATCAGCCACTAGGTTAGCTTTCCCAGGATGATAAGCTATGTCCAGATCATAATCTGCAACAAACTCCATCCATCTCCTCTGCCTTAAGTTTAACTCAGGCTGAGTGAATATGTACTTCAAGCTCTTATGGTCTGTGAGTATTTGCACCTTGGCACCATAAAGATATGATCTCCATATCTTTAATGCAAATACTACTGCAGCCATCTCCAAATCATGGGTAGGATAGTTACCCTCATGCTTCCTTAGCTGTCTGGAAGCATAGGCTATCACCTTCCCATGTTGTGTCAAAACACAACCAAGACCAGTTATGGATGCATCCGTATACACCACATAAGGCTGATCAGTCTCAGGCAACACCAGGACAGGCGCATTAGTCAACATGTTCTTGAGTGCTGCAAAACTTTTCTCGCACTCCTCAGACCATGTGTACCTCACGTCCTTGCCTGTCAGCTTAGTCATAGGTTGAGCTATGCTCGAGAACCCCTTGACATATTTCCTGTAATAACCAGCCAACCCCAAGAAGCTTCTAACTTCCGTAGCATTCTTTGGCTGTGGCCATTCCTGAATAAATTTGATCTTATCTTGATCCACTGAGACTCCTTTACCAGACACCACATGTCCAAGGAACCCAATGCTCTTCTACCAGAAACTACACTTGCTTAGCTTAGCAAAGAGTTTCTGTTCCCTCAGACGGCCCAATACCGCCCTAAGGTGTCTTTCATGGTCCTCTTTTGTCTTGGAATACACGAGTATATCATCAATGAAAATGATCACAAACTCGTCCAAGTATTCCCTGAAGATGCCGTTCATCATCTTCATGAATGCAGCAGGTGCATTGGTCAGTCCGAACGGCATAACCACAAACTCATAGTGGCCATACCTAGTTCGGAACGCTGTCTTCCTCACATCATCTGGTGCAATGGGGATCTGATGATACCCAGAGGCCAGGTCAATCTTGGAGAACCACTTGGCTCCACGAAGTTGATCCAACAACTCATCAATCCTGGGTAAAGGGTACTTGTTCTTCACAGTCACCCTGTTCAAACCCCTATAAGCAATGCACAACCTAAAGCTACCATCCTTTTTCTTAACAAATAGGATTGGTGCTCCCCAAGGTGATACACTAGGGCGTATGAACCCCTTCTCAAGCAACTCCTCAAGTTGCTTCTTCAGCTCTGCCATCTCAGCTGGTGCCATTCTATATGGACTTTTTGATAATGGGGCCGTTCCAGGTTCCAATTCAATGATGAATGGGTCAGCTCTATCAGAGGGGATGCCCTGTAGTGCCCCCAAACACATCCTGAAATTCCCGAACCAACGGTATACCCTCTGGGTCACAGGCCCCTACCTCACAACCATTTCCAAGCATCCGTTATACTTGGACTGCTGAAACCACCAAACTACAAGAGGTTGGCTTGATTCCTTGGTACTTAATCGGGGGTCCAAACTCGTTCTCAAGTTGCACCCTTCCCCGGTGACAATCTAGAGTTGCCCAATACTTTCCCAACCAGTCCATGCCCAAGATCACTTCATGATGCTTGAGGGGGACAACAATCAGATCTATAGGCATCGGCCTATCCAAGATCACCACAGGGATGTCCTTAACCAGACCGTGTGAGTTCATAACTTGCCCTCCGGCCGCACTCACTCGTTCAGGACCATCCCATGTTCCATACTGGAACAAACCTTTTCCAATCTTACTTGGACTCACAAAACTATGTGTAGCTCCAATATCAAATAATGTGTGTGTTTCCACACCACCAATACTTAAGGTCCCTACACAAGACCCATCAAAGTATGTCTATCCATCCTTAGGTTCCATACCATGCAATTCTACTGGAATTGTAAAAGTAGTAGTCTAGAATATTACCAGTGATCGCTTGGAAAGGCTGAGTCCCACCCACATCCTTGGATAGTTCATACACATGAGGTGTTGAGGTCTGGCCTCGTCCCTGGACTGGCTTGTTAGCCTCTCCACGACCCTTACCCTGGTTGCCTTGCAACTTAGGGCAATCTCTGCGGTAATGGCCCTTCTGGCCGCAGTGGTGACAGGTCCTGGACTCACCCAACGGGCTTGGACAATCCTTGGCTGAGTGATCCATCTTACCACATCGAGTGCAGGCACCCATGGCCTTCCAGCACTCTCCACCGTGGTAGCGACCACACTTAGGGCACTCTGACCTACCACTTGAGGCTTTACCCTCCTCGGTCGAGTCCCTCTTCCTCTTCTTGTCACCACTCTGACCCGAGGATACCACCACACTCTTCAGCTTCTGCTTACCCTCCTCGGTGAGGTTGGTCTCCAGCAAGGCCATCCTCTCAACCAACTCAGAAACCGTGTGGAAGTTACAAACAGAACAGTAGGTTCGAAGCTCCACCCTTAGGCCTCGGATGAACCTTCGGACCTGAACCTTCTCATCCTCCAGTTCTCTTCGCACATACCTCCTGAGTCGGTTGAACTCTTCTTCATACTCACGAACAGTCCTCCGTCCCTGAGTCAAGTCCAGGAACTTGGACTCCAAACGATCCCACGCCTCAGCACGGAAGTACTTATGGTTGAACTCAACCTCGAAGTCAGTAAAGTGCTCAATGGTGCCATTGGTACGCTTGTCCAAGGCTAACCACCAATTATGTGCATCTCCCTCCAGGAAATGCACTGCTATGTCCTTTTGGTAATCCTCAGGACATCGTGTGGACTTGAAGTTTCGAACCAACCTGGTTCTCCACTCGTCCGCCTCCATAGGATCAACACTTCCAGCAAAGTGTTTGGTCCCCAACTTGGAGATATGCTCCAGCACCTTCAGGTAGTCCATACCATGCACTGGCCTGACCGGTGGGTCTATCTCAATCACCTCAGCCACACGGCCAGCACCAACATCAGCCACTCCAGCAGAGACCCGAATCGGGGGATTAGCCTGTCCCACGGACGAGTTCACCAATGGTGTGAACGCCTGTGTCAAGGAGGCTATCTGAGCTCCCATGATCTGCCTAGCCTCCACCAAGCCCCTTATGGTCGGCTCAGTGACCTCCTCGGCACCAGTGACCCGAACATTGTTTGCATCAACATTCTGGCCACTCCCAGCACCAACGTTGGACGACCCAGTGTCATCTCCATGGACTTTCTCTTGCTGCTCGTCCACATTAGTTTCATTAACCTCAGTAGGAAGAGTTGGACCCACTGGAAGTCCGGTTACATTGCCCACCTGCTCCACCTGAGCGGGTAGCACTGTGGTTGGAATGGTTCCAGCTGGTAACCCTCCGGTCTGTTCAGCACCATCCTGCCCCACTGCTCCAGACGCTCCAGTTGCCTCCTTCCCTTCCCGAGATTTATACTTTCTTGTACCCTTAGGAGTTACCAACACAAACAAAAGGTTAGTCCACCACTGAACACACAAACCTCAATCACTCCTAAGTTAATCAGTACAAAAGATTACTTAGAACTCAACTATCTCACCATGAGTCCAAACGGCCAAGTGTGTGGTGAACCAATAACCCAACAAATCCTAGAATCAAGAATGCTCTGATACCAACTTGTAAGACCCGATCCAGGATTCCTCAATCCAACCAGACCGCAGCCTCACCAAACAATACAACCAGTTTCATTTACATATTCAAGTTCAAGTGTTAAATAATTCTAAGTCTTTTTCATAGTTTTGAGGTTCCAACATTGACTAAGGCAAATAGATATTTCATAGATAATAACCAAGGTTCATACATCATTCATCATCCTAATAAATAGATCACACACTAGAATCGTATAAGTTCACAAGTTGCACAATAGGCTACAATAATTACACAATTTTCCGAATCAACCCAATCACCACACATCTTCCCATGGCCGCGGTCCTCATGGTGCTTTTCCCTTACCACGGTCCATTTCTGGTCCTGGTTCCAACACAGACAAACACACAATCACAAGGTTAGATTACAAAACAAGAATCAGTTCACATTGCATGGTCGGATCCAATCTTGACAAGAACAATCATCAAAAATGTCAAATCTGACCCCTTTAAAAAGAGATCCAAATACCAAATAAAATTCATGACAATTCATGACAATTCAGAAGAAAAATATTCCCATAATCAGATTCAAAAGAACCGGCTCAGATCATGGTGATCTCGGCCATGATCAGCCCACACAAGAACAAGGGGCTTTCATGGGGATTTGATCAGGCCTAGGCCTTAAGATCGATAGATCCTTCCCTGTAACATCATAAAACAATCCCTAGTACAATATACATGAAGAAAACAGAGTAGAAGAAGTCAGAGTAAGGAGTAGCCAATCGATCCAAACAGGACAGACTCACACGGCCATCATCCGCGGCCTTGTCCGGTTACTCTTGGCTACACCTCTCACCTTAGGAGTTCGGTCTCCAGGGGTGACTTCCTTCTCTTTCTCCTTTGCCTTCTCCTTGTCTTTCTGTCTCAAATCCATCCTCTTGATCAAACGCCCAACACACCAGGAACACTCAAGAACAATCTCTTGGATCCAATCGGCCAATCCAAGGTTTGTGTCTCTCTTTCTCTCTTGAATTTTCTCTGTGTTTCTCTCTGTCTCCAGATGAATAAAATCGACCAGAATGGCAGAAATCAGAGAGAGAGGACGACTTAAACTGCCCTCAACCACCTGGGGTAGCAGTTACCAAGAATCAGATCCCTTCTTCCCAAAACAGCCCCATAACCGTACCATAACCGCCCATTGGCGGTTTCTCCCCTTTTCTTCCTTTGACAAATCGATCAATGAGCCTCAGCTCACACTCTGGAAACTTGTCCACTCCCTGTCCCAAGCCTAAGACCAATTTGGTCGAACCGTCCCATACCCGGACCATCGGCTCGCCCAGTAACCGTCCCAGACTCGTCCACACTGATCCGAACCAGAACGCACCGTTCACTGGATTGAGCTGACCTCCAGCTGTTCCCAGCTGAGTGAGCTAGTCCACCAGCTCCCGTGAGCTGAATAGATCTTAGTGAACTTAATACCAGCTGAACCGAGCTGATTGAACTCAAACCAACACTCGTCCAGCTGCCTAAACACTCACTCAACTCCTTTAACCTTGTTTCCATCCTATCCTGGTTAAGTCTCAGCTGACTGATGCCCTTAACCTTCATTTAGGGCCATGATACGCTTGTCTCAAGGTCCAATGACCTGACTGGTGCGTCTCCCCGCACCATGGCCCGTCCAGCCGATCCTATCTAGGATCGGGGACATGACATCCCTTCTAGAGCTTCGACCCTCTATGACTGCCAGAAGACTTCCGAGTCTTGTTCTGGGGCGCCCTCGTCGAGAGTCAGCTTTCTTTTCTTCTTGTGGGAAGCTTCGATCGCAAAGTTCTTTCTTTTTAGCTCAGCAGCGAAACATACTTGTGACATCCTGTGGTCTCCTTGAATTGTTTCGACTCCATGAGGGGTTGGAAATTTAAGGCATTGGTGGAATGTCGATGGGATCGCTCTCATGGAATTCAGCCATGGAGTTCCAATGATTACATTGTACGATGTTGGGCGATCGACGACTGTTACAGGCTGGAAGCTGGGTCGCCCAAATGGTTGTTGGAGGTTCAAATCGGATCAACCAAAGATGTGACCGGTTGGTCGATATGGTCTGAAATCGATTGTAAACCTGAAACAAAAGCAAAACCAATGAGATGCGGTTTATGATATGAATAAAAGAAACAAATAAAAGAGATATAAAGGATAGATATGGCGGAATCAAGATGCTGGATGTGTATCACTCTCAGCTTGATCAAATGATGGATTGAAGTGGATTTGCGGATGAAGGTTTGATTGAATCTCTCAATCTGATGGAATGATGGATCGAATTGATTGACTCTCTCAATCTGTGTATTGATCTTATTTGATTTACACAAATAAAGTAGACTCACGAAATCAATAGAACAACAAAGAATCTCTTTTTGAATCCTAAAGACCGATATTTTATACAAAGAACAATCTTTGATAAAAACTGAATAATTTTTTTATTAACTTGGTGATTGAGGATGTTCTTTACAATGAATATCTAAGAGCTTATATAATTCTCTGGAAAATAGGCCTAACATTCATAAGAAGAAAAGAAAGGAAACAAATCAAGCAAACTAACAAAATCGTAAACTAGCCGTTGGAGCCTTTTATGGGATTTTGGCTCCAAGTGAGAAACTTGATTCTTCTTGAACCTGGACGGTTTAAGGGGATAAGAGAGCTTCCTTGGGATCTTCATGGGTGCTTGATAGGTACTGATGTCGTGCCTGATCTGAAGAGAAAAGAGCTGTTGGACAGTAATGTCGGTTTGCTCCAAATAAGGCAGGTTTGAGTAAATGAGGATCCTCCTGATCCAATGGTTGCTGGTGCATGGTATGAACTTTTAGAACTCTTCTGGATCTCTGGATAGAATTCCTGAATGTATAGATTGATCTCCTGGTTGCCAATTTCTGGTTTGAAGCTGATTGAACCGGCTACCTTCCAATTGAGGCAAGTGCAGAACTGGTTTGGCCGGTTTTGGAGATTGGATCATAACTTCATAATTCCGTGGCCATTTCTCCAGATCTTGGGCTTTCTGGAAATATGATAAACTTCTATTTACTCCTATGATGGGCTTTGCTTCAGGCCGATTCTTCATTGGGCTTGAATATTCTTCTAAAGTCGGGTACTCGCAGATGGACGGGCTGAGAAACCTCTGACTTGTAAAATTCATAACTTCTTTCTCCATGAATACTTTGGCCCGATTCTAATTGGCCTGGACTCCTTCTTGAATTTAGAATCAATAAAAACTAGTCTCGTCATTTAAACCCTCCTATTTTGTAAGATATGACATTTTTAGTGCACGTATGTCCTGGCTGGCGCCTTGGCTGGTTGAGTAGGGCTTTGGGTTGACTTCTGGTTCAGTTGCTGATCTGATGACCGCATCATACCCTCCCCCCCTTGACAAAGTTTTGTCCTCGAAACTGGATAACCTGTACCAAGATAGAGCAAGTCAAGTTTCATTCTCTTTTGAGAGTTTAGACCCTTACCTTGATATAATTTCGGTTTGGTGATGCATGATGCATCTGGTGGCTCATCTTTGGACAGATATGAAAGGATCACGCCTCTTCTATGTTTATGGCCATTGCATCTCTTCTGGATTGGATGGTCCTTCAAATTTGTGGTGGCCACGTTTCTGATCCTCTTTGGAGTTGATCCTCCTAGCAACATAAGATAATCTGGTGGGATTTTTTTGAAGCTTTCTTCTTTGCAACCTGAAAAATTCTCAACTTTCTGGAAAAAAAGCAAGTGAATTATATCTGTGTTTGGAAACTAGTAAAAATAATTTGAAATTTCCAGACTTACTTTGATAGCTTCCACAAGTTGAAGAATGATTTTCTTCTTTATACAACTTGTTTTTGTTTGCTGCCTTCTTTGCAACTTTTGACCTTGGTTGTTATGAACTTCTTCTTGTCTTATTCCTGGATCAATTTTTTTTGGCAAAGACAAGTGCATTATACCTGGATAATCAAGTGTCTTGGGCGTTTTAAGATCAGAGAAACTTACCTTAAGCCTTGGCATTTGAACAACACTTAGTTTAATTTTAGGCTTCCACGTGTGAGGTGGTTCATGGCTGTGCTTATGGTCTGGTTCTTTCCTTGGAACTTCAGTAAGCATATAGCTTTCATTTGTTCCCCCTATACCAAGAACAAAAACGTCAGCACTTGTATCTAAAAGTGGTGTTAGATACTTACCTTGGTGTGATACTTTGATTACTGGTTTTGCTTCTTTAAGCAACATGGACTGCATTGTGTCTTGAACCAGCTTCTGTTCCATCACAAGTGTGGCGTCTGGTGGCTCCTCTCCTTTGAATTCATGCTCCTTAGTACCTGTTACAACACCTTTTGACAAAGACAAGTGCATTACACAAGAATTTGGAACCAATAAATCAGATTGAATAAAACTATCACTTTTAATAGATAATTCTGTTTTCTTTCCTAGTGATGTTTCTATCAATGCTTGCTTAGTAGGACATACCACAGCATAATGTCCTTTCTTATGACATCTATAACATGTCTGATATTTCAAATCCTCAGATTTAGAAGACTTACCTTGGCTTGATGGCTCTTCTTCCTTTGTGTTTAAAATCTCCTTGTCTCTTGGACTTAAATCATGGACAACTTTGGATCTCAACAAGGATGTGGAGATCGTGTCTTTCTGGACCTCAGGACTTGTCTTAACATCTTCTTTGGACAAAGACAAGTGACTCATTCCAGTGGGAGATGATTTATAAACAAATTTATCAAGTATAGGACTTACCTTGGCCTTTTCTTGAAAAATCGGTTTGTCTGATTTTTCTTTGTGTCTGGCCAATGTGTCTTGGCTGACAAAGTTCTTTTTCTCCATGGCCTTTGGGACCTCATAAGGCTGGTATTGATCATATAAAACCGTGGGCCTCTTGTTTGACCAAATCTGGTCTTGATGGATTAAGCTTCTTTGGCCTTGTTGTGGTACAACCCTCTTTGCCCCTTTAGACCCATGGCTTGAAAACCTCCTTGGGTACCTTTCTCTAATATCTGGTGTTGGAAGTGAGGATACATACTTCCTGATCATGGCATCTTTAAGATCTGCCCACGTTTTGATAGTCTCTCCATAACTCTTCTCTTGTGAACAATCTACTCTTTTCCACCATGAAAATGCTTTTCCGGAGAGTTGTTTGATGGCATGGCTCAGCCTTTCTTTCCTTGGCACGCAATGGTATGAAAACCATTCATCCATGGTTCTTTCCCATGAGAGATAATCATCTGGCCAAGTGCTACCTGAAAAAGAGTACATCTTAACATCATTAGTAAATTTAAAATTATGATAAGAATGAGTTAAGTAATCATCGGTGTAAGAAGTTTGCTGTGGGGTGTTCCATGAAGGATCTGGTGGTTTGGGCTCAACATAGCCAGTCTCTGGTGCATCTCCAAATCTTCTTTCTTCATGTTGTGGTCGTCGGCCTTGTGGCTTATTCCTTTTTCCCAACTGAGCAATCTTATCATTGAGCTCTTGTATAGCTATTAGTTGTTGGCTCAGTGCGGCCTCTAGGGTTTGGCCGTGTGCTTCTCCTAACATTTCTCCCTGAAATCAATCTCAAAGATCAAGTGAAGTAGGGGAAGTTTTGGTCGAGAATAAGAACAATGAATAATGCAAAACTATTTTAAACTAAACCGAGAAAAATGCAAGTATGAACCGATATAAAATAACTATGCAATAAATAATTTTTCTTTTGGTTTTCTGAATGTTACCTCGAAATTAAACTATATGATATGATAAGAAACACAAATGGAAAGAAAATATGGAAACAAACTAACAAGGATATTTTTTTTTGAGTTTTTAGTTTAAGAAATGCAATAAACCTAACAATATGAAACAAATGATTCAAACTGATGATGAATGATTTTTTTTTTTTTTAAATGCAGCATTATGATATGCACAAATTACTTCAACTAAAATGGTCTAATAAAATAACTAGGATGATTTTTTTTTTGAAGGATATGCAAACAAAGGAAACAAATTCAAAATGGCAATTTTTATGGGATTTTCGATTATGGAAACAAAACAAAAAGGGAAAGAAACACTTTTCTTTTGGGATTTTCGATTTTTTAATGAATCAAACACAACTTTTTCTTTTCTTTTTCGTGGCTTTTGAAAAGTATGAACAGCAAGAACACAAGAACAAATGCAGAAACAATACTTGAAACAAAAGACAGTTTTTTATGGGTTTTCGGTTTATAAGATGGAAAAACAAATGCAAGCAATATGAATGATTTTTTTTTTTAATGCAAATAAGAAACTTATGAAACAAATATGGTATGCAAGAAAATAAAATGCTAGGCCTTTTTATTTTTATGCAAGATTCAAACAAGAAACAAATATGGAATGAAGATTTTTTTTTTTAAAATGAATGCACAAAATCTAAAAATGGCAAGTGGAGCTGCGGAATGAATGCAAACACATGGCTTTGAATGGTGACCAAGGAACGAAAGGGAACACTGAATTCTTTATCATTCCCAAAAAAAATCACCATTCACAAGGAATAGTTTTTCCTTCTTGTTCCTCCCCATTCCTTTTTTTGTAGAGAAATATAGAACAAAAGCATTCCTTGTTAAATTTGATAAGGAACAGGCATTCGTTTTCATTCCTGCAATTTTATTCCTATACGTTCTTTTCCTATTCGTTCTTCGTGTTCCCGAAAAGGTCACCAGTCGGAGCAAATTATGAGATTTATTTTTCAAATTTTCGTGAATCAAATGCAAGAAACTTCTTCTCTTTTTTTTTTCTTTTCTTAAGAACAATAACAATGCAAAACTGTTTTTATGGCTTTTTTTATTTTAATGATGAAACAAATGCAAGGAAGATGAATGCTGCAAGGATAGAATGGACCTGACTCAACAACCTTTTGGCTCTGATACCAAATGTTACAGGCTGGAAGATGGGTCGCCCAAATGGTTGTTGGAGGTTCAAATCGGATCAACCAAAAATGTGACCGGTTGGTCGATATGGTCTGAAATCGATTGTAAACCTGAAACAAAAACAAAACCAATGAGATGCGGTTTATGATATGAATAAAAGAAACAAATAAAAGAGATATAAAGGATAGATATGGCAGAATCAAGCTGCTGGATGTGTATCACTCTCAGCTTGATCAAATGATGGATTGAAGTGGATTTGCGGATGAATGTTTGATTGAATCTCTCAATCTGATGGAATGATGGATCGAATTGATTGACTCTCTCAATCTGTGTACTGAGCTTATTTGATTTGCACAAATAAAATAGACTCACGAAATCAATAGAACAACAAAGATTCTCTCTTTGAATCCTAACCGATATTTTATACAAAGAACAATCTTTGATAAAAACTGAATAAATTTTTTATTAACTTGGTGATTGAGGGTGTTCTTTACAATGACTATCTAAGAGCTTATATAATGCTCTGGAAACTAAGTCTAACGTTCATAAGAAGAAAAGAAAGGAAACAAATCAAGCAAACTAACAAAACCGGAAACTAGCCGTTGGAACCTTTTATGTGATTTTGGCTCCAAGTGAGAAACTTGATTCTTCTTGAACCTGGACGGTTTAAGGGGATAAGAGAGCTTCCTTGGGATCTTCCTGGGTGCTTGATAGGTACTTATGTCGTGCCTGATCTGAAGAGAAAAGAGCTGCTGGACATTAATTTCGGTTTGCTCCAAATAAAGAAGGTTTGAGTAAATGAGGATCCTCCTGATCCAATGGTTGCTGGTGCATGATATGAACTTGTAGAAATCTTCTGGATCTCTGGATAGACTTCCTGAATGTATAGATTGATCTCCTGGTCGCCAATTTCTGGTTTGAAGCTGATTAAACCGACTACCTTCCAATTGAGGCAAGTGCTGAACTGGTTTGGCCGGTTTTGGAGATTGGATCATAACTTCATAATTCCGTGGCCATTTCTCCTGATCTTGGGCTTAATGGAAAGATGATAAACTTCTATTGACTCCTATGATGGGCTTTGCTTCAGGCAGATTCTTCATTGGGCTTGAATCTTCTTCTAAAGTCGGGTACTCGCAGATGGACAGGCTGAGAAACCTCTGACTTGTAAAATTCATAACTTCTTGCTCCGTGAATACTTTGGCCCAATTCCAATTTGCCTGGACTCCTTCTTGAATGTAAAATCCATAAAAATTAGCCTCGTCATTTAATCCCTCCTGGTTTGTAAGATATGGCGTTTTTAGCGCACGTATGTCCTGGCTGGCGCCTTGGCTGGTTGAGTAGGGTTTTGGGTTGACCTCTGGTTCAGTTGCTGATCTGATGCCCGCATCAACGACCAATAATTCCGTGATTTTTACGATGCTCCCAGCTTTAACCAAGAGGTTGATTGAGCCGAGGGTCATAGTAGTGTCTCCTGAGAGTCCGAAAATTTGACTGGGACCTTCCGTGATGGCGCACATGTCGATTTCCATTCTCTCGAGGGTGCTTTTATAGATAATGTTGGCCGAGCATCCGGTGTCGACCAACACTCTTGCTACGTCGATGTCCTGGATGGTCAGTTCGATGACAAGGAGATGGTTGTGAGGTTTGACCTGGTCGGCCGTTGCTCTGTCCTTGAAAGAGACGCCATCGTGAGCTACTGGAGCGGACATCTTGTATCTTTAATCGTTTGTGATTTTTGAGTTAGAGAATTCGACCCCCCCCCCCTCCTTCTAGCGCCAAACTGTGGGAACCGAAATTCACACCGTCGATTTTAATGAATAAGTATGGAGGAAACCCAAGAAAACCCAATTTTCCTTGAAGGTCCGAATTCTCTGCGTAATCACTTTCAGAAGGTAAAAAGATAGATAGCAAGATAAAGATAAATAGTCGCTCGGAGGCATTTTATTAATGAAATAGTATGAATACATGACTTCTCCGAGAGGAGTTGAGATATGCTAACTAGACAAAAGCAGAACAGAAAGGCGGCAAAACGTTCTAAGCCTTGCCTTACTAGTCTAACCACCTAAGTTCTAAGTTCCCTAAGCTAGCAGGAGTTCTCTAAGTCTAAATTTTCGGATCCCTTTTCTTCTGCTTCAGCTCTCCTTATATAGTTGTTTTAGGTCGGTGGCCCATTTACTCCTTTGCCTTTGGGCCCAAGTTTATCTCTTTTGGGAATATTCCATTTTTCATCAATCTTTGTAGTTATCCTCGAATCTTAATATTTATCTTCGGAAACTTAACGTTTATCCTACTTCCGCGAGTTAGGATAAACCGTCATAACTCCCATTGGGCTCGGGTTCCTTCTAAATCGTAGATCGGCCTCTAGACACGTTTAGATCCTCTCGGGCCGTTTTTTGGCCTTCGGGCTTTTCTATGATTTTAGTCTTAAAACTTCGAGAGTAACTCCGATCGAGACGAAACGAGAGTTATATGATCCAAAAGTTGGATATCACAACTATACGGAGGACACGAGAGTCGAAATGAGTCGAACTGGCCGGGATTGGATTGTCCCCGCCCTAGGGCGAGGTGAACCGGGCGCGGATCGTCCTCGCCCATGGGCGTGGTGACCGTGGTGCTGGTCGTCCTCGCCCATGGGCGAGGTGACCTTGGTGATGGTCGTCCTCGCCCATGGGCGTGGTGACCGTGGTGCTGGTCGTCCTCGCCCATGGGCGAGGTGACCTTAGTGATGGTCGTCCTCGCCCATGGGCGAGGTGACCGTAGTGCTGGTCGTCCTCGCCCATGGGCGAGGTGACCTTGTGAGAACGGTTCGGCTCACGGGTCTTGACCTGTCTCTTTACGTACCGATCTTTCCGGAGACCCTCGTCCATAAGTATTTGTATTCTTCCGATCTTTCTTTCGAGAAGTCTTTCGTGAAGAATTTGCTAAAATGATAATCTTAGCCGTTGATTTCGAGATAACTGTTTTCGACCCCAACAAATAAGACTCAATACAGTAAGTGAAACGAGATCCGATATTACAAATGAGATCGGTAAAAGAAAAGACTTAAAGCGATGTGAAAATGAGGTCGATGTGTGTGTTAAACTCTCTCTAGGGTTTTCGTCGTGTCCTCTTTCTTTCTTGATCTCCTCTTCTTTTAGTCGATTTCACTCGGATTCTTTTCAACCTTTCTGCGATCTTCAGACGTCGATATCGGCCTGTTAGATGTGTTTTATCTGGGCTGGTCCTTATCTCTGTGACGGGCCGCGTGATATATTTCCATCCTCATTATGTTTGATGTCCTTTTCCTCGTTTCTGGGCCTGCCCTCTGTTCGGCCTTTCTTGGCCGTTGCTAAGCTCGAACGGACCGATTTTGGATCCAACAAACATGACCGGCAGGCCGATCGTCTACCAAGATTCTGGAGTGCTACATGATGGGTTAGAGACAATCCGGCCCGGCCACAAAGGGTGCAATTTGTAACTAGGCCAGTCCACCCACTAACACGTCCCATCAGATTAAGGCCTAAGGCTTTTCAACACGTACATCAATCTAACATTGTGTTAGCTTGGAAAAATAATATCAGTAACAACAATTCGTTTACACAAAACATGGCTTTATTTATCATATAGGGTACATGGTTCACAACACACAACATAATATACAAGTAGTGGCATGCCAAGAAAGCAAAAGTACATACTTATAGTCTGAAAATGACTTTAGCAAAAAGAAGCAAACTCTACACCAGCCGGCCTAACTCCTCGCGGCTGCTGCAGGCTGACTCGATCTACTGGTCACCTGAAAACAACAACGAGTGAGGAGTGAGTAATCACATTGCGTTAGCATCCGCAGGGACCATCGCAATGTTTTGTTTCAATTAAACAGTCGGAATCCCCTTGTCCGTACCAGTTCTGAGTTGGTTGTTCGACGCCCGGGGAAAGCTCCAGAAAGAGCCGTTCCCACTCCGTCCCCTGGCCGACATGAGGCGGTCCGCTCTCGCCACGTTAGCAGCTCAAGCAGCCCGCCAACAGTCGACGGGTTCGGAACTGGGACCCCCGAGCCCAGCCCTCAGAGCCAATCCTTTTCCCGAAGTTACGGATCCATTTTGCCGACTTCCCTTGCCTACATTGTTCCATCGACCAGAGGCTGTTCACCTTGGAGACCTGATGCGGTTATGAGTACGACCGGGCGTGAGCGTGATGCAGCCATCCAAATAGAGGTTCCCCTGGTTAGGCGTGGTCCGACTACCCGGAGTGGAGCCAGGGCCATAAGAGTCGGTTTCTCTAAAGGTGTCCAACAAATCCTTGATCAAGATGTTCAATCCGGCCAGGAAGAGTTACTGATTGAAGAGATGATCCAATTGAAGATTCAAGATCAA
This sequence comes from Brassica napus, assembly GCF_020379485.1. Taxonomy (NCBI): domain Eukaryota; kingdom Viridiplantae; phylum Streptophyta; class Magnoliopsida; order Brassicales; family Brassicaceae; genus Brassica; species Brassica napus. Next base: position 1,075,837 of record NC_063449.1, on the reverse strand, counting down.
GCGTTCAATAGAGGTTCAAGATCAAACCGGTCCAATCCAATTCAGATCACTCGCCCAGAATTGAACCGGCCTAACCATCTCTACATGTGATCTTGGTTCAGACCCTGTCCCAATCCCAGCCGGTTCTGAGTAATCCGCCCCATTCCATTTAAGGCAAGCAGGTAAGATTTCACTTATGATTTCTAACCGGTTTATTGTTTTTGGTTTGTGTTGGTTATTTCTTTTAATTTCAATTGCATGAACTTATGGGCAAATTGTTTAAGTCCTTTTCTTTTTATTTATTTGAATCCAATAATTCAAGGCCACTTGTTTAGCCTTTGCTTTAGTTGTCCAAGAAGTGTCGGCCCATTCTTGTCTAGGCCTTGTCGATTTTTAGAGTCCAAGAGAGTCCATGTTGCTTTGCTTCAAAGTCCCCTAGAAGGGCATAGTTGCAGGGTATTTAATCCCTACTATAAGCAGCCTTGTATTATTTTTAGTTCATGAAATATATGAGTCAGTTTGCCCCAGCAAAGAAACCCTTTTTTCTCTAGACTTGTGTGTGAAGCCGGCTAGAAAGATCCCTTGAATCTTATCAAGTTTTCATCACCAAACTTGTGGCGATTCCTCACTCCATACCATCCACCGATCCAGCTTGAGAGAGACTTCAGTCCAGCAAGCCAGATCCCATCTTCATGCCATCTCCATCTCCTGTTCATGTTGAGAGAGACACAAGTCTAGCAACTTGAATCCATCAGCCATCTCTATCCTTCTCTTGTTTTTGTTTCATTGCATCTTTTGTTTCAGATCGGCCATTAAAATAAAACCCATAAAAATTCATATTTGTTTATGTTCTTCACTTCTCAGTTAGTTTACTTTCTGTTCTTCATTTTTTATCCATAAAAACTCATAAAAATCATTCTCTCTTGTTTCAGGTACAAACCGGCCGATCCTCTCTCCATCGCATCCGCCTAGCCGCTCCCTTGTCCATCCGTTCGTCTTGTCCAGTCCGATCTCTTGAACCTCAGTCTAGACAATTGAGTAGTCTGGATCCCAGCATGCAACATTTGGTATCAGAGCCTAAGGCTCTTAAATAATCGGTTGTTTCTTATCCTTAGATAACTTGCATCTCGCTTTTGTGTTCATTTCTTTGCATTAGAAAAAAAAAAAAAGTTCTTGCTGTTCTTGCTGTTCTTATTGTTCTTGATTGTTCATCTTAGTAGTTTCCTAGATCATTTTCGTGCATCCAAAGGAGGAGTCAATCTGTTTGTGAGATTGATCGACCAGCTTTCCTTAACCGGAGGTCGACTTTTCCAAACAGCATTAATTTTGAATTTTGATTGCTTGAACATCAAGATTAATTGCCTTGATTGATTTGCATTCATTTCTGAGTGTTAGATTGATCGGAGCATTTAAATTAGGATTGTCAATCATCATTTAGTTTTTATAAAAAAAAACAAAATCTTTCAATTTAATCTAGATTTCTAATTGCATCTGATTTGGACTTTCCATTTCTGTTTTCTTGATTGAGTCGACTTTCTTTTCAAAACTTAAAAAAAAAAAAGATTTCACTTTCCATTTATAATTTAAAATCCAGTTTTAAATTTCATTAAAAAAAAAAATTCTTTCAATCTATTTTCAAACTTGAATTGCATTTAGTTTCTACTTTCCTTTTTTTTATTTTCTTGATTGATCTGATTTTCAAATCCAAAGTTAAAAAAAAAAAAAAAATTCAACTTTCCTTTTTAAACTTTTCGAATTTCATTTCCATATTAAAAAAAAAAAAATCATTTGTATTTACTTGATTGATGTTATGAACCAGATTGTGGATGGCTCATAACTAAGAGATTATGATTTGTAATCTTTCCATTTATCTATGACGGTGTAATCTCCTATATAAGGAACCTCTATTTTATGAATAAAGAGAGACTTTTCCATTACTTTTATAACACATTATCAGCACGAAACTCTAAATCCATAAGCTAATACCCAAATCAAAAAACCCTAAAATCCTAACCCTAGCCGGCGATCCGACGAACCCTAAACCTCGATCGCGTCTCTTGTTCCCACATCTGTTCCAGCTCGCGTCCCTGATCAGCTTCAGCCCCAGGCGTTCCTGATCCTAGCTCAGACGTTCGCGACCCGAGAGCAGCTCCAGCATGCGACCTCTTCCTCGTTCGCGAGAGCATCAGACAGCTTGCGTCCGACGATCAAGGCGTTCCCGATCAAGCAACAAAGGACGTCCGCGACCCGATAGAAGCGACTCAATCCATTCCAGCTCGCGTCCCGTTCGTGTCCAGCTCGCGGCTCAACTCCTTTGGTGGTCCGATTCAACAATCATCTAAGGTTAAAAGGTAATTCAAAACCTAAGAACCCATAATCGAACATGGATTGATTGATAAAGAAGGAAACCCTAAAACACTAATCTTTATGAATCAAAACCATAGGGTAATAGATCAAAAATCCTAATTGAGTAAATCGAAGCTCTAAAAGTTTGATACCCCAAACCCTGAATCATGTTCCTACATGATTAAAACCCCAAATCGGCTTTTACAAGTTAAAATCCGATAAACCGTAACCCTATATCTATAAACCCTAAATAATATAAGTATCAGAATTAATTATACTATAATTATCAAATCACATATTAAAACCCTAATCGAATATTTTGAAATCAAAACTGTTTTCGGTTTTGATCATTGAGGTTTTAAATCTGATTGAATCTGATGCTATGTTGCTAGAATTGTTTGACCGTTAAATTGATAGATTTATATCTCATCCTGCTTGGTTAATTGTTCATCTGATTTAAGATTGTTTAAACCGACCAGCCTGTTAAAACATTGATTGAGTCCGATAGGTTGCTAGCTTGCTTTGCTTATATAATCCGATAGGTTGATAGATTGATTGAGGATTACTTGTTTAAAATCTGAATGATCTGATTGCATGATTCTTGAGGTTTAATATCATCTGCTAGGATTGATAGTTTTGTACTCTGATCTGTTTTAAATAGAAACCCTAAATAATCCGTATGATAGGTTATATTGATCTGATTTGGATGTCTTTGAGAATTGAGAATCCGTATGCTAGGAAGATAGATTCATGATAAAATCTAATGTCTTGAGGTTTAAGATTGTATGCTAAGTTCGATTAAATTGATTGATCTGATTATATGTTTTTGATGTTTGATAAATTCAGATACTAGATAAATTATTTACACATGGTTTATGCTAAATACCAATCAGCCTTGAAACTGATTCATTGAAATTCATGCTTGAAATCTATATTCTAGTATTGCTAAAATCAGCCTTGAAACTGATTGAGTGATTAATAAACTTTTTACTAGTGTTGCTAAAATCCATTGATTGTTAAACCCTAATTGCATGATTAATTGAATCCGTTTTTGCTAGTCTTGATAAACCATAATATTATGAGCACATAGAAATAGTATTGCTGAGACTTGCTAGAAATTGACTGATTGATTAAATGCCTTTAAGATTGATAGTCTCATTGTCCTCACAAGATTGAAATCCGAATTGATTGTTTTTAAGAGTAAGGCCGCATGAAAATTATACCTAAATATTGAGTGATATATGATTTGAGATGTCGAAAATCAACCTGGATTTTGCTGCCCTAAATCTCTCTGGAGATAATTATTTACGGTGGGCATTGGATACAAAGATTATCCTAAAGTCAAAAAGACTTGGTGAATGTATCATAGAAGGCAATAATGCCAATGAGAAAGATTGATACAGGGCAATATTAATTATTAGCCATCATCTTATTAAGAGTCTCAAAGATCAGTATCTGACTATAGAGAATCCTCTAGACCTTTGGACAGAGTTAAAAATCGAGATATGATCACCAAAGAACGGTGTTATTACCAAAGGCCCTATTTGATTGGAGGAATCCCAGAATCCAGGACTATAAGTCCGTGGATGAGTCTATTGCTAGCTGGGCAAAATAATGGATTACTGATGAGAAACAGTGAATTGAGACCTCCTGGATTAACCCCATTACCTGATACCAATAAGGCCGCAGAAGAAAAAAAAGGTAACCACGTCCAGAATGATAGACCACACGGTCATGGCCGTGGAGGGTGGAAAGGACGTGGCCATGGCCACTATAACACATTTGGCCGTGGGAATCACTATGGCAGAGGCCGTGGGTATCAACCCAATTTGAGCCATGGTCAAGGCAGTGGCCGTGGTATATCCTTTAAACCACAAAGCTCGACCAAATCAGTGTGCCATAGATGTGGAATGGGGAACCATTGGGCTAAGATATGAAGGACTCCCAAACATTTTTGTGACCTCTATCAAAGAGAGTCTGAAAGGGAAGAATCCTGAAACCCACTTGGTCTATAAAGATGGTGAAAATAATTTCGAACATGATCAAGATGATCTTATGGAATATGAGACTTATGATTGCCTAAAAGAATCAAGTTGATAATCTGATTTCGACATCAAACTTGTGTGATTGCTTTGCTTGTATGCTTTCTCTGATTTTTATCTCCTTGAATTTATTTCTATTACATTGTCTGCTTAGATTAAATGAATGAATGATTTTTCTATATGAGTACACTGAAAAACGCCAATATAAGTACTAAAGCAGGTATCGCCAGTCTGAAAGAAGACTATGGCTAGGCTAATATATTATTGCCTAAGGGTATGCATCTAGAAATCAGTGATGCCTTATATTCACCCAGCTCTAAGAGCAAGAGCAGCCTATTGAGTTTTAAAGATATAAGAATGAATGGTTTCCATATTGAAACAATGGGCGAAGGAAACAAAGAGTTCCTTCAGATATATGTATAAAATCGCCCAAGGCCATAATAAGTCCTAAAGACTATACATGCATTCTCTACTGACCTAGACTATGCATAGATCAGTATGATAGAGGCTAAAAGCCTGCGAAAATATACACTTTATGGCACGACCGGATTGGCCATCCTGGTCCAAACATGATGCGAAAATTGATATTCAAAAGGCACACATTAAAAGATAAGAAGAGTTATCCCAAAGAATCTCACGTGTGTAGCATGTACACAAGGGAAACTCATTAGGCCATCACCAGTAAAACGGCTACGAGCCCCTTTTTCATAAATAAAGACTATATGTCTAGATAATACTGGTGAATACATGTCCCAAGCGTTTAAATGATTATGGTATGTCCATGGGGGTAAGTGTGGACAATTCTGTGATACATGTCCATACCAAGAACGGCTTGGCCGAAATCTTTTAAAACGCAAATAGCTGATTGATAGACCATAACTTATGAGGTCAAAACTCTCATTCACAGCTTGGGCCACACGAAATTTACATGCACCTAAGTTAATACGCATCAGGCCATTTAGTGAGCATAGATATCCCCTATCAGAATTATTAACGGGTCAAGAGCCAGACATACCCCATCATAAGACATTTGGATGTGCTGTCTATGTACTAATTGCTCCACCACAGAGAACTAAGATGGGACCTCAAAAGGAGGATGGGGATATATGTTGGATATGATTCTCCCACAATAATAAAGTACTTTGAGCCAACTATGAGTGATTATATTTGAGGCCAGGTACATGAATTATTTTAAGACCAGGAGGAGAAAAATAATAAAGCTGGTTAAAGAATGGTAAAAGAAATAGAATGGAATCAACCATCAATTTCTTGGCAAGATCCTTGGACTAAAGAACATGAAATAGACGTCCAAAGATTATACATTTACAAAGCTAGCTAATCAAATGCCAGACACATTTGCTGACCCGAAAAAGAATGACTAAGTCATATATAAACCAGCTTGTAAAGCACCAACGAATTTGATGTCCAAGAAGAGACACAGTCAAGTTGCTACAGAGTCTAGACAACGTATGAAACGTGGTAGACCAATAGGTTCCAAAAGATAAGAATCCTCGGAAACAAAAGAAAGGTGCAGAGAATGATAATCAAAATCCAAATCCGAGGTTACTAAGGAAACCATCCCAGACATGGAGATAAGGCCGGCCGGCTCTAAGGTACAGGTACCAAACAATGTAGCTTGGGACGCCAAGCTGCAAAGTATTAAAGGTCCTGATAATAATGAATCTCAATCGATTATATCATGTCTGGAACATAATGGAACCAATAAGGAATGTCGACATAAGATGATTTATTTGCATACAAGGTAGCACTTGAATTTATGAATATAAGCGAGGATCATGAACCCACGTCAATATAAGAGTGCGCACTCGTAGAACAGATTGGATTGAATGGAAACGTGGGGTTAAATAGTTTAAAGAAGAAAGACGTATTTGGCCATATGATTAAGACGCCATATGATGTTAAAACCAGTGGATATAAATGGGTCTTGTGAGGAATAGAAATCGTGAGATATAAAGCTGATGTTGCACAAGGATTCTCACAAAGACCAGTAATAGATTATGAGGAGACATACTCCCATGTGGTGGATGCAACTACTTTTAGATTTCTCATAAGTCTGGCTATATAAGAGAGAAAATTAGACTTGCAGCAAGTTGATGTAGTGACTGCATATTTATATGGTCCACTGGATAATGAAAGTACTAGAGGGTATTGAGCTGAAAGTACAGCAAGTTCTCGAGAACAATATTGATAATCATCAAAGTATATGATCTGAATATCCTAGGAACCTCTGGATACAATTTTCCAAACAGTTGAATATCTCAAGAAAGAGTTTGAGATGAAAGATCTTGGAAAACAAAGTTTTGTTTGGGATTACAGCTTGAGTACATTAACAATGAAATCCTTGTGCATCAAATAGTATATACAGAAAAGGGTACTCAAGAGATTTAATATGGACCAGTCTCACCCATTATCTAGTACATGGGCGTGAGATCACTTGTTTTGGACACTGATCCATTCAGTCCAAAGGTGGACGATAAAGAAGTCCATTTAGTCCTGAGATGGACGATGCAGAAGTCTTGTTTTAGACACTGATCTGATTGGTCCATAAGAAGGACGATGAAGAAGCCTTTGATTTTGGTTTATTTTATACTAACCAGCCCAAAGAGGGGTTATTTGGTTTTGTTGATTTGTTTTCAGACAAGTTATGTTTTACACATGGTGGTACACGCATATCACAGCAACATCATCCAAGATTTCGTGTGTGTGTATTTGAGGTCGATGACTTAATATGTTCGATCATATTGTGGCATGGCCGATGGTAAAGAAGAACCAACTATCATGTTCGATGACAAAACATATTCTGCCCAAGATCTTCATCACCCACGGATTGCAGAAAATTGGAGAGGTCCAAGGGACCTTCAGTAATGTCCAAATCAGGGGCAGTAATGTGTTTTACTCTTTTTCCTTCACCATGGTTTTGTCCCAATTGGGTTTTCCTGATAAGGTTTTAATGAGGCAACATTAAAGCACATTAGAAGCTCTAAATGGTTATGGCATCCAAGGGGGAGTGTTATGAACCAGATTGTGGATGGCTCATAACCAAGAGATTATGATTTGTAATCTTTCCATTTATCTATGACGGTGTAATCTCCTATATAAGGAACCTCTATGTTATGAATAAAGAGATACTTTTCCATTACTTTTATAACAATTGATTGTTTCTTTTATTTGTCTAAGTCTTTTCATTCCTCTTTCTTTATCTCTTTCTATTTCCCTTTGCACTTGATCTCTTTTCTTTCTTGTATAACAGGAGAGACATGGGAGACGTCAATGCTAATGATGTTCCAACCCAAGCTGACATCAATGCTCAGCTAATAGCCGGCCAAGCCCAACTTACGGCCACTATGAATGCAGTAACCGAGCAGCTGGATCGACTGGAACAAGGGAACCGTCCCAATGGCCCGCGCCCTAGAAGAAGGAATCATCCTTATTTGGAGGATCCACGGCTACACTCTGATGAGGACAGCTCTGATTCTGTACCACCCGATCGAGAAGACCCTCGACCTGTCCAAGCTGAACGAGAGGGTCGGCGAGAACATATAATCCAAGGAGATGGGAGTCCGATCAGGAGGAGGCGCCGAGAGGATGAAGTTCCTTGGCAAGGAGGCAAAGACCTCAAACTTAGCCCGCCCACATTTGCTGGAAAGGTTAACCCGGACGCTTATGTTGAGTGGGAAAGGCGCATGGAGTACATCTTCGAGTACTACAACTACTCCGAGGCCAGGAAGATAGCCTTAGCCGCAGCCCAACTGACTGACAATGCTCTCTCCTGGTGGGATAGAGAAGTGTCTGAGGCCGGCCGAGTCTCGAGTTGAGACTTGCGAAGAAATGCGATCCAAGCTTCGCACAACGTATGTTCCAGCTTATTATCAACGGGACTTACAAAAACGTTTTCGTAAATTATCTCAGGGAACTAGGACAGTAGAGGAGTACTACGAGGAGTTTGAGTCCCTCAGGAACAAACTCAAGATGCGTGAGACTCAGGAGACGCTGATGGCACAGTTCATGGACGGTCTGCAAGATCGTATCGCCCGAAAGGTGGAGCGCCAGCAGTATGAGACCTTCCACGACCTGCTACATTTTGCCATTCAAGCTGAGCAGCACATTAAGAGGAAGACTGCGTCTACGACCAAGGGCAAGAGTACTTGGACGCAACCGGCTTCCAAAGGTGCTGACAAGGGCAAATCCATTGAAGTGGAGAACCGGTTCAAGAAGAACCAAGCCGAGCAGTCTAAGACCGATCAAGCCGATCAAGGTAAGACCCAAGCTCAAAATCAACGGACCCGTGACATTACTTGTTTTAAATGTCAGGGAAAGGAGCACTACGCGAGAGATTGCCCAAACAAACGTGTGATGGTCCTCAAGGCTGATGGTGAAAATGAATCCCAAGACGAGGCCGAGGTCGAGACCTTAGTGTCTGATGAAGTGGTGGTCGATTATGCTGAGACCGGAGAACTATTGGTTACCAGACGTTCTCTCAGTGCCCTCTTCGACCCTGAAGCCATCCAAAGAGAAAACATCTTTCATACAAGATGTAGCGTGGAACAAAAGGTATGTAGCCTGATCATAGATGGTGGTTCTTGTACTAACGTGGCTAGAAAGTATCTTGTTGATAAGATAGGTTTGATCAAGACGCCCCATCCGCGGCCATACCGACTTAAGTGGCTCAATGATGAGACTGAGCTCAAGATAGCCGAGCAAGTTGTTGTATCTTTCAGTATTGGCAAGTACCATGGCCAGGTCAAGTGTGATGTTGTGCCCATGCAAGCCGGTCACATACTCTTAGGGCGGCCGTGGCAGTTCGACAAAGAGACCATTCATCACGGCCGAACCAATGTTTATAGCTTCAACCACAACAACAAAAAGCACAGCCTAGCACCTCTAAGTCCTCAAGAGGTTTATGAGATGCAACAGGCCATGGACCATTCCAGCAAGGTAAGTAAGACTAACCTTTATCTCACTTCCAGTCAAGTAGTTAAGTCTTTACACCACGAAACGCATGTGATACTAATGGTCTTTAGGGAAGGTTGTTTTCAGGTATTGAGGCCCAAGAGTTACCCGCTGAGGTACAAGGCCTCATGGAGCAGTACAAGGACGTCTTTCCTGATGAGATCCCAGCCGGTTTACCCCCTATCCGCGGCATAAAACATCAGATGGACCTTGTACCAGGTGCGCCCTTACCAAACCGAGCCGCCTACCGAGTCAACCCTGAAGAAGCCAAGGAGTTAGAGAGACAGGTCCAAGACCTCATGGATAAGGGTTACATCCGCGAGAGTCTTAGTCCGTGTGCAGTTCCGGTCCTATTGGTGCCTAAGAAGGACGGGACCTGGCGCATGTGTGTGGACTGCCGAGCCATCAACAACATAACCTGTCATGTCCCCGTTCCGGGAACTTGACATGGGACATAGACATTTCAACAGAAACGGGACTGCTTTGGTTCATATCATGGGAATTGATCGTGAACAGGCTGTAGTGAAGTGAATGATCAGGATGGATCTTGAGAAAACCAAGTCTAGGTCTGGAAATAGACCAAGGGACTTAGTAGGATTGAATAAGATGAAGAGAGCAAGCTGGACGAGTGATGAGACAGCTGGACGATGTGAGAATGAAGCTCGGTCAGCTGGGCGAAGCTCGGACAAGCTCAGTGTAGCTCACATCAAGTTCGGCCAGTTCAGCTAGCTGGACTACTAGCTCACTCAGCTGGGTCAGCTGGGAGTCAGCTCAACTCAGCTGTATGAGTGTTGGAAGCTCAGACCAGTGTGATAGTTCTGGGCGGTTACTGGGCCGATTGGTTGGCCAAGGATGGCTATGGGCCGATGGGCTTTTCTGGTCAGGCCATGGGCATGGGCAATCCGTGTGGGCTTGTTTTGGACATGTCCAGGAGTGATTTGACAGTTCCAGGACGTCTGGTAACTGCCATAGGCGAAGGGGTGTGATCTGGTCCATTGATTAAATCAATGGCCAGAAATGATACCGAAGGGATGCAATGGTTAAAAAGTAACCACTCCTTCTCCTATATAAGGAAGGCAAGTCCGTGCCTATGCAGGCACACCAGGGCTTCCTTCTACACCCTGAAACACAAAGAAAACCAGAGAAAAAGAGAGGGAGAGAGAGAGTCGGATTGCTTCATCCAAGATCAAGAGTGGTGTGAAGGCAGCAAAGAGGCAGTTTTGTGGGCAATCACAAGGGGAGTTGAGAACGACCCTTTGATGGTGATTGATCATGGATGATCACGTCCTAGGCTTCCTCTGTGTCCTGGGAACACACGCAAATGGTCAGGAGGGATGGGAGAAGGCTGGACTCCACTCTCAAAGGCATGAACAGCCTTGAAGGCGGATGCAGTGTGGAAGCTGGTTTCATGGAAGTTCCATGGATGGGAAGTTGGTGTGACCCTTGAATAGATCTTATCAATACTGGAGGTATGTGATAAGACAATGATGGAGGTGTGCTCTGGAGGGGCATGGCCGTCCATGATAAGGGAAGGCACATGATCTAATCAGATCATGTATAAGGTAACCGATTTTATGATTACTTTCCAGTTTATATTTCTGTCTCTTGTGGTGCGATCCAGGTCAAGTATGGCACGCCCCTTGAAGACCATATATTCTGAATGATTATGGTGTAATCTGTGGGTTCAGACTTGATTGCACTGAACCATGGCCTTGGCCGGTTCAGGAATGATGCTCATGGCCTTAGCCGGCCTTACATAGTCAGGATCCATATGATCCGGGTCGATTCGTTGGATTCTGATTATCGGAATCTCTTAGTTGAAATTTATCATGAATTATCGTGAATTTTAATTAGTTTTTCGGAATTTATTTGATGGGGTCAATTTCTGGCCTGAGACTGACCAAAGTCGGTTTCCACATGATCCGGACCTCTGGGTCGGATTCTGTTGATGGGAAACCTACTTGGGGGATTTATTAGGAGTTTTCATGAATTTTGATTAATTTTTGGAGCACTTTTGAAAGTAGCCAGAAATGCACTTGAGAGGCCAATACTAGGTGGTGGAGACCAAGAGTATTGAGCTTGGTGTGTTTATTTAAGGAAGGCCGTGTGAGATCTGATCTTGGGCAAGGATGGACAACCTGATCCATGGATGATGGATCAAGGTGTCTGCTCTGATTGATCTGAGGATGCACCGGTTGTGAGAGAAAGGCTAATCGGCTCCATTGGGACATAGTTCCATGGCCAGTTAGGTATGTATGAAGACTCATCAGTTCTGAGTCATGTGGGGTGGCTGGTTGATTGACTTGGAGTCTGGTTGGCATTATTAGTCATGAGAGGACTTGACATTATTAGTCCATGAGAGGACTTGACATTATTAGTCCATGAGAGGACTTGACATTATTAGTCTATGAGAGGACTTGATATTATTAGTCCTTGTGAGGACTTGGTATGATTAGTCCATGAGATGACTTGACATTGTTAGTCCATGGGCTGGACTTGGTTTCATAAGCTGATAAGCTAAAGGATGTTGAATGAAGCATGAGCCTGGAAGGGCCAAATGCATGTCCTTAGCTGTTTGAAGACTTCTCAAGGGTTACTTAAGTCAGTGGGGATGGTTGGCTGAATGACTAAGTACCTAGGGGAGTTTTTTTATGTGTAAAGGAGCTGGATGCAGTATATGGCAGCTGGCCATAGCTCGGTCTTATCTCAGTTCGAGTGTGACAGCTCGATCAGCTGGTTTACGAGTTCATTCAGCTAGAGCAGCTGGGCCGATAAGCTAACAAGCTCTGTGGATGTGGCTAAGGTATGATCTAGTAACTCTTGCTTAGCTCTAGATAAAATGGACTAGGGGAACGGAACCTCAGATTCGTATGAACCATTAGCTGAGGTGATTCGACCGGACGAGTATTAGATTGGTTATAGACCAATGGATGATAGATGTTATTCCGCTGCGTATGTGTTGTATTGATCTAAGCTAGGAAAGACTATGGTAGTCTTGAGCTAAGATTTGAGTTAACCCTCGCCTATGGGCGATGTTTTAAATAAATGGACAAAATTTTGAGAGGTTCGGTCAGGGTATGGACCGAGCGACGTGAGGCATCGACCGCGGCCTAGTCGGCCGGAATCGGGTCTTACAAGTTGGTATCAGAGCATGCTTGATCCTGTTAAGGACAGTGCTCAAAGGTGTTGAGTTCCAAACCAAAATTAATTCTGAAAACAAAGATGACTTGGAACCTTAGCTGTGGTGAACCAAGTGAGAGTTGAGGTAAGATTGGGTTTCATGCTTGTGAACGGAGAAGTTCCAAGATGAGCCGGCTTAGCCAAGATGCACTCTCCAAGGCAAGACCCTGAAAACAAAAAGGTTTGTTTATCTAGTTATTTGGGAGTAGTAGACGGATTGGACGATGAACGCAATGCAAGATCTTTGTATGGACGACCTGGACAAAGGAAGTAACGTCGACCAGAGAGTGGCTTAGGTTGAAAGAAACGTGCAGCACTCTCTTGGAGGTTCGTGTTATCCCTTGTTGGCCGTTCAAAACAAGTGAGCCTATGCGATGTTCATGTTTGTCTAAGGGAGACGCTACATGGCTAGTACATGAGTGGGCTTGGGATCAGATGGATCAGCTTGGACTCAGTGTAAGTCAAGGTAGGATTCCTTAAGATTGAGGTAATGGAATGGATCAATTCCAAGAGGAATTGGAAACATGATGCTATGTATGTTAGTATGATGGGGATTGAGGTATATTATAAACATTCTCGTGAATGGTATGGGACATTCATGGAAGTGTGACACTTTGGAGAATGGTATGGGACGTTTTCCAAATGTGTTATCAAACCGAGATCCTACTCAACTAGATACCTAATGTTGTGGAGGTATTTAGTGATTGGCAACGTCATGAGGGATGTTACGGACATTCCTTATGGTATGGTCATGACCTGAGATGATTCCAAGAGAATCATATTGAATGATTACAACGAGATGTTGTGAATCAGTCTGAGGTAGGCAATGCTTATGGAATGAGCAGCCTGGGGAACATGGCAAATCCGCTAAGGAAGAGTAACTTAGGGATTGCATAATTTTACCAAGACTCAATAGAGATAAGCATTACTCCTCGTTGATCCATATGGATCGGTTGGGGCTTGACCAGTATGGCAAGTGACCAGGAGAGTGGAACAGCTTCGGTATGCAATCGAGTCCAGAGAAGGACCAGGGTTGGCTTACTCGAACGAGTCCAAATGGAATTAGATACTTTGAATGGACCTTGTGAAGGGACCTTGAGTATTGGTGGTGTGGAAACACACGTATTGTTTGACACTGGAGCTACACATAGCTTTGTGAGCCCATGAATGATTGGAAAAGGTTTGTTCCTGACAGGAACTGGGGATGATCCTTGCATAGTGAATCCGGTCGGAGGGCAAGTGATGCATTCACTAGGGCTGATAAAGGGCATCCCGGTATTGATCACAGACAGGGTAATGCCTGCGGATCTGATTGTTGTCCGCCTTGAGAATCATGAAGTGATTTTAGGTATGGACTAGCTTGGAAAGCATAGGGCCACCCTTGAATGTCACCGTGTACGGGTGCAGTTTGAGATGGGTTGTGAAGCCCCGATTAGCTTCCAAGGAATTTGTTCGACCTCTGTGGTTTATGCAGTCCATGCGGAACGGATGCTTGCAAATGGTTGAGAGGCCTACTTGGCTACCATTACCACTGGGGAGGTCGTGGGGGGTGGTAACCCGGACGTGATTCCGCTGGTCAGTGAGTTCGAGGACGTGTTTCGGGCGCTATAGGCATTCCCCCTGATAGGGCTAACCCGTTCATAACAAAACTGGAACCAGGGACGGCCCCAATGTCTAAAAGTCCCTATTGTATGGCTCCTACCGAGATGGCCGAGCTGAAGTCGATCAAGTCCAGTGAGGGACAAGGATCGCAGCACAACCAAGTCGGAGATTGACCTATGGTTGGAACAAAGACGATCATTTCCGATGAGGGATGAGGATCGTAGCACAACCAGGTCAAAGATTGACCTATGGTTGGGGTGATACGGTTGAGTCCCGGAGTGGACCAGAACCGCAATATGATCAAGTCTGGTAAGGGACGAGGGTCAGGACACGACCTACTCGGAGTTGGACCTATGGTCGGAATGCACGATCGAGTCCCTGAGTGGACCAGGACTGGAATATGATCACGTCCTAAATGGACCAGGTTCAACTTTTGACAAAGTCCGGTGGTTGACAGAGTCAAGATGAGGCGGTTTAGTCTAGAATGGACTAAGATCGCAATATGGCCAAGCTGGGAGAGGCTGTGGCTGGTTAAGGATGATCCAGTAATTGGTGGCTGGAATCATAAACCTTAGTGTCCGGGAAGGACTTAAGGAAACAGAATAATCTGTTAGGACTCATGGTGGAATGAGCAGCCTAAAGATTGGAACATGTTCGCTAGGACTTGGCTGGTGCATCGAGTGGCTTGGAGATTGGTTGAATCTACTAAGACTTGAGTACGCAGTATGTTCCTAGGGACTGAATTTGATCTAGTCATGGACTAAGATCCGGAAAAGAATAAAGTCTAGAGTAGATGACATTCTAAAGAAAGATATGGACTTGGTGTCTACTAGGACTACAACCTGGAGAGTTGGGTCAGTGTCACAAGTCATGTCTTTGTGTTGGTGCATGATGGACCACTTGATAAGATTTTGGGTTAAATCTCTATCAAGTGGGGGAGAATTGTATATATGATGATCAAGACGTGATCAGTGAGAAGGAACAAGGAGGGAGATGTAACGAATTGGTTAGGAAGAACCAATCGAGCATGCTCCATGTTCCGGATGCAAAGAGTTCGATCGGAACCTATTGTCTTGAGACAGGACGTCAGCACCACTGGATTCGAGGACAAATCCATCCTAAGTGGGGGAAACTTGTCATGTCCCCGTTCCTTGAACTTGACATGGGACATAGACGTTTCAACAGAAACGGGACTGCTTTGGTTCATATCATGGGAATTGACCGTGAACAGGCTGTAATGAAGTGAATGATCAGGATGGATCATGAGAAAACCAAGTCTAGCTCTGGAAATAGACCAAGGGACTTAGTAGGATTTAATAAGATGAAGAGAGCAAGCTGGACGAGTGATGAGACAGCTGGACGATGCGAGAATGAAGCTCGGTCAGCTGGGCGAAGCTCGGACAAGCTCAGTGTAGCTCACATCAAGTTCAGCCAGCTCAGCTAGCTGGAATACTAGCTCACTCAGCTGGGTCAGCTGGGAGTAAGCTCAACTCAGCTGGATGGAGTGCTGGAAGCTCGGACCAGTGTGACAGTTATGGGCGGTTACCGGGCCGATTGGTTGGCCAAGGATGGCTATGGGCCGGTGGGCTCTTCTGGTCAGGCCATGGGCATGGGCAATCCGTGTGGGCTTGTTTTGGACATGTCCAGGAGTGGTTTGACAGTTCCAGAACGTCTGGTAACTGCCATAGGCGAAGGGGTGTGATCGGGTCCATTGATTAAATCAATGGCCAGAAATGATACCGAAGGGATGCAATGGTTAAAAAGTAACCACCCCTTCTCCTATATAAGGAAGGCAAGTCCGTGCCTTTGCAGGCACACCAGGGCTTCCTTCTACACCCTGAAACACAAATAAAACCAGAGAAAAAGAGAGAGAGAGAGAGAGTCGGATTGCTCCATCCAAGATCAAGAGTGGTGTGAAGGCAGCAAAGAGACAGTTTTGTGGGCAATCACAAGGGGAGTTGAGAACGACCCTTTGATGGTGATTGATCATGGTTGATCACGTCCTAGGCTTCCTCTGTGTCCTGGGAAACACTTAAATGGTCAGGAGGGAAGGGAGAAGTCTGGACTCCACTCTGAATGGCATGAACAGCCTTGAAGGCGGATGCAATGTAGAAACTGGTTTCATGGAAGTTCCATGGATGGGAAGTTGGTGCGACCCTTGAATAGATCTTATCAATACTGGAGGTATGTGATAAGACATTTATGGAGGCGTGCCCTGGAGGAGCATGGCCGTCCATGATAAGGGAAGGCACATGATCTAATCAGATCATGTATAAGGTAACCGATTTTATGATTACTTTCCAGTTTATATTTCTGTCTCTTGTGGTGCGATCCAGGCCAAGTATGGCACACCCCTTGAAGACCATATATTCTGAATGATTATGGTGTAGTCTGTGGGTTCAGACTTGATTGAACTGAACCATGGCCTTGGCCGGTTCAGGAATGATGCTCATGGCCTTAGCCGGGCTGTACATAGTTAGGATCCATATGATCCGGGTCGATTCATTGGATTCTGATTGTGGGAATCTCTTAGTTGAGATTTATCATGAATTATCTTGAATTTTAATTAGTTTTTCAGAATTTATTTGATGGGGTCAATTTCTGGCCTGAGACTGACCAAAGTCGGTTTCCACATGATCCGGACCTCTGGGTTGGATTCTGTTGATGGGAAACCTTCTTGGGGGATTTTTCAGGAGTTTTCATGAATTTTAATTAATTTTTGGAGCACTTTTGAAAGCGGCCAGAAATGCACCTGAGATGCCAATACTAGGTGGTGGAGACCATGAGTATTGAGCTTGGTGTGTTTATTTAAGGAAGGCCGTGTGTGATCTGATCTTGGGCAAGGATGGACGACCTGATCCATGGATGATGGATCAAGGTGTCTGCTCTGATTGATCTGAGGATGCACCGGTTGTGAGAGAAAGGCTGATCGACTCCATTGGGACATAGTTCCATGGCCGGTTAGGTATGTATGAAGACTCATCAGTTCGGAGTCATGTGGGGTGGCTGGTTGATTGACTTGGAGTCTGATTGGCATTATTAGTCCATGAGAGGACTTGACATTATTAGTCCATGAGAGGACTTGACATTATTAGTCCATGAGAGGACTTGACATTATTAGTCTATGAGAGGACTTGATATTATTAGTCCTTGTGAGGACTTGGTATGATTAATCAATGAGAGGACTTGACATTGTTAGTCCATGAGCTGGACTTGGTATCATAAGCTGATAAGCTAAAGGATGTTGAATGAAGCATGAGCCGGGAAGGGCCAAATGCATGTCCTTAGCTGTTTGAAGACTTCTCAAGGGTTACTTAAGTGAGTGGGGATGGTTGGCTGAATGACTAAGTACCTAGGGGAGTTGTTTTATGTGTATAGCAGCTGGCCATAGCTCGGTCTTAGTTCAGTTCGAGTGTGACAGCTCGATCAACTGGTTTACGAGTTAATTCAGCTAGAGCAGCTGGGCCGATGAGCTAACAAGCTCTGTGGATGTGGCTACGGTATGATCTAGTAACTCTTGCTTAGTTCTAGATAGAATGGACTAGGGGAACAGATCCTCAGATTCATATGACTTGATTCGGGTCTAGGATCAACCTTTGAGCTAACTGGTAGTTGAGAGAACTAACCATTAGCTGAGGTGATTCGACCGGACGAGTATTAGATTGGTTATAGACCAATGGATGATAGATGTTATTCCGTTGCGTATGTGTTGTATTGATCTAAGATAGGAAAGACTATGGTAGTCTTGAGCTAAGATCTGAGTTAGCCCTCGCCTATGGACAATGTTTTAAATAAAGGGAGAAAATTTTGAGAGGTTCGGTCAGGGTATGGACCGAGCGACGTGAGGCATCGACCACGGCCTAGTCGGCCGGGATCGGGTCTTACATAACCATCAAGTATCGGTACCCAATACCAAGATTAGATGATATGTTGGATGAACTAAGTGGATCTGTTGTGTTTTCTAAGATTGATCTCAGGAGTGGATATCACCAAGTTCGTATGAAGGAGGGTGATGAATGGAAGACTGCCTTCAAGACCTAGCAAGGTCTATACGAGTGGCTAGTCATGCCGTTTGGTCTCACCAACGCCCCCAGTACTTTCATGAGACTCATGAACCAGGTTCTTCGACCTTATATCAGTAAATTTGTGGTTGTGTACTTTGATGACATACTGATCTATAGTCGTTGCTTAACTGATCACCTTAGCCGCCTTGAACAAGTAATAAAAGTTCTTAGACAAGAATGCCTATATGCTAACTTAAAGAAATGTGTGTTTTGCACTGATCAATTGGTGGTTGTGAGTTCACAGGGACTGAAGGTCGATGAGGAAAAGATTAAGGCGATTCAAGACTGACCCACACCGACCACGATCGGACATGTCCGCAGTTTCCATGGTCTGGCCAGCTTCTATCGACGGTTTGTCAAGGACTTCAGCACCATTGCTGCTCCAATGATTTCCGTGATCAAGAAGAACATATCCTTTGCTTGGGGACCAGCCCAAGAAGAGTCTTTTAACAAGCTAAAATATAGTTTGACTCATGCACCGGTCCTTACTCTACCTAACTTCTATAACACCTTTGAGATTGAATGTGATGCATCAGGTACAGGTATTGGAGCCGTGCTTACTCAAGGAGGCCGCCCCGTGGCCTACTTCAGTGAGAAATTGAGTGGAGCTACCCTCAATTATCCGACCTATGATAAAGAGCTTTATGCTCTAGTGAGATCTCTAGAAACTTGGCAACATTATCTTTTGTCTAAAGAGTTTGTTTTTCATACAGATCATGAGACGCTTAAACATCTAAGAGGTCAGACTACACTCAAGAGGAGACATGCCAGATGGTTGGAGTTTGTGGAGACTTTCCCTTATGTGATTAAGTATAAGAAGGGCAAAGATGGAGATATTCTATTTTTTCCGATCTTCGTAATTATCTTCAAAATTTCGTATTTATCCGTGGAAACTTGACACTTATCTTCCCTTGCGAACCAAGCGTAAACCGACATGTGGTTTACGGGCTGTTGGTTAAGAAATCGGAAGTTGGGCCTCGGGTCATGTCTTAGGTCCCTTTGGGCCGTCTTTCGACTCGAAGCGTTTATTACGGCTTCTTTCGATAAAGAATGAACTTTCCGTGGTTTTTACGGTGAAGTTTGATTGATAACTTAGAAATGGCGGGGAAAGTGAGATGGGTTCGCTACGGTATTCGGGAGATAGCATCGAAGGGTAGACGAGAATGCATGGACTGATGTCGTATCGACGTTTCGGAAGAGCTCGATCGCTACGTAGCGACCGAACTTTGGTTCGAGCTCGGTCGCTACGTAGCGACCGAGCTCCGGCTTGAGCTCTGTCGCTACGTAGCGACCGAGCGGAATGGACGTTTGGTCGCTACATAGCGACTGAGCTTTGGCTCGAACTCGGTCGCTACGTGGCGACCGAGCGGAGCACGTGTTTGGTCACTGCGTAACGATCCTTCTCGAGCTCTTGTCCGATGATTTGTGTTTCTTCCGCAAAGTTTTTCGTAAAGAAGAATCTATTTTGAAAAAGTATTTGTCGAAGAACTTCGTCATAACCGTTTTTGACCCCAACAGTTAGCCCCCCAGCTCGTTAGAGTTGAGACTCTTGCGGGCGGTTTAACGATTTTGGCGAAGTTAGGCGTATTGAACGAAGTTTACTTCAAATTCCGCGGAAAAGAATTCTCGAGAAAATGTTTTTTTTTTTTTTAGATATAAAATTTCGAGCCCATACTTCTATAAGTAGTGAGCTCTTGTCATTCATTTGCTTCACACCTTTCCTTCTTCAAACCTTTAAAAAATCTCTAGATCCAAATCTCTTGTTTTTAACATGTCTTCTTCCCATGGTGACAAGCGAATTTCCGATGTGGAGATGGGCGAGGCTACATCTCCGGTGCCGATTCTGACTTCTCCGGTCGAAGCGCCGGCCTGCGTTGCCGATCATCTCTCCTTTCGAGAGAAATTAGTTCGTCGCCAAGCCGAGAAAGAAAAGGTTCGAGCCAGCGCCGAGTTACAGTCCTCTTCTGCACTGGCCGTTGCTCCAGGTCATGGGACCGAGGGCGTAACTCCGCGAGATACGGGAACTCTCGCAGGCTCGGTTGGTCCGGATGCTTCGGCTTTACCTGCTGGATCGTCCACGACTCCGATTCTCGTCGAAGATAAGGGGAGGGCCACTGACTCTATGCCGCCTCCTCCTGCCAGGAAGGAGATCGTTCTAGCGCTGCACGCTCCTAGTGTTGTTCCGGTTACTCAGCCTAAGGGCCGGAAGAGGAAGTTTACCAAGGGCGGTGACGGGGAATCTTCGCAGCAAGGAGGCTCGAGCATAGCGTCGGGGCTTCGCGGAAAGGTTTGTCGCTCACTCACTTTCTTGATCGTTGTATATTGTTCTAAAAGACAAAGGATCTCTAACTTTCTTCACGGTTTGCAGTTCGTGTCGTTGATCGACGGGATGATCATCGAGTGCGGTTCTGAGACCAGTCGTCTTGCCGGGGAGTTGTTGGAACTTCAGGGTAGATGGTCCGAAACCAAGGCCATGCTGACGGCTGTCAAGGGTTCTCACTCCGTGAAAGTGTCGAAACTTGAGATCGTGATAGGGGAGCTCGAGAGGGACCTCGGGAAGACGGCGAGTTCATTGCTCAAGGAGAAGAAAGCCATGAAGGCCAAATCTTCGGAAGTTTGTCGTCTTCAGTGTCAGATTGAGAATGATGCAGGATTAGTGAGCCGCGGGATTCGAGAGGCCAAGGACGCTCTTAGTTCTGAGTTCCAAGCTCGCTTGGTGAAGATCTCCGCCTTTCTGGGCTCCCTCGAGTGCATTCGGAACAGGGATTTAGCCTTGGCGACGATCGAAGGCGGGATGGCCGTGGTTCAGTCGTTCCAAAGTGAGACTCCTCCGACCTTAGAGGCCGAAGAGGCCCGACTGTCTGGCTGCAAGGGAGATTTGGCAGTCGTGGATGGAGATTTCGATCTCATCCTAGCTGACCTGAAATCCGTGTGCCTTCTCCCGACGGGTTCAGAAGGCCCTGAGGGGAAGGATCCGGTACTCGGGGTGACGCGGCTCCAGGTTTAGATGAAGCGACGGGTGAAGAGGGAGCGTGAGTTCTGAGGATGACTTTGGTTAGATCTCTTGCGGGAGATTTTTTTTATGTTTGATGTTTCGGCCTTAAATGGTCTTATTTCGTGTTTCGGGACTGACTTTGTGTGGCTTTGAATCCCAGCCGCTCTGTGGCTTTTATGACAAGATGGTCGAGTTGCATTTTTCATAAGCTTACTTATGGAGTGGAAGAAGGGTGATGAGTTGTCGTCTCATATCCTTTTTCGATGTGAAATGTTTTGTTCGAGATCTGTTTCGAGAGTTTTTCCGCGAGGTATCGACTTCGCGGGATATCTGAAGATGTCGAACATAAACATAGAGGCATGGTTTTGGGATCTCGTATCTTTTGGATATCATGCCTTGAGATGTTAGAGACCAGTGCGCTGGGTTTAGGGCAAGACCTAGGTTTACTTTCGGTTTAAGATTTTGTGCGGTGACTAGCCGGCTATCGATTTATCTGTCGCGATTTTAACCTGATTCGTACCGATTTAAAGTCCGCGATAGGTTCTCGGCTTATATGACTTGTTAGATACGAATCGAGCATCTCTCCGGAGACAATTTTTAAGCCAACCGGAAGTGCTGGACCAAAATTTCGGGTTTCTTTTATAGCGCTATTATCCTTGTGTCGGATGTACGAGAGTCATCTTCGTAAGATGGCTATGTCTGTTTAGGACGTTCGAGAGTTCGATGTGATCAGCACCGAACTTGGCGGCAAATGCCGTTGTTTAGAGTTTTTGCGCAAGATATGTGTTAAAATGTTCATCATTTTTTGACGGAGTGTCCGTTTATGTCGTTCGGAAGAAGTAATCGTTGAACCATCTCTCGCGACGTCTCGCGATGCCAATGGATGCTTCTTCCTACCGGCTGATTTATTTTTGAAATTCGAAAATGTTTCGCGGATACAAGATAATTTGCTTGGTTGAGATATGTCGGAAACATCGAAGGCGTGGTCGGATGTTTTCGAGTTTGAGAGTATACGAGTATACATATCCACTCCCCCCCTTTTTGATGGGGGGGGACAGCTGAATTTTCCTTTTGACAAACTGCCTACGTACTCCTTATGGAGATCAAGCCGTCTCGTAGTTCGGTGATTGCGAGTTGGTCAGTGGTAGTATTTTTTGAGATGCATCGCGTTCCAGGTCCTTGGAATTTTTATGCCTTGCATGTTGGCTATTTCGTAGGAGCCTGGTCGGATGATTTTTTCGATTTTATAGGGTCCTTCCCAGTTTGCTCCGAGTTTTCCCGCGTTTCGTTCAGCGGTGTTTTGGAAGACTTTGCGAAGGACTAGATCTCCCTGATTAAATCTGCGATTCCGTACGTTGGAATTGTAGTACTTCACGGCTGCGTGTTGGTAATTTTGGATTCAGATGAGCGCTCGATCTCGGCGCTCGTTAATGACATCGAGGTCGTCGAGGAGCATTGCGTTGTTGAGCTCCTCTCGTTCGGGAAGTAATCTTCTTCGAACACCGGGGAATTCTACTTCTGCGGGAATCATGCATTCCGTTCCGTAAACCAGAGCGAAAGGGGTTTCTCCTGTTGCTCGCCTCGGGGTGGTACGGTGGGACCAGAGGACTCCCTCGAGTTCGTCAGCCCACCTGCCTTTTTTGGCCTCTAAGCGTTTCTTCAGTCCGTCGAGAATGGTTTTATTAATCGTTTCAGCTTGTACGTTACACTGCGGATATCTGGGCGTTGATTTGTTAAGCCGTATCTTCCATTTTTCGCAGAATGCCTCGAACCGGGTGGAGATAAACTGAGATCCGTTATCGGTTACGATTAGGAACTCCATGCCTACAGATGATGTTTTTCCATACGAAACTTTCGACTTGGACATCTTTTATACTTGCGTACAAATCTGCCTCTACCCATTTTGAAAAGAAATCGGTGAGGACTAAAAGGAAACACTTTTGCTTTGAATTATGAAGGGGACCGACAATGTCCATGGCCCAGTGCATAAAAGGATAGGGTGATGTGATGGAGGAGAGGACTTCGGCTGGTTGTCGGATGGTTGGAGCATGCCTCTGGCATTTTTCGCATTTTCGTGCGAACTTCTCGCAATCTCCGATCATCGTTGGCCAGTAGTATCCATGGCGTTTGATTTTCACTGCCAGTGATCTTCCGCCGGAATGATTGCCGCAGGACCCAGAATGTACTTCTTCCATCACTTTTTTTGCTTCTTCCCCTTCCAGGCACGTCATGAGTGGTCCGGAGAATCTCCATTTGTAAATTTTGCCGTCTACTGTTACGTAGCGCGTGGCCTGTGTTCGGACTTTGCGGGCTGCCCATTTCTCGGTGGGCAGGCATCCGTCGATAATGTAGTCTTGAATTTTCTGCAGCCACGGGGTATCGCAGCCGTAATCAGATTGCTCTGATTGCGGTTGTATTGCAACTTCTTCTTCTTCGTCATCTTGACCTTCTATGAGGTTGACGACGATTGGTGGTCCGATGCTCGGGTGTTCGATGAACTCGACCGGAATCACCCTTTTAAGTCCTGGATCAGAACTTGATGCTAAGGCCGCGAGAGCATCTGCCTGGATGTTTTCGGAACGGGGAATTCTCGTGAGGGCAAAACAGTCAAACTTTTGAGCTAGTTTTCGGACCAGTTTGAGGTACGCATCCATCCGTTCGTCCCTGGCCTCATACTCTCCGCTGTACTGACTTGCCACTAACTGGGAATCGCAGTAAGCGTGGACGTTTCGTATCTTCAAGCCGTGAGCCAAACGCAGTCCTGCGACGAGTGCTTCGTATTCGGCTTCGTTGTTTGAGGCGTGGAATTCCAGCCTAAATGATTGCTCTAAGATCTTGTTCGTTGGAGATGTGAGGCGAATCCGACGCCTGATCCCTGCTTGGACGAGGATCCGTCGACGTGAAGGAGCCAAGTGGAATTTGGTTCCTCATTGGTTATGGTCTCTGTCGGTAATTTGACCAAGAAGTCCGCAAGCACTCGTGACTTTGCGCTTGTTCTCGGTCGGTACTCGATATCGTATTCGCTCAGTTCTACCGCCCATTTGGCTAATCGGCCCGATTGACTCGGGCTATGCAGGATCGTTCGTAGGGGAAAAGTTGTGAGGATGACAATCGTGTGGGATTGGAAATATGGTCTTAGTTTTCGGGCCGATGTTACGACCGCACATGCTAATTTTTCCATTAGCGGGTATCTAGATTCGGCATCCAGCAAGGTTTTGCTGATATAGAAAATAGGTTTCTGTTTGCCGCGTTCTTCCCTGATTAGCGCGCCGCTCACAGCTGTTGCTGATACAGCGATGTACAAGAACAAAGGTTCCCCCTCCACTGGTTTTGCGAGGACTGGGGGGGAAGCCAAATACCGCTTCAGCTGTTGGAAAGCGTTTTCGCATTCTTCCGACCATTCGAATTTTTTATTTCCCCGTAAGACATCATAGAAAGGCAGGCACTTGTTTGTTGATCGCGAAATAATACGGTTAAGTGCCGCGACTCTACTGGTCAACTTCTTGACTTCCCGCTTATTCTTCGGCGAAGCCATCTCGATCAGTGCGTTGATCTGTTTTGGATTAGCCTCGATGCCACGGAATGTGACTAGGTAGCCGAGGAATTCCCCTGATGCCACGGCGAATCTTCATTTTGTCGGGTTGAGCTTCATGTTATGGGAATTTAACTGCGCGAAACATTCCTCGAGATGTGATACGTGATCCTTTACTTGGAGGGATTTGACGAGCATGTCGTCGATATAAACCTCCATCGTTTTACCGAGTTGTTGAGAGAACATACGGTTCACGAGTCGTTGGTAAGTTGCGCCAGCATTTTTGAGGCCGAAGGGCATTACCCTGTAGCAATAGGTTCCGCGATCGGTAATGAACGCAGTCTTTTCGCGATCGTCAGGGGTCATCATAATTTGGTTGTAACCTGAGAAGGCATCCATGAAAGACAGAAGTTCGTTTCCTGCCGTTGCTTCTACCAATCGATCGATGTGTGGCAGGGGGAAACTATCTTTTGGACAGGCCTTGTTTAGGTCGGTAAAATCTACGCAAACTCGCCATTTTCCGTTTTTCTTTTTGACTACTACGGGGTTGGCGAGCCAGTCTGGATACCTCACTTCTGTTATTGACACGACTTTAAGCAATTTTTCGACCTCGTCTTTGACCGCGGAAGCTCGTTCAGGTCCTAGCTTCCGCCTTTTTTGTTTGACGGGCTTGAATGTCGGATCGATATTTAATTCGTGACATTTTATGTCAATGTCAATCCCTGGCATATCTTCCGTGGCCCATGCGAAAGTATTGAGGTTCTTTTTTAGACAGGTTACGAGTTCTGTCCTCAAAGGCTCGCGGAGATTGGCTCCGATTTCGACGCATCGTTCCGGAGATGCTTCGTCGAGACAGACTGTGACCACCGGCTCGCAAGTTGGTTCGCGTTTTTCCTCTAGGGCCGCGATGTTACGAGACTGCCAGTAGAGTTCAGCCGAATCTTGACTTCGCGAACCTTGGTCGGAGACCTTTTTCTCCGTTTTTCTAGGAACGGTCTCGAGGTCTGGTCTTTTTTCGTTTTTGTTCTGCGGCGTAACACACCTGTGATACTCTTGGGTTTCCCCATATTTCCTCGATTCTGTTAGGGGTTGGAAACTTGAGGCAAAGGTGGTATGTGGATGGGATGGCACGCATGGCGTTCAACCATGGCATTCCCATGATAACGTTGTAAGATGCAGGACGGTCAACAACTAGAAACTCTGTGACTCTTGTCACGGTTCCAGCTTTGACTGCAAGATTAATCGATCCGTAGGCCATGGTCGTTTCTCCCAAAAGTCCCAGTAGTGGGCTAGGGTATTTCACGATTTCTAATTGATCAATGCCCATTTTCTCGAGAGTATCTTTGAAGATGATATCGGCCGAACTTCCGGTGTCGATTAGCACCCT
This sequence comes from Brassica napus, assembly GCF_020379485.1. NCBI lineage: Eukaryota > Viridiplantae > Streptophyta > Magnoliopsida > Brassicales > Brassicaceae > Brassica > Brassica napus. The sequence goes on along the minus strand of NC_063449.1, from coordinate 1,049,739 downwards.
CGCGACGTCGATATCTCGGATCGTCAGTTCGATAACAAGGAGGTCGTTTGAGGTTTGGCTCGATCGACCGTTGCTCCCCCCTTGAACAAGATGAGGTTCGCGCACGTTGAGTCTTGCATATCGTTCCTGATCGTTGAGTGGTTTTTACGGGTTAGATTGATTCGTACTCCCCCTCCTTCTAGCGCCAAACTGTGGGAACCGAAATTCGCACTGTTGATTTCCGTTTAAATAAGCAAACTAGGAAAACCCTAATTTCCTAGAGGTCCCGGATATCTGCTAATACCACACGCCAAGCAAATCAGAACACAATAATGACAACGAAGAAGTATAAAAATCGTAAGAAGAGAGCAAAGAGAAGTCTTATTCCGAATTTGCGTATGAGCGTTTACAACAAGGTATAAGCCTTGGCTCGAGAGCTGTCGGCGAGATTCCTAGTTCTAACAACCCTAAGACGGCTAAACCTAATTGAGTCGCAGCTCGAAATAACAAAAACGGAAAGTTGCCTAATTGCTCTAAGTGCTAAGTTTGCTGTGAAAAAGTCTCTCTCATGCCTCTCGCCTAGGACCCTTTATATACCGACTCCAAGGTCGGTTTACGCTTTTCCTCTTCTGCTCTTAAGCCGCCATAGCATAAAAATGGAGATATTCCATTTTTTCGATCTTCGTAATTATCTTCAAAATTTCGTATTTATCCGCGGAAACTTGACACTTATCTTCCCTTGCGAACCAAGCGTAAACCGACATGTGGTTTACGGGCTGTTGGTTAAGAAATCGTAAGTTGGGCCTCCAGTCATGTTTTAGGTCCCTTTGGGCCGTCTTTCGACTCGGAGTTTTTATTACGGCTTCTTTCGATAAAGAATGAACTTTCTGCGGTTTTTACGGTAAAGTTTGATTGATAACTTAGAAATGGCGGGGAATGTGAGATGGGTTCGCTACGGTATTCGGGAGATAGCATCGAAGGGTAGACGAGAATGCATGGACTGATGTCGTATCAACGTTTCAGAAGAGCTCGATCACTATGTAGCGACCGAGCTCCGGCTCGAGCTCGGTCGCTACGTATCGACCGAGCTCTGGCTCGAGTTTGGTCGCTACGTAGCGACCTAGCTCCTGCTCGAGCTCGGTCCCTACGTAGCAACCAAGCGGAATGGACGTTTGGTCGCTACGTAGCGACTGAGCTTTGGCTCGAACTCGATCGCTACGTGGCGACCGAGCGGAGCACGTGTTTGGTCGCTGCGTAACGATCCTTCTCGAGCTCTTGTCCGATGATTCATGTTTCTTCCGCAAAGTTTTTCGTAAAGAAGAATCTATTTCGAAAAAGTATTTGTCGAAGAAGTTTTCTACGTTTCTTCTTCTTCAGGGATTTGGACGTTAACTTCGTCGTAACCGTTTTTGACCCCAACAACCTTGATTTTCAAGAAGCTTTCAGGAACACTACACAAGGAGCATTCGGTACCTACTACCAGCATGATGGTTTCTTGTTCAAAGAAAAGAAATTTTGGGCCCATGGTGGCGGCCTCGTGGGACACTTTGGTCGAGATAAAACCATAAGTGTCCTGACCGACCATTTCTTTTGGCCGAACATGAAGAGAGATGTTGAGAACCTATGCGCCAAATGCACTGTCTGTCTTAAGACAAAATCCAGGTCACATCCTTATGGGTTACATATGCCGTTACCTATTCCTAACCATCCTTGGGTAGATGTTTCTATGGACTTTGTGCTGGGCTTGCCCAAGATAAACCACAAAGACTCCATCATTGTAGTGGCGGACAGGTTTTCCAAGATGGCCCACTTCAT